>NC_088382.1:35801250-36120000 GCF_037993035.2 Macaca fascicularis | reverse complement strand
TTCAGATCCTTTTGGACACTTTCACTTTCATTTCAGAAACCAGAAAACAAAAACCAGTCAAAAGGTTCTTTTAATCTTCCTTGCTCTGTGGGTTTTCATATTCCCTTCCATGGTCGTTTTTTACAGGTCTGTACTGCTTGTGTAATAAAAAGATATGGCAACTGAATGCTGGCCTTTACTCCAAGATGCACCTGTCTGAGCACTGGGGCTGCTAAAAACCATCACAAAGTCAAGGAGAGTTCAATCTCTGCTATCTCATCCATCACACATCGTGTTCATGACCAAGCTCTGCAATCCTTCCTTGCCAGTGTTTCTCAGGTCTGCCCCTTCCTCTGGATTTCCACTGCTGTGGCCAGAGATCAAGCATAAGAGACTTACATTTGGCCTTTCCCCATCTTTTCTGCATGAAATATTGTGACGCAAAATGCTATTTTTTAAACTTTTCAGGGGGTCATCATACAACTCACTTAGAATCTGGAAGAGGCCCTTCATATCCTCTCAAATCAAATCCTGATTCCTAATCAAGTTCTGTGGGGCTCTTCATTGGAGAGAATTCTTAAAATTAGAGGCAAGAAGGTCAAGAGAGACGTAATAGTCATCTTCAAACATGTAGGTACTTCTGTGAAGGATGTGTTTTTACTCAGAAAACAGAATAAGATGAAAGAAGTTTAACTATAAAAATGCCTTTCATTGGAATAAAAGAAAAAGTGTAATGACTCGCAGATCTAGCTTATGTTCGACCATCTGTACAAGGGTTTCCTTCAACCTTCAGCTCTCTCCACTAAAACTTTCCTTCTTCTGACCTCACAGCTTTTTCTGCACCATTTATTTTAAATTGGTCTTCCACTTGGCTTCCTGACAGCTCTTGTGTTGTTGCTTTGCCTATCATTTCCTTGTTTGAGATGTATGTCTCACCTCTTTGAGGCATGTTATGAGTTTTGTCATACGAAACCTTTGCAAATCATTCAAACTGCTGGTCACTCTCACCTTAAATTTCCTTTCATTGAATTCTGTCACTGCATTTTTACACAGTTGTCCTTATGGTTCTCTCACTGTTTCTTCTCATTCCTCTACCTGCACTTTAAAAGTTAGTACACCTCAAGTGCCCTTTTGTTGCTCAATTTTTTTTTTTTTGCCTGACTACATATAAGGAAAGTTTAAATTTTATGGTTATGGGATCTTTAGGACACTGGGGACTATTAATTAGACATCATCTCCCTGGAGAATTGCACATACAAATAAAATTTGGCTTCCCTGTAGCTGATTAAAGATACCCTAGGATGAAATATATCCTGGGAAGTGAACATCTGATCTACACATACTCTCTAGTTGTATCATTTAAACTATAGGCCAATTCCCAAATGCATATATTTCTTCCACATCTTTCCCTTATGTTTCAACTGCTCAAATCAATTGATCTTCTAAAATATGATATCTCTGTCTCTAGCTTGTAAAATATTTTCTTTGATTAACTTAAGATTATTTATTGCATCTTCCATATTTTGGGACTATTTCTACACCTTAGGCCACAGAGAATTATTCTAATCTATAACATGATAGCCCTTCTCATGTATGAAGACAACTATGATAAACCCAGCTGCTTCAATCTCTTTTTAAAAAGTGTATCCAAAACCCTCACCTTTCTATCTCTCTGTCTCTCTTTTTTAAATTTAGAACCAGAGTCTTGCTCTGTCACCCTGGCTGGAGTGCAGTAGTGTGATCATAGCTCACGGCACCCCTGAACTCCTGAGCTCAAGCAATCCTCCCGCCTCAGCCTCCCAAGTAACTGTGACTACAGGCACATGACACCATGCCTGGCTAATTTTTTATTTATTTTATAGAGACAGTGTCTCACTTTGTTGCCCAGACTGGTCTTGAAAATCTGGACTCAAGCAATACTCCTACCTCAGCCTTCCAAAGTGCTGAGATTACAGGCATAAGCCACCATTCCTGGCTCCACCTTTCTTTAGGTGAGTAATGATTTGTCAATGTCCTTCTTAAAACTGGGACCTGTAGTTGATCACAATATTCCAGGTAGGTTTTGACAGTGGAAACTACAGTGTGACTTTATCCTCTCTTGCGATAGATGCATAATGTCTAAACTTACTCAGTTATTTCCCCACTTATGATTCATATTGAAATATCAACTAGAACTCCAAAATTTTCACAATTATTGCTATTAAAACACATTTCTCAGAACATGTAGTTCTATAGTATGGTTCTTTTAAAAGAATTAAAATTCATCATGGTGGTTTCAACCTAGTCTTCCAAAAATCAAAGTCATTTTCCATTTTTGTTCAGTCTTCAGTAGTTTGTGCAAAGCCCTGTGACATGCTGTTAGACATGCTTTCCATTTTGATCCTGATTCATTGGTATCTTGCTATGAACTCATCTGACTAAACTACAGTTAAAACCAATTTGTTAATAGATATATAATAAAAGGATTTTTAAATATGTTGAGACAAAACAGATGTAATGTAGACAAAGAGTAATTTGGTTTATCAGTCAAGAAATTTTCTTCAAAAAAGTAAATGGTCCAACTTGTTCACAGTGAGATTATTCTGGTTCCTAGTATAGCTGCATCATACAAAATTCAAAAATCGATCAACCATTTATAGAATTTAACAGACATCTCTTACATGACCACAAAAGAATATATTTCAGAAACTACCTTCTCAACAGTTTTGAAAATTCTGAAAATATTTGTTCGTCATTTGGTCTGTTGGTACCATTCCTGCTGTTTTCTATAAATTCTCAAAAACAAACGTCAGTGGTTTTAAAAATTGTATCTGCAAACACTGAGAGAGGCTGCGTGAAATTTGCACAGAGCCTCCCTGTATATTTCTTTGTACTTTCCTATGAGTATAATTATTTTTAATTTTTTAACTTTCATTTTAGGTTCAGGGGATACATGTGCAGGCTTGTTACATGGGTAAACTGTGAGTCACGGAGGAATGGTGTACAAACTATTTCATTACCCAGGTAATGAGCATAGCACATGATAGCTTGTTTTTTGACTCTCACCCGCTTCCTACCTTACACCCTCAAGTAGTCACTGGTGTATATTCTTCTTTTAGTGTTCATATATTCAATGTTTAGCTCTCACTCACAAGTGAGAAGATGCAATATTTGGTTTTCTGTTCCTGTGTTAATTTGCTTAGGATAATGGCCTCCAGTTTCATCTGTGTTGCTGCAAAGGACATGATTTTGTTCTTTTTTGTGGCTACATAGTATCCCATGGTGTATATGTACCACATTTTCTTCATCCAGTTCACCATTGATGGACATCTAGGTTGATTCCATTACCATTGTAAATAGTGCTGCAATGAACATACGCGTGGAAATGTCTTTTTGGTAGAACAATTTCTATTCACTTGGTATATACCCAGTGATGAGATTGCTGGATCTGTTTTAAGTACTTTGAGAAATCTCCAAACTGTTTTCCACAGTGGCTGAACTAATTTACATTCCCCAAATCCGTGTATAAGCATTCCTTTTTCTCTGCAACCTTGCCAACATCTGTTATTTTTTGACATTATAATGATTAGCCATTCTGACTGGTGTGAGGTGGTATCTCATTGTAGTTATGATTTGCATTTCTCTGATGATTAGTGATGTAGAGCATTTTTTCATACATTTGTTGGCCACTTGTATGCCTTCTTTTCAGAAGTGTCTGCCCATTTTGTATTAGGTTTGTTTTTTGTTGATTTGTGTAAGTTCCTTATAGATTCTGGATACTAGACGTTTATCAGATGCATAGTTTGTAAATAATTTTCTCCCATTTTGTAGGTTGTCTGTTTACTCTGGAATACCTTCTTCTGCTCTGCAGAAGCTCTTTTTTAGGTCCCACTTGTCTATTTTCATTTTTGTTGTAATTGCTTTTGGAGGCTTAATCATGAAATCTTTACCAAGTCCTACATCTAAAAGGGTATATCCTAGGTTTTCTTCTAGTATTTTTCAAGTTTTAAAGTTAAGTCTTTCATTCATCTTGAGTTGATTTTTGTGTATGCTGAAAGGAAGGGGCTCAATTTCAATCTTCTGCATATGGCTAGCCAGATATCCCAGCTCCATTTATTGAATAGCAAATCCTTTTTCCATTGTTTGTTATTATTGACTTTGTTGAAGATCAGATGGTTACAGGCATGCAGTTTTATTTCTGGGTTCTCTAACCTGTTCCATTGGCCTATGTGTCTGTTTTTGTATAAGTACCATGCTGTTTTGCTTACTGTACCTTTGCTGTATAATTTGAAATTGGGTCATGTGATGCCTCCAACTTTATTCTTTTTGCTTAGGATTGCTTTGGCTTTTTAGGCTTCTCTCTTGGGTCCATATGAATTTTATAATACTTTTTTCTAATTCTGTGAAAAGTGACATTGGTAGCTTGACAGAAGTAGCACTGAATCTGTAAATTGCTTTAGGGAGTATGGTCATTTTAACAATATTAATTCTTCCAATCCATGAGCATGGAGTGTTTTCTATTTGTTTCTGTCATCTCTGATTTCTTTCAGCAGTGTTTTACAATTCTTGTTGTAGAGATCTTTTACCTCCTTGATTGTATGTATTTCTAGATATTTTATTGTTTTGTGGCTATTGTGAATGGGATTGCATTCTTGATTTGGCATTCAGGTTGGACATTATCAATGTATAGAAATGCTGATTTTTGTACATTGATTTTGTATCCTGAAATTTTACTGAAGTTGTTTATCAGTTCTAGGACCCTTTGGGCAGAGTCTTTAAGGTTTTCTAGGGATAGAATCATAGTGTCTGTGAAGAGAGATAGTTTGACTTCCTCTCTTCTTATTTGGATGCTTTTTCTTCCTTTCTCTTGCCTAATTGCTCTGGCTAGGACTTCCAGTACTTTGTTGAATAAGAGTGGTGAGAGTGGGCATCCCTGTCTTGCTCCTGTTCTCAGAGGGAATGCTTCCAGCTTTCGCTCATTCAGTATAATGTTGGCTGTGGTTTTGTCATAGATGCCTCTTATTTTGAGGTATGTTCCTTCAGTGCCTAGTTTGTTAAGAGTTTTAGATATGAAGGGATGTTGAATTTTACTGAAAGTCTTTTCTGAATCTATTGAGATGATTATGTTGTTTTTGCTTTTAGTTCTGTTTATGTGATGAATCCCATTTATTGATTTGCGTGTGTTGAGCAAATCTTTTATCTCAGGGATAAAGCCTGCTTGATTGTGATGGATTAGCTTCTTGATGTGCTGCTGGATTTGATTTGCTAGTATTTTGTTGAAGAGCATTAAATGTATGTTTATCAGGAATACTGGCCTAAAGTTTTCTTTTACTGTGTCTCTGCCAGGTTTTGGTATCAGAATGATGCTGGCCTCATAGAATGAGCTAGGGAGGAATCCTTCTTCCTTGATTTGTTTTTGTTTGTTTGTTTCTTTTTTTCTTTTTTTTTTGAAGAATTTCAGCAAAATTGGTACTAGCTCTTCTTTATATGTCTGGTAGAATTGGCTGTGAATGTATCCGGTCTAGGGCTTTTCCTAGTTGGTAGGTTTATGGTTACTGATTAAGTTTCAAAACTCATTATGGATCTGTTCAGTATTTCAGTTTCTTCCTGGTTCAATACTGGGAGGTTGTATGTTTGCAGGAATTTATTTATTCTAGATTTTCTTGTTTGTGTGCATAGAGGTGTTCATGATAGTCTCTGAGGTTTTTAAAATATTTTTAAATATTTTTGTGGGATCAGTGGTGAGTTCACCTTTGTTATTTGACTGTGTTTATTTGGATTTCTCTTTTTCTTTGTTAATCAGCTAGTGGCCTACTAATCTTATTTATTCTTTTAAATAACCAATTTTGTTTTCATTGACCTTTTGCATGAATTTTTGTGTCACAACTTTGTTCAGTTCTAGGAGTGATGTTAGGTTGTTAATTTGAGATCTTTCTAACTTCCTGATGCAGGTGTTCAGTGCTAACTTTCCTCTTAACGCCACTTTAGCTGTGTCCCAGAGGTTGTGATACAGTGTATCTTTGTTTTCATTAGTTTGAAATAATTTTTGGATTTCTGCCTTAATTTCATTCTTTACCCAAAAGTCATTCAGGAGTGGGTTGTTTAATTTCCATATAATCGTATGGTTTGAGAGATTTTCTTCTTAATCATTTCTACTGTTATTGGGTTTTGGTACAAGAGTGTGGTTGGTATGATTTCGGTTTTTTGAATTTGTCGAGAATTGCTTTATGGCTGAGCATGTGGTCAGTCTTAAAGTATGTGCGATTTGCAAATGAGAAGAATGTATATTCCGTTTTTGTTGGGTGAAGTATTCTGTAGATGTCTGTTAGGTTTATTTGGTTAAATGTCACATTTAAGTCTCAAATATATTTGTTAGCTTTCTGTCTCAGTGATCTGACACTATCAGTGGGGTGTTTACATCTCCCACTATTATTTTGTGGTTATTTAAGTCTCTTTGTAGGTCTTTAAAACCTTGTTTTGTAAATCTGGGTGCTCCAGTGTTGGGTATATATACCTTTAGAATAGTTAAGCCTTATTGTTGAACTCCTTATAATTCCTACATAATTCCATTATGTAGTACTCTTATTTATCCTTTTTGATCATTATTTGTTTAAAAATCTGTTTTGTCTGAAGAATACCAATCTGCTTTCTTTTGTTTTCCATTTGTTTGATATATCTTTCTCTACCCCTTTACTTTGAGCTATGGTTGTCATTGCATTTGAGATGGGGCTCATGCAGACAGCATCATCAGGCTAACGGCTGGGTCTTTCTTCTTCTTCTTCTTTTTGACAGTCTCCCACTGTCGCCCAGGCTGGAGTGCAGTGGCATGATCTTGACTCACTGCAACCTCTACCTCCCAGGTTCAAGTGATTCTCATGCCTTAGCCTCCCAAGAAGCTGGGATTACAGGCATGTGCCCCTAATTTTTGTATTTTTAGTAGAGATGGAGTTTCGCCATAGTGGCCAGACTGGTCTTGAACTCCTGGCCTGTAGTGATCCACCTACCTTGGCATCCCAAAGTCCTGGGATTACAGGCATGAGCCACTGTGCTCAGCCAGGTCTTTCTTCTTTATCCAATTTGCCACTTTGTGTCTTTTAAGTGGGGTGTTTAGCCCATTTACATTCAAGGTTAATATTGATATGTGAGGATTTGATCCTGGCATCATATTATTAGCTGGTTGTTCTGTAGACTTGCATTGTATTGTTTCTTTATAATGCCAGTGGTCTATTTACTTGTGTGTTTTTGTGGTGGCAAGTTATCAGTCTTTCATTTCCTTGTTTAGCACTCCCTTCAGGACCTCTTGTAAGGCAGGCCTGGTGGTAATAAATTCCCTTAGTTTTTGCTTGTCTGAAAAGGATTTTGTTCTCCTTATAAACTTATAAAGCTTAGTTTGGTTGGAAATGAAATTCTTGTTTGGAATTTTAAAAGATGAATCCCCTAGTCTCTTCTGACCTATAAGGGTTCTGCTGAAAGATCCTCTGTTAGCTTAATATGGTTCCCTTTGTAGAAAATCTGCACCATCTCTCTAGCTCTCTTAAAAATTTTTTCTTTTGTGTTAACTTTGAAGAATCTGATGACTGTGTGTCTTGATGACTCTATGTCATCTTGTGTAGCATCTTGCAGGGGTTCTCTGGGTTTCCTGAATTTGCATGTTGACCTCTCTAGTGAGACTGGGGAAATTTTCATGGACAGTATCCTCAAATATCTTTTCCAAGTTGCTTGCTCTCTCTCCATCTTTTTCAGGAATGTGCCAATGAATGATAGATTTGGTTTCATTACACAATCCTGTATTTCTCAGAGGTTTCACTCATTTTTAAAATCATTTTTAGAAATTTTTGTCGGCCTCCATGAATTTGTAGGAATTGTCTTCAAGCTGAGATTTTCCTCAGCTTAATCTATTCTGTTATTAATGCTTTCAATTAAATTCTGAAACTCCTATAATGCAGTTTTCGTTTCCAAAATGTTCAATGTAGTTCTTTCTTAAAATGGCTATGTCATCTTTCAACTCAGACTGATTTCCTGTGTTCCTGGGGTTGGGTTTCAACCTTCTTCTGTATGTCCATGGGCTTTCTTGCCATAGAGATTCTGAATTCCATGTCTGTCATTTCAACCATTTCATCCTGGTTAAGAACCATTGCTGGGGAACTAGTACAGTTGTCTGGAGGTAAGATGACACTATAGCTTTTAAAGTTGCAGGAAGTTTTGTGCAGGCTCTTTCTCATCTGTGTGCACTATTCTTTGAATCTTTGAAGTTGTTGTCTTTCAAATGAAGCTTTTTGCTTTTATATTCTTTGCTGCCCTTGAGGGTTTAACCATGATATAAGTTAGGTTTAGTTGATGGACTGCATTTCTGAAGGCTTTCAGGGGGCCAAAGCTCAGCTCAGTATTACTGGGCTACATGGTCTAATCTTGCAGGGCTGAGACCAGGTCAGCAACTTTGTTCTCTGATCCTTCCAAGTTAAGCACCTGCTGTGCTAGAGGCATCAAGGTGTTCACAGTCTGCTGGCAACAACACTCTGACAGGAGATGCTGGTGAAAGCACTCTGGTGGGATGATAGGCGTCCCCACATATATGCATGCTGGCAGGGAAGTGGGATTTCGTGCACTTGTGCACACTAGTGGAGCAGCCAGGGGAGGCTACAAGCAAGTGTGTTCTGGTAGGGGGAGGCTGCTGGTAGGTGCGGGTGGGGTCTATCTGCTAAAGTGCTCTGTTAGGCAGGGTCTGCTGGCAAGAGAGAGATGGCAGTGGCCACTGGCAAGCTGAGGCTGCAATGCAAGCAGATGTGGCTATGCATGGACCTGGAAGAGGCTGGAAGACAGGGGGTGCTCAGGTCAGACTGGCCCCATCCCAGGGACAAGACAGCCCTGTTCTGCCCAGGTCAGACAGCCAACAAAGGCTAGAACCACCTAGAAGAACATGGCAAGCCTGAGGAATGGGTGCCCATGGCCATACTCTCTACTCCAGCCACTCCCATGCCAAACCTTCCTATGTACAGGCTGGAGTTCTGTCTCTGCCAACTCTCTGGGCAGTTCTTCCTGCCTGCTCAGATGTTCATGGGGGTCATGGAGTCTCCTGTGGCTAGGATTCCAGAGGTCCATTACGAGAGTGGGCCACTCCACACCTGTTTCACTCACCTTTTCCATGGGAGTCGCTTAGGGCCGGGAAAGAGTCCTGGTGCTCAGGAATCTTGTGCAAAGTTCCCAGCTTTCCCTCCCCACCCTTCAGCCCATAGTCCATGTCCTTCCATTGTTCACTCTCAACACCTTCCCTCTAAAGATCTGTTCAGAGTGTGCCAGTCTACTGGACAGTCTGGTCTCTTTTTGAGGGAGAAGCTCTTCCTGGCTGCATCTAGTCAGCCATCTTGGCTCCCTCTCTAATTATTTTTAAGTAATTAAAAAATAAATTCAATCTGCAAAGTTTTCTCTGTGGTTTAGGGCAAATGTATCTGGACCTAAACATTTGCATGTATTTTAGGAGCTAGATGCCTTTTGAAATGATTCACCTATCTTGGGCTTCAGTTTCTCCTTTACAGTGTTCGTTTTATCCTTCTGAATTTGGACACAATTTTCTTTATCAGGGAAGATCAAATCCACAGGGAATAGAGCAGCTCATCTCCTGCCATCTATTCTCAATGCCCCACATCTCCCTTCTCTTGTTTGGTATTCTCTCTTCATCACTAATTCCTGCCCGTCACATATTCCAGTGAATTTTCTGTCCCTTTGGGTGACTCTCTTGATTCTGTACTTACCCATGTCATTCCTTTACATTTGTTCTTGACCGCATGCTATTCCCTTTGCCCTTGATCTGCATTAGTTTAGAAATCTCACTTCATGTGATATTCTTTTGGTGCTAAGTACATGGTAGTGTGCTTTTCAGTTGCTGTGAACTGCAACTCCAAGGTTATTTTTATGGAGACAAAAATTGCTTCTCTTTTACTGTCATTTTAGTAACTCTTGTGAAGGTCTTTTTTTTTTTTCTCATCTTTTGAGTTTAAATTATGCTAAAAACTTGCTCTGATTTAAATAAAGGGAAGAGAAGACTTTTCCATTGTATCAGTGTGTTAAGATTTAAGACTTACGGAAATGGTATTTGTTCCTCTGACACTCCAAACTGCTTTATCTAGGCCCTCTTAGAGTCCTCTTTGAATTAAACTTTTTCATGTGGATATACTGGCTTCGTTGTGCTCTCTCATTAGGGGCCTGTGACATCTGGTTGGGACTCTTTCAAATGACTTCTCACTTGGAGTTGGGTGTAACCTGTTAGAAATCCATCACCCTATCCCTTAGGCTCATGTGGAATATTCCAGAGATTTCTTGCTTAGCTAGATTTCTCCAGCTATAATTTCTAGGCAGGAGTTGCCTGCTTTAGGGTGATTTTCTCCTAAACACTCCACTGAAATTATTTAGTTCCATCCATGTCACATTTGGGATGCTAAATTCCTTGTAATGTATACTAAAGAGAGGGTTAAAGGAGGGTTCCCTAAAGGCTTTATCCAAACTCCTTAAGGGCTTGATACCAGAAGAGCACAGATTAACACATAGCAAGAAAATACATTCCGTCAAACATAATCCCATCTGTACCTGCCAAAACGTTCCCCCTGCTTTACTAACATCCTTGTAACAACATTGTGCAAGGGTTCTGACACTTCTTAGATAAGCACTTCATTCAGCTCCCTGTCTCCCTTACAGAAGGAAACAGGCAAATTCCAAATACAGTCAACTCCATTATCAGGCTCTTCTTATCCAGTATGTGGGGTATCCAGCCCTTTGTTTCTCTTCTGTCTCCTTCCGACTGCCTGCATTTGGGATGTGTTAGTTCCACTCTGTACCACCACTTTGGGGCATTTTTGAGGGGAAAAAAGACATAGACTGCCAAAACTGTTTTTACTTTACTTTTTATTAGCATGCCTAACAAAGACCTGGGTGAGTGAGGTCACTGGAACCAAAGAGAAAAATGAAGCTTCATGGCTCCAAGTACATTTGACTTTGAAACACTGAGCTTCCAAGATGTCCTGACATAACAATAACAGTTACCCTGAAAGGGCCTTTTTCCAATAGAAATTGCTAGATATTTCCCTTTCCTTTCTCTGCTGAGCCACTTTCCTTGCTATTTTCTCTGTCATAAAAGATAAATTATGCATAATTAGTTAATAAAGAATCTGTGCCATTGGTGGCTAAAATCCTGGAAAGTATTGGAAATCTCAATCAGGACATCCACGAGATTTCCATCTATCACTTACCCTCTTCTAATTAAGGGATAAATGGAGGTGGGAGGGAGTAAATGAAAAAAAGTTTATTAAATCTGATCTCCTCTCCCTTGGTTTGTGTGATTAAGCGACTATTCTCTAGTTTTTATGTAGCAGAGGGGATTTGACCTGCATATGGTTTAAATAGACTTTGGAGGGTTATGAAAGCCAGGGAGCCTAACTATGTCTACCTCTGTTTCTGTAAAGAAAATATGTTTAGGTTTCCAAAGAAATGATTCACAGACAAACTTTGGAACACAATTTGTTTATAATGCAGAACCTACCTAGGTCCCTGGGCTTTTCTTACTGAGGCAGCCCCTTCTAACAGAGAATCTAGGGCTGTAGCAGTCCCAGTAGAACTCACTCTGAGATGTTTTAAAGAGAAGTTAGAAATTTATTTAGGCAGCTAGTTTGAGCATGCAGACTAGGACATTGCTAGAAGTTGTATTACTTCCTATGACACCTGGGACTTAGTTACTTTAAGTGCATAAATCAGCCTTCTGAGAAATATTATTCAGTTTCCTGAGCTTAGTTTAAGCTGAATTACAAGTGACCCTGTAGAATTATTTTATTCCCCTTTTGCCTGAATTCCTGTGGAAAGGATTAAAAAACCACGTTGTCTGCTTTTATTGGCCTAGTTCCTCTCACCCCACCCCATTTTAATAACTTCGGCTCCTTAAATCTATATTCTCTACACAGTCTTTTATAGAAATTTGTCAAACATGTAAAGGTACAAAGTTAACTAGGCCTTCACTATTTCTACAACAACTGGTGCATAGACAGAAGACGTGATGGCCCTTTGGGTACCAATAATTTTCTGGGGACATAAAAACGAGGATTGCTGCTTTTGCCAGATCTCCCAGTGCTTTATGATATCACCAGGCATTTTGTGACACCATCACTTTAACACACAGGCTTTGGCTATAGGCTAAAGAACATGTTTATTGATCAAGACAGAGGAGAAAAGACTGGAAGTTGGAAAGAAAAGCCTCCAACATTGCCTGGAGAAAGTATTCTGAAGAAAAACTGGATTCAGACATTTCTGAAGGAGAGCGGAAGAGAGGAGGGCAAGGAGGGTTGAGGGTTAGACAGCACTGAGTTGGAATCACACAATTTATATACACAAAAAGCTCAACATCACTGATCGTGAGAGAAATACAAATCAAAACCACAATGAGATACCATCTCACGCTAATCAGAATGGCAATTATTAAAAAGTCAATAAATAACAGATGCTGGCAAGGTTGCGGAGAAAAATAAATGCTTTTACACTGTTGGTGGGAGTATAAATTAGTTCATCCACCGTGGAAGACAAAATAGCAATTCCTCAAAGACCTAGAGGCAGAAATAACATTTGACCCAGCAATCTCATTACTGGGTATGTACCCAAAGGAATATAAACAATTCTGTTATAAAGATATATGCATGCATATATTCATTGCAGCACTATTCACAGTAGCAAATACATGGAATTGACCCAAATGCTCATCGTTAATCAATTGGATAAAGAAAATGTGATACATATACACCAAAGAATAATATGCAGCCATAAAAAAAGAACGAGATCATATCCTTTGCAGGGACATGGATAGTTGGAAGATGCTATCCTCAGCAAACTAACGCAGGAACAGAAAACCGAGCACCGTAAGTTCTCACTTATAAGTGGGAACTGAATGATGAGAACATGTGGACATATGGCGGGGAACAATACACACTGGGGCCTTTCGGTGGGGGTAGGGGGAGGGAGAGCATCAGGAAGAATAGTTAACGGATGCTTGGCTTAGTACCTAGGTGATCTGTGGAGCAAACCACCATGGCACATGTTTACTTATGTAACAAACCTACACATCATGCACATGTACCCTGGAACTTCAAATGAAAGTTGAAAAAAGAAATAAAATAAAAATAGAAATAAAAACCATTTTTAAAGCAAAAAAAAAACAAAAATTCCAATCCAACACCTGGGCTTTGTGATGGTGTATGTTTCACTCCATTTTAAATTATGTGATAAACATGAAAGCTCCTGATGCTTTGCTAATCCAGATTCTAAATGAAGCAATAAAGGAGAGGTTCTAGTAGCAAAATGAAAACAGGCAAAACTGAGTGGAAAATAGTTCTTCTTCATGCTGCACTCTCCCCTTCGCCACTAGTCCTAGATTCACTGGTCCTGGAGTTAGAAACAGCAATGATTTCAGTACAGAATGTCTGGTCACTAGGGGCACACTGTAGCCCTCATCAAGACAAATGAGATTTTCCCTTTTTTTCAAATTAAAGTTGGAAGTCTCTAGAAGAATGTTTGCTAGGGGGAAAAAAAAGAATTTAAAATCTACTGTGGACATAGAGCAATTATGTATATAGTAGATTTCCAACATGTATGTATGTTAATATATAACCATGGAAGAGTGCCTGGGCTATGGGTCCTTTTCCACAATCCAGACAGGGCTGAGACGATTGTTAGACCAGGTTTCCATCGCCCCCTCTTTTTTTTTTTTTCCCAAAAGGCCAGTTCCATTTAGTATTTTATACTGATTCCATGAAAATATGTATTTCTCTCTCTGCATTTTTGCCATGGTTCTAATTTTGCTACTAGGTTACCCTTGGAGCTGCTGCCACAGAGAGAAAACTGGGCAGTGCAAACGATGCACTTAACTACTAGGGTATTTCTTAGACTTTACATATAATAAAGAATGAAACCCCAAATTGTCTGAGTGAGGCTCAGATTTCTTCCATATCTGAGTCTATAACTGTAAGCAGATAACACAAAGATATGTATGAAAAAGAGCAAAAACACAATTAACAACACCTGCATGCCCAATCAACACTCATTCACACATACTCCTAACACCCACTTTACTGAGAGGACCCAACAATTTCTTCAGTTCCTGGGACTCAGAGAAGTCTGTTCATATTCTCTGCATCCAAATGGTAAATATGGAGGTCTATTTCCCCTTGGCTGTGCACTAATCCTCCTCTTCCTGAGTCATCTCAAAGAGAGCCAGGGTTCTTGTTGGAAAATAAGTGGACAGCAAGAAAAAAAAAAATACAGATCCTTTTCAGCCAGTGCTATGAGAATTTGCTATCCCATTGGTTTTTCTCTCCTGAAAGGAAAATGTACCAGAAAGAGAAAAACAGATAAATAAAGTAAACTGATGATAATGTTTCTCATCTTGGTAGACTCTCTTCAGGGAATAATGAAATTCACACTAGAGAATTTTATGATTCACAATTTCCATTTAGTATATCTTTATGCTCCTTGGAGCAACTAGTTTAGGGTTTGTTTGGAGTCTGATATTTTTTCTTCTTTTTAGGGGGAGGTGGGCACCCTGGTCTAACAGCAACATTATAAAACCCTGGAAAATACATAAAGTCTGAGAACTGTAACAATCAGAGATGGAGGAGACCCATTATGTCATCTGTCAGACCCAGGGGAATCAGTGGAGGATTCTTTCCTAGAATAGGTTTTCTACTTCCTTATCCCATTGACTTTCAAATGGCTCTAGGGATGGGGTTTCCACCACTTCCTTTACTACGTATATTTCCCCAATCTCATAATTCTTGCTGTCAAAATTTTTCAGGGTGTTTAGTCCAAATGTTCCTTTTTTTTTTTCTGAAAATGGCAACTGCTTTTCCTTACTCAAAGTTGTGTCCTACCTGTCAGAATGAACACTCTGTCTTTTTGAAGCTGTATAACCACTTTATACTTTGTCACCAGAACTCTTCTCTGATTCTCTCCCTCTAGAAGTCATTGTAGCAGCAAGTAGGCAGGGAACATATAAGGAAATTGTGGCAATTAGGCAAATAGATTCTTAGATGGTTGGGCTGTGATATCTCAGCATTTCAACAACAGAATTCCTCCCAATTTCATGGCTCAGAAGGTTCACCTGATATTTCATCTTGGTGCCACATATTGAATGTGCCCTTGACACTGAAGCCCCTAGAATTGTGCAATGCACAAACTCAACCAACCTAGATAGTCCTATAAAAATTATTTTAAAAATCCTTGCCTTTTATTAAAGCTTCATTTACATCTATTTTGCATGTAAATGTACACTGATATATATATATACACACACACACACACATATGTATATATATATGCCTGTCGTGTTGAAATTATAATTATATAATTCTTAGGAGTATTTTCCTTCTAAGGGTCTTAATACAGTACAGAAGCCAGAGTGGCCAAAAAGGGCTGTGTTCTTCAAATATTGTGGATGTGTGTTCTGATCACTAATTGCTGCTTCTGATCACAGAAGTACAGACAGAGTCTGTGGTCATTCTTGTCATACCTCCCAAATTGTTGCAAGTCCCTCACCTTCTGACTCAAGTGACTTCCAGAAGATTTGAAGGGATATTGCCTTCTCCTCGCTTTTACTTTTCTCTCTTTTTCCCTTTTGGGAGCCAGTCATAGAGGACTAGGACATTCAAAAGCAACCGTATATATAGGAAAATTAGAAAGTCAGTGTGCATGCACAGAGGAAAACATAGGCTCAGAAAATGTCTCAGAAGGTCTTAATTTTATGCCTTAGACCAGTATTTGGCACAGAAACAGGCTGAAACAATAATAATTTAGAAAAAACAGCAAACATTAAGAAAAAGAATGTCTGAATTTTAGAGTTAGCACATTATTAGATTCAGATGGCCACCTTGACAGAAAAGAAATAGCAAGGCATATGAAGAAATACGAAAATATATTTCCTTCAAAAGAAAAAAATAAATAGAAATTTCCCAAAAGAAGACCTGAAGACAGATCTACTAGACAAAATTTCAAAACAACTATCTTAAAGATGCTCAAAAAACTAAAGGAAGACACGTATAAAGTCAATAAAATAACATATGAACAAAATAGAAATATCAACAAAGAGATGGAAACCTAAGAAGAATCCAGAAATAATTTCTGGATCTGAAAAGTATAAAAACTGAAATAAAAAATTTTCTAGAGGAATTCAAAGCTAGATTTGAGCACAAAGAAGAATTAGCAAACTTGAAGATAGGACAATTAAAATTATCAAGTATGAGGAACAGAAAAAATAAAAAAGATTGAAGAAAAGTCAACAGACACCTATGAAACACCATCAAGTGGACCAACGTATGCATTGTAGTGAGTCCCAGAAGGATAACAGAGTGAAAAAGGGAAAGAGAGATTATTTGAAGAAATAATGACTAAAGGTTTCCCAAATTTGATGAGAAACATAGACATCTGAGGAGCTCAAAAAACTCTATTTAGGCACGTTATTATCGAACTGCAAACCCCAAAGACAGAGAATCTTAAAAGCAGCAAGAGAGAAGTAACTCATCATATACAAGGGCTCTGCAATAGGATTATCTGCAGATTTCTCATTGGAAACTTTGGAGGCCAGAAAGCAGTAGTTGATACAGTGCAAAAGAAAAGAAAATTTCAACCAATAATCTTATATCTGGCAAAACTGTTCTTAAAAAGTGAGGGAAAAATTAAGACATTATCAGATAAACAAAACCTGAATGAGTTTGTTACCACAAGGCCTTCCCTGTAGGAAGTGCTGATGGGAGTCCTGCAGGTCAAAACAAAAGGACATTAGACATTAACTCAGAGCCATAGGAAGCAATGAAGAGCACAGTTAAGATAAATAAATACATGGGCAATTATAAAAGCTAGTATTATTGTAACTTTGGCTTGTAATTCCACGTTTTGTTTTTTATGTAATTTAAGAGAATAATGGCTTAAAATATTATTAGTTTATTGTTTTGGAAATACAATGTACAAAAATGTAATTTTGTGACATCAACTGAAAGGGGTGGGAACAGAGCTGTAAAGGAGTAGTTTATTATATTATTAAAGTTAAAATTGTATAAATTCAAACTAGAGTGTTATAACTTCAGGATTTTATATTTAATTCTCATGTTAACTACAAAGAAAATATCTATAAAACATACAGAAAAGGAAATGAGAAGGGACTCAAAACATTTCACTACCAAAAATCAACTAAATACAAAGAATACTATAATGCAATAAATCAGGGACAAAAAATGTATAAAACAAATAACAAATAACAAATAACAAAATGACAGAAGTTCTTCCTTACCAGTAATTACTTTAAATGTGTATGTTTAAACTCCACAATCAAAATTGGCAAAATACATTTTTAGAAAAATGTGATCTAACCATGTGCTAGCTACAAGAGACTCACTAGCACCAAAGACCCAAATAGATTGAAGTGGAAGGATGAGAAAAGATATCTCATGTAAACAGTAATCCAAAAAGACCAGGGGTGGCTATACCAATGTCAGACAAAATAGACTTCAAATCAAAATAGGTTACAAGAGACAAAAAAGATTATACATTCATAAAAGAACTATGATAGCAAGAAGATATAATAATTATAAACATTTACACATCTAATAATAGACCATCAAAATATGTGAAGTAAAAGCTGACAAAACTGAAGGAAGAAACAGACAGTTCCAATAATTGGAGACATTAATTCCCCACTCTCAATAACAAACAGAATAACTAGACAGAAGATGCATCAGAAAATAGAGGAATTAACACAATAAACCAACTAGATCTAACAGACATATTCAGAATACTGTACTCAACAACATACACATTTTTCTCAAGTGCACATAGGACATTTTCAAGAATAGGCCATATGTCTATATCCTGATAGATTTTAAAAAATAGATGTCATCCAGTTTCAGCTTTCTACTTATGGCTAGCCAATTATCCCAGCACCATTTATTAAATAGGGAATCCTTTCCCCATTTCTTGTTTTTCTCAGGTTTATGAAAGATCAGATGGCTGTAGATGTGTGGTATTATTTCTGAGGACTCTGTTCTGTTCCATTGGTCTATATCTCTGTTTTGGTACCAGTACCATGCTGTTTTGCTTACTGTAGCCTTGTAGTATAGTTTGAAGTCAGGTAGCGTGATGCCTCCAGCTTTGTTCTTTTGACTTAGAATTGTCTTGGAGATGTGGGCTCTTTTTTGGTTCCATATGAACTTTAAAGCAGTTTTTTCCAATTCTGTGAAGAAACTCATTGGTAGCTTGATGGGGATGGCATTGAATCTATAAATTACCTTGGGCAGTATGGCCATTTTCACGATATTGATTCTTCCTATCCATGAGCATGGTATGTTCTTCCATTTGTTTGTGTCCTCTTTTATTTCACTGAGCAGTGGTTTGTAGTTCTCCTTGAAGAGGTCCTTTACATCCCTTGTAAGTTGGATTCCTAGGTATTTTATTCTCTTTGAAGCAATTGTGAATGGAAGTTCATTCATGATTTGGCTCTCTGTTTGTCTGTTACTGGTGTATAAGAATGCTTGTGATTTTTGCACATTAATTTTTTATCCTGAGACTTTGCTGAAGTTTCTTATCAACTTAAGGAGATTTTGGGCTGAGACAATGGGGTTTTCTAAATATACAATCATGTCACCTGCAAACTTTCCTTACTCCTTACAAAAATTAATTCAAGATGGATTAGAGACTTAAATGTTAGACCTAATACCATAAAAACCCTAGAAGAAAACCTAGGTAATACCATTCAGGACATAGGCATGGGCAAGGACTTCATGTCTAAAACACCAAAAACAACGCCAACAAAAGCCAAAATTGACAAATGGGATCTAATTAAGCTAAAGAGCTTCTGCACAGCAAAAGAAACTACCATCAGAGTGAACAGGCAACCTACAGAATGGGAGAACATTTTTGCAATCTACTCATCTGACAAAGGGCTAATATCCAGAACCTACAAAGAACTCAAACAAATTTACAAGAAAAAAACAAACAACCCCATCAAAAAGTGGGCAAAGGATATGAATAGATATTTCTCAAAAGAGGACATTCATACAGCCAACAGACACATGAAAAAATGCTCGTCATCACTGGCCATCAGAGAAATGCAAATCAAAACCACAGTGAGATACCATCTCACACCAGTTAGAATGACGATCATTAAAAAGTCAGGAAACAACAGGTGCTGGAGAGGATGTGGAGAAATAGGAACACTTTTACACTGTTGGTGGGATTGTAAACTAGTTCAACCATTATGGAAAACAGTATGGCGATTCCTCAAGGATCTAGAACTAGAAGTACCCTATGACCCAGCCATCCCATGACTGGGTATATACCCAAAGGATTATAAATCATGCTGCTATAAAGACACATGCACACGTATGTTTATTGCGGCACTATTCACAATAGCAAAGATTTGGAATCGACCCAAATGTCCATCAGTGACAGACTGGATTAAGAAAACGTGGCACATATACACCATGGAATACTATGCAGCCATAAAAAAGGATGAGTTTGTGTCCTTTGTAGGGACATGGATGCAGGTGGAAACCATCATTCTCAGCAAACTATCGCAAGAACAGAAAACCAAACACTGCATGTTCTCACTCATAGGAGGGAACTGAACAACGAGATCACTTGGACTCGGGAAGGGGAACATCACACACCGGGGCCTATCACGGTGAGGGGGGAGCAGGGAGGGATTGCACTGGGAGTTATACCTGATGTAAATGACAAGTTGATGGGTGCAGCACACCAACATGGCACAAGTATACATATGTAACAAACCTGCACGTTATGCACATGTACCCTAGAACTTAAAGTATAATAATAATAAAAAAAAAGATGTCATACAAAGTATATTCTCTGACCACAGTAGGATAAAGTTAGAAATCAGTAACAGTAGGAAAGCTGAAAAATTTACAAATTCTTGGAAATTAAACAATACACTCTTAAATAACCAATATATCAAAGAAGAAACCACAAGGGAAATTAGAAACTACTTAGAGATCAATGAAAACAAAGCAGAACAAACTTATGGGACACACCAACACTTATGATACACAGCAAAAGCAGTGCTAAAGAGACAATTTATAGCTGTAAATATATTAAAAATCAAGAAGGATCTCAAAACAACAAAGTAAATTTACAATTTAAGGAACTAGGAAAAACAAACAAATTAAACTCAAAGGTTGCAGAAGGAAAAAATACAGTTTAGAATGGAAGTAAGTGAAATGGAGAATGGAAAAGTAATAGATAAAAATCAATGAAACCAAAGGTTGATTATTTGAATGATCAACAGAATTTACATTGAAAAGAAAACTACAGATCATGAACATTAAGGCAATGCTTATTGCAATAGTATGAACACTGATGCAAAACTCCTCAGCAAAATACTAGCAAATCAAATTCAGCAGTATATTAAGAGGATTGTACACAATGACCAACTGGGACTTACACCCAGAATGCAAGAATGTGTTCAACATAGGAAAGCTGATTGACATAATACACCACATTAACAGAATGAAGAAAAAGCGTGCATGATTATTTCAATTGACACAGAAAAGTCACTTTTCAAAATCAACACTCCACAAACTATAAATAGTTTCATGATAAAAAAAAAACACGAAATAAACTAGGAATAGAAGGAAATAACCTCAACAAAATAAAATGTCTGAAATTTAGAGTTAGCACATTATTAGATTCAAATGACCACCTCAACAGAAAAGAAATAACAAGGCATATGAAGAAATAAGAAAATACATTTCCTTCAAAAGAAAAAAATAAATAGAAATTTCCCAAAAGAATACCTGAAGACATATATGAAAACCCCACAGCAAATCTCATACTCAATGATGAAAGACTGAAAACCTTTCATTTAATTTAAGGAAGACAAGGATGCTCACTTTCACCACTTCTAGTCCATATAATACAAGAAATTCTAGCCAGGTCAATTGACAAGAAATAAATGACATCTAATTTGGAAAAGAAGAAGTAAAATTATCTCTGTTCACAGATTATTTATCTTATACATAGAAAACTTAAAAATTCCACAAAAATAGAAATAAATGAATTCAGTGAAGTAGTAGGCTACAAAGTCAACACAAAAAAAAATCAGTTGTATTTCTTTATACTAACAATAAACAATAGAAAATTAAGAAAACAATGTTATTTACAATAGCATAAAAAATAATAAAATACTTAGGCATTAATTTATCCAAGGAGCCAGAAGACTTGTAAATAAAAACCACAAAACATTGGTGAAAGAAATTAAAGAAGACAAATGAAGAGATATTCTCTGTTCATGGGTTGGAAGACAATATTGATAGATGTCAGTACTACCCAAAGTGATCTACAGATTCAATGTAATCTATCAAAATCATAATGATTTTTACAGAAATAGAAAAATCTATCCAAAGATTAACATAAATCCTCAAGAACCCCAAATAGCTAAAACAACTTTTAAAAAGGCCAAAGTTGAAAGAGTCACACTTCCAGATCTCAAAATTTACTATAAAGCTACAGCAATCAAAAAAAGGATGGTACTTGCAGAAATACAGACATATAGACCAAGGAGTTGAACAGAAAGTCCCCAAATAAACTTGCACAAATATGGTTAAATTATTTTCAACAAAGAGGCTAACATCATTCAATGGGGAAAGGATAGTCTTTTAAACTAATGGTTCTGGGAAAACTGTACATCCACATGCAAAAGAATGAAATTGGATTCTTACCGAATGTTATATGCAAAAATTAAACGAATCAAAGACCTAAATGCAACACCTAAAAGTATAAAACTCAAAAGAAAACCTATGCCAAAATCTTAATGGCATTGGATTTGACAATGATTTCTTAGAGATGACATGAAAGGCACAGTCAACAAAAGAAAAAATAGACAAATTGCCTTCCTGTCAATTTAAAATTTTTGTGCATCAAAAGATACTACCAACAGAGTAAAAAGCCAACCAATAGAATGGGGAAAAAATATATACAATTATGTATCTGATGAGAGGTTAGTATCTAGAACATATAAAGAATTCTGTTTTTGTTCTAAATCTGAAGAACAAAAACCGAACATTGCAATTGTAAAACAGTCAAAGAACTTAAACAGTCATTTTTCTAAATATATTCAAATGGTCCACAAGCATATGAAAAGATATGCAACATTGCTAATAATCAGGAAAATCAAATTAAAACTACAATGAGATATCATCTCACACCCATTAGAATGACCACTATCAAAAAACTGAAAGCATTAGCAAGGATATGGAGAAATTAGAATTCTTGTGCACTCTTCATGTTAATGTAAAATGGTGCAGCTTCTATGGAAAGCAATATAGAGGTTTATTTAAAAATTAAAAGTAAAATTACTACATGATCCAACAATCCCACTTCTGGGTACATATCCAAAAGAATTGAAAACAGTATCTCAAAAATGTATTTGCATACCCCGTTCTTTATTCACAAGAGGTAGAAGCAACCTAATGCCCACTGATGGATGAATGGATAAAGAAAATGTGGTATATACATATGATAGAATATTATTCAGTCTTAAAAGGGAAGGAAATTCTGATATATGCTACAATATAGATAAACCTTGAGGACTTTATGGTAAGCCAATAAAAAAATATGATTTCACTTATTTGAGGTACATAGAGTAGTCAAATTCATAGAGACAGAAAGTAGAGTGGTGGTTGCCAGGGGTTGCAGGGAGAGGAAATAAAGACTTACTGTTTTACACACACAGAGTTTCATTTTTGCAAGATAAAAAAAAAGTTCTGGAGATGGATGGTGCTGATGTTTGCACAATATGTTTCTTGACATCACTGGATTATACACTTAAGAACAGTTAAGATGGAAAATTTTATGTTGTCTATATAATAAAAAGTAATTGAAAAGAAAGAAGTTATGAAACTAGAGGTAAGTTACTCAGACAACAAAATCAGAAAAGAACCCAGATATTCTTTCCTAGGCCTCTGCTTCTAATCAATTCTTCTGATGATCCATTTACTATGCCTTTGAGAATGTTTTTTCCCTTTCTCTGGATCTATTTTTTAACTCTAAAACAAAGAAGTTAGCCAGATAAGTGGCACCAAGCTAATATCCAAAGAATGATATTTCTGTCCATGTGTTTTAAGTTAGTGGATTTTTAAAAATATAACAGCATGGATTTTTAAATTCCAATGACTACCACTTGATTTCCTTCTCACATCAATTTCTTTTTTTTTTTTTTTTTTTTTTTTTTTTTTGAGACGGAGTCTCACGCTGTTGCCCAGGCTGGAGTGCAGTGGCGCGATCTCGGTTCACTGCAAGCTCCGCCTCCCGGGTTCCCGCCATTCTCCTGCCTCAGCCTCCTGAGTAGCTGGGACTACAGGCGCCCGCCACCGCGCCCGGCTAATTTTTTTTTTGTATTTTTAGTAGAGACGGGGTTTCACTGTGGTCTCGATCTCCTGACCTTGTGATCCGCCCGCCTCGGCCTCCCAAAGTGCTGGGATTACAGGCTTGAGCCACCGCGCCCGGCCTCTCTCCTCCTAACCCCATAGCCCCTCCTCCTACTCTAGAGATATGTAGCTCTAGGGTAGCTGACTCTACCAGCTCCCCGTTTTTGTGTTGCTCTTTCATTACTTGCTGCTGAAAGCACTGTTAATCACTGGCTTCATCTGATGGACAAGAAGATATGTCAACTCTTGGCCAAAATTCCCACATGGCAACACTGGCTGGAACCCATAGGTCCTGCACCCTGTATGCTTAGCCCACTTCACTCATGTGGTTGCCTGTCTGCTGTCTGTAGGAATTTTGGTTTGTGACTCTAGGGTAAATAATATGGTTTGGCTATGTTCCCATCCAAATCTCATCTTGAATTGTAGTTCCCATAATCCCCACATACCATGGGAAGGACCTGGTGGCAGGTAACTGAATCACTGGGGCATTTCTTCCATGCTATTCTCATAATGGTGAGTAAGTTCTCACAAGAGCTGATGCTTTTATAAGGGACTTCCCCTTTTCCTCAGTTCTCATTCTTCTCCTTCCTGCTGCCATGTGAAGGACATGTTTGCATCCTCTTCTGCCATGATTGTAAGTTTCCTGAGGCCTCCCCAGCCCTGTGGAACTGTGAGTCAATTAAACCTCTTTCCTTTATAATTTACCCAGTCTCAGGCAGTTCTTTATAGCAGCGTGAGAACAGACCAATACAGTAAATGATTATGTGTTATATTATTTTATATAGTTTATGGATGTATCACATGTGGATGGCAGCCCTGGGTGGGCACATTTTGATTCCATTGTCTATTCAATGAAGTCAAATAGCAAGTTTTTACTGACATCACCAGGCTGTACTTTAAAATGACCAGACAAGTGGTTTTGGCATTGTATGAATGCCGCCTCGGTAAAGATCTGCTGAACTTCACGTAGAAATATGTGCCAAATCATATGCAAATTTGTATTTTGCATGGGAGCTGAGAGCTTTGGCACTTGATTCTGATGTTTTTTATAACTAAGTGTGTAGCACTGGCCAAGTTCTGCATGTTTAATCCTTTTAATCATTCAATATAAATCATGCTCTCAGCCCCTTAATCATTCTTGTTATTATTCTTTGAAACTCCTCCAGTTTCCTTACATCCTTCATTGCTTAAAGAAGACTTTTTAGCAGGCCTGTTTCACTTCCAAGAATCTATTTTGTGATCGAAGCAGTGGGGGGTTTAGAAGATTCAGTTCCATGAGAGACTCCAAAGGAAATGCTCAGCTTAGACCTTGGACATTTACAGACATTTCACAGGGACTCGATGGACACCTCATCTAAAAAGATAATTTTACATTCTTTTTCTCCTGAGTAATACAGAGAAATATTTATATTATTGTGACCATTGGTAATATAGTCTATTTTTTCATTGTGTATTTGTTTAGTATTTATCATGTGAATGAGAGAGTTCTTACTCTTCCATATTGAATCTAGAGAAGGAGAGAAACAGCTAGTAGGAGAAATCCACTCATCACATTTTTCAGGACCAAAGACTTAATTTATTGTCTATCAGCTGTTTTCCCTTTAATCTGACTATACTAGTGCTGGGGGATAGTGTAGCAGAGACTCATGGAAAAAAGAACCCCAGATGAAGTGGTAAAAAGATAAGTTGATGGAGTGTCTTAAAAGATATCTACCTTGACTTGTATCTACTTTTTCTTTTGTCTACAGGCCTACCCCTGTCTCCATCTAGAATGCCTGCTCGAGAGAGTAGAACATTGTCTTGCTCAATATTCTGCCCCAAAAACTAGAAAGCCTTTCTATGCCTATGCCTGCCTTTCTAGGCATAATAAAGGCTCAATGAACATTTGAAGAATGAATGAGCAATCACCTTTGGCCTATCACTTTATGCTTCGATAAGGATAACTTCTTCATTTTACATGAAGCATTGTGTAACATATAGTTATAAGGCAATTATTAAAGTCTACCTTAAATGCCAGTAGTCCTTTCATACTGATTGGTGCCCAAAGATGCTCCCACAGAGAAATTTATAGCCATAACTGCTCAAGGCCACTTAGTCCAACTCTTATCTGAAGCATGAATCCCCTCTGTTGGCCATCTTGCCAGTTATCATTTAGTCTTTGCTTGAATATCTCTAAAACAAAGAGCTCATTTTCTCCAAGAGCAGGTCTCCTTGTGCAGCTATGATAATTAGAATGTTCTTTCTTTTTAGCTAACATCTCTTTTTTTCCTATAACCTCTACCCCTTGGCTTGGATGTCAGAAGCAGATTAATCTTCCTTTCCACCGGGTATTTAGAGAAATTAACATGGCCTCCCTAAACTTTCTCTTTGTATATTAAATGTCCCTGGTTCCTTTTCACATGTAGAAACATACAGCAGAAATCTCAGCAAGAGAGTCTTCCAGATATTCGCATTGAGGATTGAAACATGAACAGCAGGAATGGACCTGCAGGGTATTCATTGTATACCATTGTGTATTCCCTGTATGAAGGGTTAAAGGGCTGAGCCAATGATTAACTAGCTAACCAACCACATTAGTCCATTCCTGCCCTGAAATATCTAAGATAATTTATAGAAAAAAGAGGTTTCATTGGCTCATGGTTCCACAGGATGTATAGGAAGCATGGCAGCATCTGTTTGGCTTCTGGGAGGCCTCAGGAAACTTACAATCATTGGTGGAAAGCAAAGGGGAAGCAGGCATGTCTTACATGGTCAGGGCTGGAGGGAGAGAGAGTAGGGGGAGGTGATACACACTTTTAAACAACCAGATCTCGTGAGAACTCTATCATGAGAATAGCACCAAAGGGATGGTGCTAAACCAAACATGAGGGATCCACCCCCATGATCCAGTCGCCTCACACCAGGCCCCACTTCCAACACTGGGGATTACAGCTGAACATGGGATCCAAACCATATCACCAACCACAAGTCATCCTTCAGGGCCATAGGTCCACATAAGAAGGGAAGAATGATTGGAGGTATGGACTCAACTACTTATGTGGATCCAGATTTCTTCCCACAAGAAACTTGTACCAAAGCTTGGAGTGATAGAATAGTGAGAACCAAAGTCCAAGGCTACAGAAATCTTTGGTCGACACTGAAAATATAAGACTACACTGTTCTGAAACTTGGGTGATGCTATATACCACATGAGATAGAGACAATGGTAGAATATCATGTCATATTGGAGAAGACACCACAGCAAGGCAGGAGAAAGGATGGGGAAATGGTGAAGGAAACATCATCAGAGTGACAGGTGATATTTAAGAAGCAACTAGAGGGAGGAGAATGGAGAACTCAGGTCACAGCTGAGAGGAGAGGGTTCTGTGTCTGGCACATGTGACGCCTCCTGGGTAAGATTTGAGGAAGACTGGAGTTCTTACCAATCTGCCAAGAGAGATGTTATTTTGTAACTGTTGTTCCCCTAGCATCAGGATATATTAAGTATGCAAAAATGAGAACAATAGCTTGTATCCACTGGAGTCTGTTTTATGGGCCAGGCATTGTGTTACCACTGGGTTAGCTCATTTAATCCTCATAATAATCTTGTGAGGTATGTGCAATTCTCATCTCCATTTCACAGATGAGGAGATGAGGAAATTAAGACAGAGAAACTATCTCATTCAAAATTGCCCAGCTAGTAATAGGAGAGCTATGAACTTGACTTCTGAAATCATATAAAATTCTGCATTTTAGTAAAATTTAGTTTGGGCTCTGTGTCCCAGCCCAAACTCCAACAGTAAAGCATTTAAATTTTGGTTCAATATCAAAGTTGATTAACTGGTGCTTTAATCAGTGTTTTTTAAAATTGCTGAATCTAAGTATATACACCACATCAAACAAAAAACAGGCAGGGAGGCCGGGTGTGGTGGCTCACATCTGTAATACCATCACTTTGGGGAGCCGAGGCTAGTGGATCACCTGAGGTCAGGAGTTTGAGACCAGCCTGGCCAACATGGTGAAGCCCCATCTCTACTAAAAATACAAAAATTAGCTGGGCATGATGGCACGTACATGTAATCCCAGCTACTTGGTAGGCTGAGGTAGGAGAATCGCTTGAACCTGGGAAGTGGAGGTTGCAGTGGGCCGAGATCACACCACTGCACTTCAGCCTGGGTGACAAAGTGAGACTCCATCTCAAAAACAAAACAAAACAAAACAAAAACAGGCAGAGAAATGAAGTTAGTTAATTACTGTAGGAAATGTACTTAATGTTGGTAAATGACTATAGGATCATCCATACCTTGTCACTGAACTGTGGGTGAATGACCACCAGTCTTCATGTAAGTACAGTCCCTTCAGGTGCAGAACTAGCACTTCACAAGGGAGCATCTGTCTGACACAGCCTCCTCTACTCAGGTATTAAAAGATTAATGCAACAGGTGACAACCACCACCCCATCTGTCATGTATCTATCACCATCTTCTATATCCCTCAACAACCTCCTCAGAGAATGTGCCACTCTGGTCCAGTGAAAACTAAATCCTCCCCTGAGAAATTCCAGGGCATCTTGTTTTATAAAAACCTTTTATGGAACCATAAAATGCCTCGACGCCTTAAAGAAGTTGGCCTGGTGAATGAGAGCAAACTGTGTTGCACTGAGCTACACGAGTTGAGCAAACTGCTGTTTCTTCTGGCTAGAGTACGTCCTTTTTCCTTATTGGACTAAATGCATTTAGCAAAAGAAAACAACGTTTTAATTGCATGCTCCTGTTTAGAGCATGCAAATCATTTAAGATTGGCGTTGTTGTAAACCAGAAGAAGGCAGGGTAGAGCATTCTAGATATGCTTATACTTTATGTGCCCAAGAACACAGCCATTTACAACCCAATGGTACTTTACTGCTAATGATCTTTGAAGTTAACAAGGTTTGTGAAAGCTTCTCAACATTATTATTACTACTTATATTAATAGCATTAGTGATCTCTTTTATTCTTCCAAGACTTAGCACTACTAATTGGCATCAGTATAAACAGAGGTATTAATGCTATCATGCAATGCAAGCAGAGCCAACTCTGGCAGCTTTGTGGGTTTAATATGGAAATGTTTGCTATCTAATGAGGACACAAAATGTTAATCTGCAGAACAAATTGTATTTATAGAGAAACTAATTATCATATGCAAATGTGACACACATCACTTGCAAAATTCCTGTTTCTGCTGGGTGGGCCCTCTTTGACCTTTGTGAAAAGCAGCACTTTGAAGTAGTAGCTAATGGTTTCATGCACTGAAGCTGATTAGTTTCATTTTCATACAGAAATGAGCTAAGTAGAAATGATGGTAGCTCTAAACAAAAGCACCAAAGCCACTGCTTCTGTAGCCATAATATGCACACTATTTTGGTATCCCTTCCTTTAAAATTCAGGATTCTTTTGCAACTTTTGCCACATCTTAAAAGCTACAGAACAGCTGTGCAGAGTAAAGACTGTTTTAACCCTATTAACAGAAGATTAAGAATTGTTATCATACATACAATCTTACGGGGTGAAGGCTATTTTGATGTTTTTATAACTGTTTTTGTGTTTTTTTGTTCCTTTTTTGTCTCCATTGAATAAGGAACTCCCTCAAGTATATGAGACAGATCATTAGATCTAGTGAACATGGATTCACTCCTATTCTTGGTGTTTTCTCGCTTTTCTCTTTCAAATATATGATCTCCAATAGAAAAGTCATGGAATCAATCTAAATGCCCATCAGTGGTAGATTAGATAAAAAGCAAAACAAAACAAAAAACACTGCGGTACATACACACCATGGAATACTATGAACCATAAAAAAGAGTGAATGAGATCACATCCTTTGCAGCAACATGGATGGAGCTAGAGGCCATTATCCTCAGTGAACTAATGCAGGATCAGAAAACCAAATACTGCATGCTCTCACTTATAAGTCGGAGCTAAACATTCAGTATACATGGACACAAAGAAGGGGACAGATACCAGGGCCTACTTGAGGGTGGGAGGAGGGAGAGAATTGAAAAACTACGTATCAGGTACTATGTTTATTACCTAGGTGATGAGAAAATCTGTACCCCAAACCCCCATGACATGCAATTTACCTATATAACAAAACTGCCCAGGTACCCTGGAACCTAAAAGTTAAAAAAAAAAAAAAATAAAAACACAAATATATGTGTTTTCTAGTTTGAAGCCTTATAGAACTATAAAACACTGGAACTTAAATGGCCTTAGAGAGCATTTCAATTAGTCCCGATATTTCATTTACAGATGAAGAGAGTGTGGTGCAGAGAGATCAAATGGCGTGCCCAAGATCACACAGTGATTTAGTAGAAGATAATAGAAATCAGGTGATTTTTCTATGTGTTGAGGACTAAACTCTGATTTTTTTTTTTATCTTGCCCAAATTCCTATCTAAGGGATCTGGGGAGTCATGCCCTACAAATCATAAATTCTCATTAGATCGGTTTTATTCAACCCAATATGCTGTGACTTACTTTCCAAACTGACTCTGGCATAACATTATGAGACAAGGAAGAAAATAAAAATATTTTACCCCCAAATGTGTTTCTTTGCCATATTTTGAAAAGGCCCTGTAAAGCAGTTCTTTGTGCAGGAAAATTTGTATCTATAAAGAATCTCTATAAACATAGCTAGATCTTTTTCTTCCAGACCCTCCCAATCCTAAAGAGATTGACTAAGATCTGAATGGAAATATTTGTCATCTGTTGTCTCTAAGGGCAGCCACCACAAGACTTCAAAAGAACTTTGGTCTCCACAATCTTTATCTTAACCTGAACATTCCCTTTCTGTGAATTCCAGGTCTTTGGACAAACTCAACCAATTGTCAACCAGAAAATGTTTAAATTCACCTATGTCCTGGAAGCTCCCCACTGCTCCCCCATCTGCTTTGAGTTGTCATGCCTTTCTGGACCAAACTAATGTATATCTTAAATGTATTTGATTGATGTCTCATGCCTCCCTAAAATGTATAAAACCAACCTGCATCCCAACCACCTTGGACACATGTTCTTAGGCCCTCCCGAGGACTGTGTCACAGGTCATGGGCACACATATTTGGCTCAAAATAAATCTCTTCAAATATTTTACAGAGCTCAACTCTTTTCATCAACAATGCTTAAGTTTTTTTTTTTTTTTTTTTTTTTTTTTTTAAATCACCTATTCTATAGCATGGTTAAGTTTAGAGTTACATGAACACTTAATGGCTTTTATAACTCCCTATGGCAGATGTAGCTGGCAGAAGGCCTCAGGCGGCTTCTGGACATATAGTTCTGCTAATTCTCATCCTGACATCAGGGATCCGATTTGGCATTCTCCCAATGCCTATTAGGCTCTGAGGACAGAAAAGCAAAAGAAACATGGCCCCTACCCTCATGGAACTCACAGTTTGCTGAGAGACCAACATACATACAGACATTTTCAATAACACAAGGGAAGTGCATTATCTAAATATGACAAAGTGTATAAGAACACAGAAAAGAAATAAGTGACTGAAATGGAAGAGGGAAAATGTGTTGATTGCTATATAATAAATTACCTCAAACATAGTGGCTTAAAAAAAACATACATTTATTGTTTCCAGGGGTCAGGAGTTCTTGTGTAGCTTAGCTGGTCCACTGATCAGGGTCTCACAAGGATGCACTCAAGGTACTGCGCAAGCTGTGTTCTTTTTTGAAGCTCAGGGCCTTCTTCCAAATCCAGATGTTAGTTGGCAGAATTCAGTGCCTTATAGTTTCTGGAGATAAATATTTGCTTTCTTGCTGATTGACAGCCACAGGCTGGTCTCAGCTCCTCAAAGCCCCCGGCAGTTCTCTGCCAGGTGGCCTTTTCACAATATGGCGGCTTACTTCTTCATGGCCGACAGGAGAGCTACTCTCTTCAGGACTGGCCCAATTCCTCTTTTGAGAGATTTTCCTCATTAAATCAGGTCCATCTAGGATAATATCCCTTTGGGTTAACCCAAAATCAACTGATTTGGGACTTTAATTGCATTTTGGAAAAATCTCTTTATATTTGCCATATAATGTAACCGAATCATAGGAGTGGAAGACCACCAAACTCCTAGGCACTACCCATACTCTAAGGGAGGGAACAGAGGGGCAGAAATCTAGGGACTTGTATTAGTCAGGGTTCTCCAGAGGGACAGAACTAATAGGATAAATGCACATATGAAGGGATTTTATTAAGGAAACTTGACTCACATGGTTACAAGGTAAAGTCCCACGATAGGCTGTCTGTAAGTTGAGAAACAAGGAAGCCAGTGGTGGATCAGTCAGAGTCCCAAAACCTCAAAAATAGGGAGGCTGACAGGGCAGCCTTCAGTCTGTGACTGAAGCCCCTGAGAGGGTGTAGGCCCAAGAGTCCACAAGCTGAAGAACTTAGAGTCTGATGTTTGAGGGCAGGAAGCATCCAGCACAGGAGAAAGATGAAGTTCGGAAGATGCAGCAAGTCTGCTCTTCCACCTTCTCTTGCCTGCCTTATTCTAGCCCTACTGGCAGCTGCCCACCCAGACTGAGAGAGGGTCTGCCTCTCTCAGTCCACTGACTCAAATGTTAATCTCTTTTGGCAACACCCTCACAGACACACCCAGGAGCAATACTTTGCATCCTTCAATCCAATCAAGTTGACACTCAATATTAACCATCACAGGATTCAACTTAAAATTTTGCCTGGCACAACTGGAAAACAGACAGGTATAGTTAGAACAGACTTCAGAAGATGTGTACGGAATCACAAAAGACACATAGAGGTCAACATCTGACGTAATAAGTTAATTTTACAATTTTCTTGAAATTACTTTGCATTCAGAGGCCTTTGTTTACAAGGTGTAATTGTATTTATTTAAGTCAAATTTGGATTGAACATGAAGAAAAAAACAGGAATAAAATGGACAACTCACCAAAAGTAAAAAAAAAAAAACAAAAAGGAAAAGCTTTGTGACAATGAATGAATGAAAAATGAAGAAAATGAAGAGACCTAGATGGAACATTAGAAGACAGAGCTTAATCTCTCTGGGTCTCAGGGTGCTTGTTTGAAAATATGGGGCTTATTTGCAACATGTGAAAGGCAAAAAGTAATATTCCTAACATATAAAACCTTCTTATAAAGTAATAAAAGAAAAAGAATCCTTGAATATAAAAGTAGGCTAAACACAGCAATCAACAATTGAGAAAAAGAGAAACGAATGACTAGTAAACTTATTCAAGCGCTCAAATTCATTTGTAATTAAAGAATAGAATTCACAATTAAAATACCTCTGACCTACATCCTACTTCCTCTCTACATGTTATCATATATAACATGCAACCCTGCATTTATTTTTATGCAAGTCTCCATTTTATAGACACAGAGATGTTAAGTTACTTGCCAAAGGTCACAAAATAGCAAGCAGCAGAGCCCCAGTTTCAGCTAGGCAGTCTGCCTCTAAGGCCTGTGTTTTAACCAGCATGTTAAATTGCCTTGAAGACACACTGAGAACTCAACAATGGTTTTGCAATACTTATTAAAAATAGTACCTAATATTGATGAAGGTTTAGGGAAATAGACACACTCTCCTATACTAATGAGTAAAATGGCAACTAATAAACCTTTCTGTAGAGATTTTAATAGTATGTACCTAAAGTCCTTTGAAAAGTGCATTGTCTTTAATGTAGTATTTCTTTCATTTTCTTTTACCCCATTGAAGATAGCATGTATTTAACTCTACGAATATCTGTCAAGTTATTCATAATAAAAAAATGAAAACAATTTTTAAAAATGAAAACTTGTTTTGCTCTATTGAGCAAAGATGACGCCAATTATTTTGCTTTCATTCAGTGGAATACTATGCAGCCATTATGATGGTATTTTAATTTTAATTTTTAGTTCGTAGGTACATGTGCAGGGTGTGCAGGTTTGTTACATAGGTAAGCATGTGCCAAGGTAGTTTGCTGCACCTACCAACCCATAACCTAGGTATTAAGCCCAACACGCTTTAGCTATTTTTACTACTGCTCTCCCTCCCCCAACCCCAACCCTCAAGAGGCCCCAATGTGTGTTGTTCTCCTCCCTGTATGACTGTATTTTATAATTTAGAATATTAACAGACAAAAACTGCACTGTTTTTTGGGAGTCAAAAGCAGGTTACATATTATCACTTAGTTTTTGTTTAAAAAATACTTGCATATACTAGTTCCAAAACAGGGAGTGGCATGGAAATATATTTAACAAACTATTAAGTGTGATATATTTGAAATGTAGTAGAATTACCGATGAGATTCATGTTTTTTTAAAAAAATTCTACTTTCAATATTTTTCAATAAGCATCATCTATTAAGAAAAAATTGGGGACTTTAATTAAATGCTTGCTAAAAGCCCTTTTATGGTACAGTCTATAAGTCATGTCTTATGAATTGTTCTGTATAAAGACTCACGTGGAGGTATCAACACTGAACTCATATAAATGTCCTCTTGGGGGTCTAACTCAGAATCTGGTGATCTCTCTTCTGCCCTTGGCTTGGTTACAGCCTAGCTCCAGATAGTTCGAACTAGAAGAGATCTTAGAAACCAAACTGTCCCAAACTCGTTTAACAGATGAAAATGCAAAGGTTGGGCTGCAGAGAACAGATGACTTCCCTAAGATTGACAGTCAGTGAGTGGTGACCTGGGACTAGAAGACACATCACCCTACCCACAGGTTGGTACCAGTTCTTTCTCCCTACACTGTTTTTCTGAGCTTGCATGAAATTAGAGCCCTAAGTTAGCAATTTCTCACGTCAGAGTGTGATGGCTACAACAGTTGGTTTCGGGGTCAAATAGTTCATGTTCAATGCCAGCTTTTCAGTTTCTAATTTTAAGACCTTAAACAAGAGGATCAGCTTTTCTGGGGCCTCCTTTTTCTCAATTGCAAAATGGTGATTTTAATAATACTCACTCTCTCAGACTATAGTAAGGATTTTAAAATGGAATAATGTATTTAAAATGCTTAATGCAATACCTGGCTTCAAGTCTCAGCAAATATGCACTATTATCTTTCTGTCTTGCATCTTTGGGCACGGAACCATATACTGACTCGTGCATTATGTCCTGCTGGCAGAGAGGAACTGGGATGATGATTGGATGCTGCTACCATGGTCCAATTTCACCATATTTGCAGATAGCTAAAAGCCTCATATATCTTCCCTAACAAAGGCGGAGTTACTTTCTGTCTACTGCTTGCCCTCTGGGGAAATCACTTTTGCACTGCCATCACACTGGCAAGCCATCCAGATTTACAAGAAAGGATAAAAATTTATTAGCTAAAGGATGGCAGCTCTTTATGTAAATGAGTAATAAGGACAGGTAAGAAAAGGACCACTGCAGTTGGCTGCTCTGAAGGATGCTGTTGAGGCTGAGGTCCTTCCTTGCAGGACCTATGCGAGTAAATGCATGGGTGTGGATCCCACTAATACATAGGCCTCTACCCACAAGTCACTCCTGACTTGTGCAAAATCGCAGATGAAACTGATGGTCAGAATTAGGATCAGAGTGGAGATAGGGAAAGGAAACAACAAAACAAAACCAACATGACAATGGACTTGTGGGTAAAAGTTGTGCACCGGAATCTGCAACCACTTTGCTTTGCTGTATGCCTTTGGGTAAATCTTACAGCTTAAGATGTAGGAGTTGGGCCAGTTTGTGAGTAAGGTACCATGTAACTCTGACATCTAATGAAGATAAGATTTAGGGTCCAGGGCCCCCTTCCTAGTAGGCTCAGACTACCATCAAATTATAGGGTGTAACCTTAGTTTGTAAGGAAATGATGGGGCAGAATTGTGGAGAAATGTCCCTCAAACAACTGACCAACCTTTCTTGACCTGTGATCCACATCTGTGATTCCATCTTAAATAAGCTAGTAGAGTTAATCAGGGATCTTGAACTTCCAAATCCCATTAGCACCCTGCTAAAGATTTGGCCTTATTCACCCATTGCTTAGCTTCCAATATGTAAATGCAATTAAATTACATTTGGTTGAATATTTAGGAGTTATTTAAAAATAGGTGAGAACAAGAACTCATCACATTTGGTTCAGCCAAGTTGCAAGGATTCCAATCATTCATTTGGACCTCTTATTGGTGCTCAGAGAAGCCAAAGACTCACATCACCTCTGTAATGCCATCCCTGATAGAAGAGGAAGAAAAACACTGCTATCCTTGAACGTGTGGGGCAGTTATTGCTCTATGGGTTTTGGAAGATTCAATCTTTCAAAGTAATGCCATGTGCAATTTTCATGTGCCACTAAAAAATGCTGTTTTCCATGGACATTTCAAGTGTATGACAAATTGACAGTGGAATACTTTCTTTTTTTGTCTTTTAGGTGACAGGGAGAAGTATTTATCAAGAACACCCATTCTCTTAGCCCTCAGAAAATACCTACAAATGCACTACCACTGAAAGTTGACAGCTTTTATAGATTCATAGTGACTTACAACCTTCTACTTGGCTGCAGGAAGGCAAAAACAATCAATTTTCATGTATCATGGGGCATAGGAGAAGGGAAAATGAGAAGCAACCTGAGAAATGCCTCTGCTAAAAGATGTGAAGACCCTATCTAACACCCCATCAATTCCATGGTCAAAAAGTACAAAGGTTCTAGAGAAATAGGCTTGAACAAAGCCACCCAATCAAGATGAGAGGATGCAGAGAAACAAGGTTTTCAGGCTAGCTTAGCCATTGAAATGATCTAATTAAATAAAACAATTAGGGATTGGCTTCTGTCCTACAAGTTGTATCCCCCCTCCCCATGAAATCCCAAGGAATGGCAAGAAGCCAAGATTGCTTAAGTGATTTCTTACTTAACTCAGTCCTTTAAGTGGCTCAGCAAGTGTTAAATTTAAATGTATGTAAAGATTATTATCCCCCACCAAAAAAAAAAAAAAGAAAAATCAGGGAAAAGTTGTGACTATGCATACACAGGGGCACACATATAGGTCAAGGGAGAAAATAGCTTTGGGGATATTCAGAGATTTAGCTTTTAGCAAAAGTCATTTTTCTCCCTCCAGTAAGCCTGTGATCTTTTAATAGCCACTTTCCTTGATTGCCTTCTAGATCATCATCTGCTGCCAAGTGCCCAATCTGAACACCCAGACTCTAGGTCTTGGTACGGGAGGTGGATGTGGGAGGATCCTCAGACCGGAATTCTGGAAACTTTCCCAGACTCAGTCAACCGCATCACTCTCCTGCATTATGTAATAAAACAAAGCCTCAAGTTCAGATTTCAAGAATCATTCTTTTTACTTCTGAATATTTTTATGTATTCTGAGAAGTAAGAAATTTGGAAAAATGCCCTCCTTCTTTTTCAGAGTTCCTTATATGTTTTTGAAGATATCACATAGCAGTTAAAATATTTTAGAAATATCGTGAGATTAGAGAGTGAATTAGTAAAATAATTTATTATCTTGAGAGCTAATTATATTAACTTATTTTTTATTTTCTGATTTTTTTTGGGGGGAATAGAAATATTGACACTTTTACAATTGTTTTATTCGTAATAGGTAAGTATGTGGTTGGACCAGATCCTATGGGCTGGTACAGATTTTAGGGTGCAAAGAACCTGGGATAGTCTTTGTTTTAATACTAAAACCAACAAACAAGGAGGGAAAGGATATATACAAGGGAAAAGACTCAGATGCAGGAACTTAGATCCCCAAAACCTCCTCCCCAGGGTACACCTGACCTACCTTGTTATTTACCACGTGAGAAGCCTAGATCTATGGGTTTGCTGCTATTATACCATTTGGCCTGCCCAGGAGTTTCATAATTACTACAATTAGCACTCGGGTACACCCTGTATCGCATAAAGCATTTCTCGATGTGCCACTATTACATGGTTAGCTTGCTTTATTTTTTAAACAAGACATTGGCTCTAAAGGAGACCTGTGTACAGCAGATTGGACTATGCCTATCACTGTGTTGAACTGCTAATAATAATCTTTGATTACACCCCTCTTTCTTTTGAAAAACTGTGCATATTAATTTTTCTATAACCATAGGCATAATAGACAATTCACAGTTCTACAAAGAAAGTCAGTATCACAGTCTACATCCTAGCCATCACATCTACTGAATACCCAGCATTTGAGCAAGTGTTGAGATTCCTTCCAAAGCATATTAAAGACGTGAGCCTTACCCTGAGTAGAGTTTAAAAAGAGGAGAATCACCAAAACCTTAACAGGAACCAGCACTACCAACAAATGCTCTCACTTTTATTGACCACATAATACCTGCCAGGCACTGAGCTATACAATTTACACACATTATTTCAAGTTTTCCCAGCAAACCTTCACAATATGTTAAAGGGTCATTTTATAAATGAAACACATCATGTTTTTCTTTTTTAAAATTTTAGATTCAGAGGATATATGTGCAGGTTTGTTACATGGACATATTGCATGATGCCGAGGTTTGGACTTCTAATGATCCCGTTGTCCAAGTAGCAAACATAGTACCAGATAGGTCATTTTTTGACCTGGGTCCCCTTCCCCACTTTGGACTCTCCATTGTCTAGACAAATTATGTTCTAAGACATTGTGACTTCTCAAATATCACATTGAAATCATCACCGCTCGGATCAGAATTAGAAATATTTAATCCAAAACTGATATTTATTTCACCACACCATATTGTCTTCTAGCATCTAAACAGGTCCACAATTCTGTTTCTTACTTTTCCTTCTCAAGGAGTCAAATAATAAACCTATGTGTTAAAATTTCATAAAAATAGCCAAGTGGGATTACAGTGGCTCACACCTGTAATCCCAGCACTTTGGAAGGCTGAGGAGGGAGGACTGCTTGAGGCCAGGAGTTTGAAATCAGCCTGGGCAACATAGCTAGACTCTGTTTCAACAACAACAACAACAACAACAACAAAGTCAGGTACAGTGGTGTGCACCTGTAGTCCCAGCTACTTGGGAGGCTGAGGAAGGAGGATTACTTGAGCTCAGGAATTTGAGGCTGCAGTGAGCTATGATCACGCCACCACACTCCAGCCTGGATGACAGAGTAAGAAACTGTCTCCAAATAAGTAAATAAATGAAGTTAAACTGCCCTCTTGTTCATTTGAGACTTTGGTATTAGATCACCTCTCCAAGTGAACCCCACACTAACTTGGCAAAAAGTAAAATAAGGGCTATGACAAGGTTAGGCCAGGAGAAGACCTAAGTTGCCCTCCTCAGAGCCTTGCTTGACTCACATAAGCTGGGAATCATCTGGAAAACCCCATTTGCCCTGTGAAGGGATACAGAATGTAGCTGATGATACTACTTGTTTTATCATCAGCTACAGGGCATCCCTGAAGAAAAGACAAAAGACATACACTCTAGCTTACAAAGTACACCAAACAGCAAATCTAAGTAGATTTCAAAGTTAAATATAACACTTTTTTTTTTGAAGCAGAGTCTCGGTCTGTTGCCCACGTTGGAGGGCAGTGGCATGATCTTGGCTTACTGCAATCTCTGCCTCCAGGGTTCAAGCGATTCTCCTGCCTCACCCTCCTGAGTAGCTGGGCCTACAGGCATTTTTGTATTATGCTCAGCTAATTTTTGTATTTTTAGTAGAGACAGCGTTTCACCATGCTGGCCAGGTTGGTCTCGAACTCCTGACCTCGTGATCTGCCCACCTCGGCCTCCCAGTGTATAACACTTCTACGAGCAGATAGCAGGAATGGGACTCCAACAAACTGAGAGATAACAGATGAAGAATTTACCAGATGCAAATGATAAGAAATGGCAGTAGGGTTAGCTGAGATGTTCGGACAGCGGACGTCATCCTCCAGAAACTGACTATCTTTGGCTGAGAGACTCCACCAATTATCACTCAGAGACTGAGAAAGGCCCTAAAGCACCACAGTAGACTGAAGATGAGAAGGGCCCTTCCCCAGCTTCCTCAGGACACAACGTCCTCCCTCACACACCCAGACTCCATCTTGGGAAGGAGAAAGATGAAGAGCTCCATTCTAAAAACTTGAACATTAACCTGTAATTGACCAGCAGGAACTGAAAGGAAACGGTTTAAAGAAGACAAGGAGAGATTGTTAACTGACCAAGTTAAGTTCCTCCACTACCCAGTGGGGAAGAGGCAGTTGTAAGGAAAAAGAAATAATAAATAAATAAGCAATAAAATGAATGAATGAATGAATGCAATAGAAATTTGTTTTGTTTGATTTTTGCACATCTAAGTAGGGAGGAAAATATTTGTCCATTTGCTTGAAATAATTCATTAGAAGATTCAGAAATTATAGAAAAGTATAATCCTACTTCCCAGTAAAAAAATTACAAACATTTTGATAATTATACATGAAATTAAGATCTATACACAATTATACATCTTGACTTTTACATATGATTTTATGATTGTGGAACCATGTCAAATGTTTATGGTTTTATAACAATCAACCATCTAGAGATACCATGATTTATCCATTTTACTATTGCTGTTTATTTACTCCAACTATTATAAACAGTGCTGTAATGAACTTGATACATCAATCTTTATTTGACTATATACTTATTTTCAACTCTTCAAACCAAAATCACCAAATCAAATGATATAAACTTATTTTAATGTTTTCACAGGTTTAGTTATGTATTTTCTGAAGGTCTGTACCAATTTGTCTGACAGCAGCAGTTTATGAGTACCTTTTAAAGGCATTATAGAATATACAACACTGGCAGTTCTCTATTAATTGATAGGGAAAAGATAATATACAATTTGTTTATAATTTGTATTTTATGGTATATAGTTTGTATTTTTTCCTTTATATTGAATATTTTTATTATGTTTATTAGCAACTTGAGATATGTGAAACCTCCTTTCTACATTTTTGGGGTTATTTTAGTTGAGCAACCTCATTGTATAAGTATGTTAACTGTCATATTTGTCACATATATATTTTACATTTTATTTTTCACTTGACATTTTTTTATTTGCATGTGTTTAAATCTCATCCATTGCCCTATGCTCAGAAAATTCCTGCTTTAAAATAATGTAAGGAATTTGTTTTGCTTTTATAGAGTCTACATTCTTATTTTTACTTTAACATTTTAATCTAACCGAAAATTTTTCTTAACATAATGAAGTTTTTAGTTTCTTTTTGGTTAATCAATTGTCCCAGTGGCATTTATTTTAACACTCAGTAATTTGAAGTGACTTCTTTACCCAGATAATAAATTTGTATATATAGATACTGTTTCTGTACCTTTTATTCTATTCCATTGATCTGTCTGATGATTTTGGTTCTAGTATGATGTCATTTTAATTATGATAGTTTTATAATGTGGTTAACATCTTACATTACTTCTCTTTTTTGGAACTTTCTTGGTTGGGCATGGTGGCTCACATCTGTACTCCCAGCTTCTCAGGAGGATGAAGTGGAGGATGGCTTGAACCTAGGGGGTCAAGGCTGAAGTGAGCCGTGATCTGCACTCCAGTGAGACCTTGTCTCAAAAAAATTCTCGGGTATTTATGCCATTTTATTATTCAACCAAAATAATAATATTATGTAGTATTTATTTGTCAAATTTCAGAGAAACAAACAAACTTTGGGATGTCCATCCAAAAATTAGCCTGGGGAAAATTTTCAATTATTTAAACTTACCAGTTAAGAACATGTTTGCCTCTCAATGTACTCAATTATTTTATTTTCATCAATGACATTTTAAAAATGTTTTTATTTTTGTCTGGGTCCTGAATATACCCTTTTAAGGTTAATTCTAGATATTAGGTATTTATGGCAACTATTACAATAATGGGAATTTAAAAATAATTTATTACTGTATATATCTGGTGTCTTAATTCAGGCTGCTATAACACATTACCATATACTGAATGGTTTAAAGAGCAGAAGTTTGTTTCTCTTAGTTCTGGAAGGCTGGGAAGTCCAAGATCAAGGCAGGTGCAGTGTCTATGAGGGCCTACTTTCTGGTTTGCAGTTGGCCATCTTCTGTGCCTTCATATAGCAGATTGCAGAAATACAGGAAGCAAGAGATCTATTGTGTCTTCTCATAAGGGCACTAATCCCATTCAGGGAGCCTCCACCCTCATGACCTGCTCACTTCCCAAATGTTCCACCTCCTACTACCATCCTACTAGGGGTCAGGGTTTCAACATAAGAATTGGAGGAAAACACAAACATGAACTCCATAACATCCAGTATATAGAAATATTTTTTATTTTTTATTTATTTATTTTTTGAGATGGAGTCTAGCTCTGTTACCCAGGCTGGAGTGCAGTTGCGTGATCCTGGCTCACTGCAACCTCTGCCTCCCAGGTTCAAGCAATTCTCCTGCCTCAGCCTCCTGAGTAACCGGGATTATAGGCATGCACCACCAAGCCTGGCTAATTAGAAATACTTTTTAAATGCATTTAGTTTCTTGTGCCTGAATTTCAGAACTCTTTTAAATTTAAATTTATTTAATTTTGATCTTAGCTCACTGTCACCTCAAGACTTTCAGAACTCTTATCAGTGCTAAGAATTGTAGGCAAATTTTTGAGATTCTGCTTTGTATTTTTTAAATGTTTCTGCTACAATCACCATTTAGTTTTCTTGTTCTATAATTCATGAATTTATCATAACAAGATCATTAAAGCTAAAATATGTGTTAGATATTGAAATTTTAACTTCATATGACACATATATAATAAAAAGAAAATATTTTCTTGTAGCAAATAATTGAAAGAGCCTTATAGTTTCAAAGTCAGTAGTTCTGTGACAGTCATCACTTAAATTACAAGTAGACTCTCGCAGGAAAGCTTCTTGCAAACAAACTAGTCATGCTTCAATATTCTGATGACAATAATTTATTATATATTTTCAAATAGCTAGAAGATATTAAATATTCACAACACAAGGAAATGATAAATATTTGAGGTGATGGATACGCAAATTACCCCAATTTGCTCACTATATACTTTATGAATTGAAACGTAATGATGTACTCTATAAACACGTACAATTTTTTTTTTTTTTTTTTTAGACTGAGTCTCCCTTTGTCGCCCAGGCTGGAGTACAGTGGTATGATCTCCGCTCACTGCAGCCTCTGCCTCCCAGGTTCAAGCGATTCTCCTGCCTCAGCCTCCTGAGTAGCTGGGATTATAGGTGCGTGCCACCATGCCTGGCTAATTTTTGTATTTTTAGTTGAGATGGGGTTTCACCATGTTGGCCAGGCTTGGTGTCAAATTCCTGATCTCAAGTGATCTGCCTGCCTCGGCCTCCCAAAGTGCTGGGATTACAGGTGTCATGTAAAATTCTTATGTGTCAGCTTTAAAACTGAGAAAACACATATTTCTAAAAAGATTTAGAATAAAAATAGGCCAGAAATAACCTTTACCCCAAACTTCAGGGTACCTTTGTCTGAATCATTTCCAGCTCTTTTTCTCTTTTAATTTTTTTTTTTTTTTTTTGAGACAGGGTCTTGCTTTGTTGCCCAGGCTATAATGCAGTGATGCAATCACAACTCACTGCAGACTCAACCTCACGAGCTCAAGTGATCCTTTTGCTTCAACCTCCCAAGCAGCTGGGACTACAGGCACACACCGCCATATCTGGTTATTTCTTTGTAGAGACAAGGTCTTTCTGTGATGGCCAGCTGGTCTCAAACTTCTGGTCACAAGCAATCCTCCTGCCTTAGTCTTCCAGAGTGCTAGGATTACAGGTGTGAGCCATCATGCCTGGTCACTGTTTTTCTTACCTATATTACAAAATGTAATAGCCAACTCAGTGCTTTGTATTCCCAAATATTGGGGTTGGTAGGTCAGAGTGCATAAATCTCTCAAAGATTTGGCTATTAAAAAATTGTGTGATTTTTTTTTAACCAACTTTGTGATTTTTATTGATGGGCGACAACTTTATACTCCTAGATATCACTAAACTGTGTACAATTAGGGACGCAGCATTAGAGAAGAGCAGACAGCAGAATTAAACAGAGCAGATCGAAGGAAAGATCCTCATTATTTGCCCATTTTTCATTATGTATACACAGAAGCATGAATGCGATTTGAAATCTTTTAATGGCAATAAAGTTACAATCACCCATCTATGTAGATTAACATTTTAACTCCAAATATTTGATCTGCAATGTGTATGTAAGCAGTTTCTCTCCACACAATTATTAAAATTTTTCCTGTTAGGAACCAGTAACTTATTTTTTATGTTTATTTTTCTTTTGAAGTAAGAACTAGTTCTTTGATAACTGGCTTATTTTTATCATTTATCAAAAACTAAAGGGTAGGGGAAGAAAAGTGTGATGGATTAAATAATTTCTTTTTTAAGGAAAGATAAAATTCATTTCCACAAATTTACAAGTGTTGTTGCTGGTGCAGGATTTATTCTACTAAGCAACGAGACTGGGGATCAAATCCACTTTCTTATCTCAGGAATCAGCATTATTTCAGAAACACGGGTTTTTGTGGATTTTCTAAAATCAAGCGACAGTCTGTTTCAACCAAATGATTTTGATTTGGAAGTTAGAGTCAACAGAAACTATGTTGTGCACGAACCCCAAGGCATCTCCTTTTAATTCTAGCCCATTTTTTGCAAAGGGAGAAAGAGTAAAAATTGTGTGATTTCTAATTTTGACTTTAATTCTACTCAAGGCTGAATTAAAGAATTTGAAATGCATAATTTTTCACAAAATGATGTTATTGGCAAATAGTCATTTTTTTCTGCTTCATATAGGTTGATTAATGTTTCCTGTAGAAATGCAAATAACACAGCAGCGAGCATCTCTGCCTTATCATTGATTTTAAATAGGAGAGTTTCATGTTTCATTATCAGGATATTGACTTCACTGTGATTTACAAATGATTTATTATATGGGGGAAAATACCAGGATCCTGATATATCTTTGTCAGTAGGTTTTGACACTTATCAAATATCATTTCGGGATTTCTTGATATTATTATTCTCTTTCAGCTTAAACCCACTTATCCCTAGCGTTCCATTATTGGAACACTAAGCATGTGGGAGTTATTTATATCCTACTGCTCAAGGCCATCACCAAAGTCTGATTTTTCAAATTCAAAAATTGCAACCTCAGGCATAAATGGGTTAAAGTGGCTTCTTAAAATGTATTTTTCTGGCCAGGCAGGGTGACTCTTGCCTGTGATCACAGTACTTTGGGAGGCTATGATGGGAGGACCGCCTGAGCCTAGGATTTCGAGGCTTGCAGTGAGGTATGATTGTGCCATTGCACTCATCCTGGAGGACATAATGAGACCTTGTCTCAAAAAAAGAAAAAAAAAAAGTCTTTTCTTTACAAAAAATTAGCTGGGCACGGTGTCATGTGCTGTAGTCCCAGCAGCTTGAGAGGCTGAGGTGGGAGGATCACTTGAGCACAGGAGGTAGAGGTTGCAGTGAGCCAAGATCATGCCACTGCACTCCAGCCTGGGTAACAGAGTGAGACTCTTTCTCAAAAGTATTTCCTAAAAATAAAGTATCTTAGCATTCCTGTGATAAACTCTCGAGTATTGTGGACAATTTACTAACTTTTCTGTTAGGCAGTGGGGTGTGGACTGGCAGTGCTGGGGAGGAATGGACACTTAGAAGCCGAGAAGCAGCGAAATACCCCAACTCCTCCTGCTGAGAGGTGCACGTAGGCAGGAGACATCATAGGAAAGGCTCCAAGAGAGGGTCTCAACTGCCAGCCGCTTTACATATTTATGAACGAGTTCAAGAGGGACTGGGAACACCCAATGGGCTATTCCACAAACGGACCCAAAAGGGGAAGGAAAGGTTTTCATCAGGAAACGGGACCTTTGGAGCTCAGCCTTGTGTCGGCCAGGGGTCCTCTGCTCTCCAACTCACACTTGCTGAGCCCGAGTCTGCTAAACTACTGCCACAGTGAGGAAGGACATTCCAGAGCACCAAGGATACATCCGTCTTGGTCATGCTTTAACTTGCTAATGTATTTTAGAGTTTTAGCCTGTACATATACATGTACACGAAGGTAATTTTCATGTTATTAAGCTAAAAGACAGTATCAAGAGGTTGAAAAACTTCCTAGTAATAGTAATATCTGGCAAAGGCAGGTAAACACACACATGCACAAGAATATAGATAAACGTTTACAGAATATATATATGTTGTTAAACACTGGATCTTTTGTTTGCTGATTGCTTTTTTGCAGTTATCGTCAGGATTTATATTATTCGGATTTTTTTTTAACTTTTTGATATTAATTCTCAGTTACTTAACACAAAAGTTACCTATTTCCTGATAATTTGCAAAACCACACTGCTACATAGTGAGACCTCGTCCCTAAAAAAAAAAAGGCAAAATATTCTTTACTGACTGGGAATCTGAGAAACAGACATGCGTATTTCTATTTATTTTGTAACAATTTTGATTGTGTGTTTTCAGAAATGTTTAAATAATTGAGTATTCCATTCCCATTATCATTCTTGATTTTTTTTCTCATTTTACTTATCCTTCAAATAGTTGTGCATATTTTAATAATTTTAAATAATCAACTTATATTATTCAATTCTTGTATTTTTATTTTCTAATTTATTAATTCTCCTTTTTCTTTCTATATTTCCTTGGGCTTTAAGTTTTTTTCATTACTCTATTAGAAGAAATAGCTCAATGCTGTGATTATTATTATTATTTTTTCTTATTAAATAAGGAAACTCTTACCATGTTGATATGGTTTGGCTGTGTCCTCACCCAAATCTCAACTTGAATTGTATTTCCCAGAATTCCCACACGTTGTAGGAGGAACTCAGGGGGAGGTAATTGAATCATGGGGGCCAGTCTTTCCCATATTATTCTCATGATAGCAAGTGAGTCTCACGAAATCTGAGGTTTATCAGAGGTTTCCGCTTTTGCTTCTTCCTCATTTTCTCTTGCCATGTAAGAAGTGCCTTTTCGGCCAGGTGCGGTGGCTTAGGCCTGTAATCCCAGCACTTTGGGAGGCCGACGCAGGTGGATCACGAGGTCAGGAGATCGAGACCATCCTGGCTAACGTGGTGAAGTCCCGTCTCTACTAAAAATACAAAAAAATTAGCCGGGCGTGGTGGCGGGCGCCTGTAATCCCAGCCACTCGGGAGGCTGAGGCAGGAGAATGGCGTGAACCCAGGAGGCAGAGCTTGCAGTGAGCCGAAACTGCGCCACTGCACTCCAGCCTGGGCGACAGGGCGAGACTCTGCCTCAATAAATAAATAAATAAAGTGCCTTTTTGCCTCCCGCCATGATTCTGAGGCCTCTCCAGCCATGTGGAACTGTAAGTCCAATTAAACCTCTTTTTCTTCCCCGTCTCCGGCATGTCTTTATCAGCATCATGAAAATAGACTAATACACATGTGAATTTTACTGAAAGTACTTACCTCACTGCATATCAAGGTTGAATGTATTGCTTTCACTGTCATTGAATTATGTATAACTATAATTCTACTTAAGATTTTACCTCTTATTTAGGGCTTGTGTTACATTTTTTTATAATAGATTGAGTTTAGGAAGACTTGCTGACTTCTTTATGTAATTGAACCCTTTTAATTTTTTTAATTCTATTATCGTGAATAAGCATAGCTTGTTAAATATGTTTCTTAATATTTAATTTTGGGCTCACTATTAAACCCATTCTTTAAATGCCTCATGAATTCTTGAAAAGGTGAGGGTTTTTTTTCTTTGTATGCAGAAAATAAATAAACTGTATTTAAAAATTGTAATACCAGTCCTCTGTCATAGTATTTATTTTTATTTACTTAAAACATTAAAGATTTAGAGTTAGGCTAAATTATTCCTTTAAAATACCCCTGCTACATTTTGTCAAGGTTAATCACATGGATGAAGAGCCAGGCTGCCTGTTTTAAAACTTGGTTTTGTACTTACCAGCTGTGTCATCTTGGTCGAGTTAGCGCATGTCTCTAAACTTTAGTGTCTCATTTATGAAACAAAGATAATGACTCCCAACTTCATAAGAAAAACTTTAGCTTAAGAGGTAATGGAGTTACAGCAATTGGCATGGTGCCTGGCACATAATATGGTCTATAGCATTAGTTTTATTAGTAGTAGTATTGTTATCACTATGCTCCATTCATTTCTAATGTTTTTATTTACATATTTTGATTAAAAGTTAGCTACTTAGTATATGATTATAGACTGTGTATAACAGTCTTACCAAATGACCCACTCTCTACATTTTACTGTTCTTTGCTTTCAACTCTATTATTACTAACTCCAATTTATTTTTGTTTAACTTGTTTATATCATTTTTGTGTACATTTTCTGTGTCAGTGTTTAGCTTTTGTTTTCATAAATCACTTAAGGATCTTAGTAGTGTTTTCTTGTTTTGTTTTGTTTTTAGAGACAGGGTCTAGTTCTGTCACTGAGGCTGGAGTGCAGTGGTACGATCAGAGCTCACTGTAGCCTTGAACTCCTGGACTCTAACAATCCTGCCACTTCAGTCTCCTGAGTAGCTTGGCCTACTGGCACACACCAACATGCCAGGTTTGTTTGTTGTTGTTTTTGAGAAATGGAGTCTTGCTTGTTGCCCTGGCTGTTTGGGAACTCCTGGCCTCAAGCAGTCCTCCCACCTCTGCCTCCAAAAGTGTTGGGATTACAGGTGTAAGCATCCAGCCCCATTAGAATTTTAACCTGTTTATTGCTTGCTATCTTAAGTGATACACTTGGACTTATTTATATGCTACAATCAATCTTTTTTATGCTTCTTTAATGTTATTATTTTCTGTCTCCTGCAGATTACATATTATTGGCTGTAAATTTTTTCTAATATTTTGCTGTTAATTTTGCTAGTTAAGTTTAAAAAGTAGCCTGTATCTTCTGGGCACCAATTTTTGTTGTGCCACTTAATTTTGCTAGTTAAGTTTAAAAAGTAGCCTGTATCTTCTGGGGACCAATTTTTGTTGTGCCACTTTTGCCCACCTGAATACCTCCTCAAAAGTATAGCTTTAGATCCAGAAGTACTTTGACAAGGAATATAAATTTCATTTAATACTTTATGGTGAGATGAAAAAAAAGTATTACATTGCAATGGTAACAACCAACATTTTAACAAATTCTGCCTGAACAACTCTCTTTCCACAGGACTTCTCTCTTTGAAACCGCTTTAGTCACGGGGATCAGCTAATTTCCCTAATTTCTTTCCTGAACTCTTCAGGTTGCACATACTCACTGTCCACTTCCTATTTCACAGCCTGCCCATGGTAAGCTCAAGTCTAGAGGTTTCTGCGAGCATAAAAGAAACAATTTGCACAGTTTGATAGCTTTTATTTCTTGCTTATTAAGTATGCGTTTTGTTTCTGGAGGTAAATTGGGGTAGGTAGATTGAATACACCCTCCCATCATACATACTTGAGCCTATGTTGTGATTGCAAAATTTAAGAGAAAAATCAAATAATATTTAATTTCTTCCTAGTATGAAATAAGGAACTACACTTGCCTCTTCTTCTTTCCCCCTAGAATCCTTTTCAATATTTTTCCTGTTTGATGTGAGATTAAACCCAGGTTGCTATTATTATTGAAATGTGTATATTCTGCATACTCTCCCCGAAAACAGTCATACATTTGCATTTAAATATTTATATTTATTGAATTTATAATAATTATTTAGACCTCATGCACTCTTTTGATTTGGCTTCTTTTAAACTTTTCTAGGCATTGATCATATACTTGAATAATAGTAGCAAAGACAATGTGAAATTTAAAGCAAACACTGTGTGTACAGATATAATTTGTAATGAATGCTATGAATAAAACACATAATTAGATAGATTTTATGTATCAAGATGATTAGAGTGAAGGATTAAGGTTAAGCCTAGAGATAAATATCCCAGAAAAGAAGTTGGTGGTCATTGTTTCACAAACTAGCCTGGTGCTTATCGTGAAGGTGTTATGTTTACAAGGGCATCAGTTATTATTAGTTCTCTAAGTCCACTTCCAGAAATATGCTGGAAGTGCCAATTACCTCTACCTGGTAAGTGAGGTTGGCCAACCCTGTATAGAAAATTTACATATACAGAAATTTAACAAGTAGATATATTCTATTGCATAGGGATGGATAGAAGAAAAAAATATACCAGTGGACCGCAATCAGAATTTTAACAAGCTAGCCATGTGTGGTGGCTTATGCTTGTAATCCCAGCACTTTGGGAAGCTGAGACAGGAGAATCATTTGAAGTCAGGAGTTCAAGAACAGCCTGGGCAAATAAGGAGACACCATCTCTAAAAAAATGTAAAACTTTGGCTAGATATGGTGGCTGAAACCTGTGGTCCCACCTACTCAGGAGGCCGAGATGGGAGAATCTCTTGAGCTCAGGAGCTTGAGGCTGCAATGAGCTATGATTGCACCACTGTGCTCCAGTATGGATGGCAGAGCAAGACCCCATCTCATTTTTTTAATGTAAAAAGAAAAAAGAAATCTGATGAGCATCCCCCAAGGGATAAAGAAAAGCACCACTGAAGAAAAAACAGATAAAGATACAGACAAATCAGAAGAAAAATAAAGTGTTCTGAGGCTGTTTTAAAAGCAGAAGTCCAGTGCCTACAAAATTGGTATGTAAAAAGTTCTAGCTGCAGTTAAAAATATGTTTATCCAAATATTGTAGCTCTTGAGCAAATGAATGCAACAATGCAAACAAATTTTTTAAAAAATACTGACTGCCCTGAAAATGAGACCAGTGAGCTGAGGACTTGGAATGATGCCATCACTGCGTACTTAAGCTGTAGAAGAACTGCAGTCAGGCTGCCAATAATCTTCAGTGAAGTAAGTTACAATTCCGTTTTGTTTTTATTTTTAATGCTACATTTTGCATGCTGAATAGCAGAATATTTTTAGAACAAGCATCTTGGTTCCTAATCGACTTGATAATTTCCAGAATAATCCCTCTTTGAGTTTGATGTTTTCTATACATAGTTGTCTGGACAGAAACATGATTAACTCAAATGCTAATGATCTGTGAATATTAGCCACTCCCCTGCCCCACCATTATCTCCTAAATTTCAGTTGATTAAAACAACAAACAGTTCTTACTCATAGCTCTGCAGGTTGGCTATGACTGTTCTGCTGGCCTAGGTCTGCTTCAAATGCCTTCTCATCCTACAGCCAAAGTCAGAGAAGCGGTTCCTATCCAGCATATGCTACTATTAGGAGGAGGGCTAGAGTGCAAGAAAGGTGGCAGAAACTTTCAATGCCTCTTAAAACCTTCCTTTAGAGTGAGCACACCCACTTCTTCTAATATTCCACTATTCAAAGTCATATGGCCAAAATGACAGAGATGGGCCTCAATAGTGCTTGCTTCCAATAGGAGAGAAGGAGAAAGTGAGTATTAGCTGAATAACAGAATCTTTCACAGTCCACCCTCTTGGTCTCAAATATTGGTGCTCCTTCCCTCTGTGTTCAAAATTTACTCATACTCTCCCCTCAGGCAATTCTCCAAAAGATATTAGATTTGAAGTCCAGGATCTTGTACTAACATCTATAGCAGGTCTAGATATGGTTTGTACTGTTCCAGACACCCATGAGGTGAAAAGAAATGCTATTTACATCCCCTTATGACCACACACACACACACACACATACATCATGTAAAAGTGAAACAACACAAGGATGACAGCAATAAACAACCCCATTTGGAAAGGTGAAAAATGAGAGGCACATGGTAGTCACTGATCCAGAACAATTCTGAATTCCCACTGGGCAAATGTCCCTTGTAAAAAAGCTCCATAAGAAACAACCCCAAATCTCAGAGGCTTATAGCCACAAACATTGGTTTCGCACACGCTGTTCTGCAGGTCAGCTATGTGGACTCTCTCCAGGTAATAAGTCAGATTCAGAATAGCCTCCATGTGTTTTCTTATTTAAAGTCCCAGGATGAAAGAGCAGCTACCAACTAAGGCATACTATTTCATCATGCAGGCAGGAGTACACGAGGATTGATAGAAACATGTGCCCTGTCACATCTGCCATGTTTCATTGACCAAGTCATGTGTCCAAGCCCAACGTTAGTATTATACTCTTTCCACAGAAGGAGAAGGAAGAGAGAAAATATTTGCTAGACAACAACAGAAGCTACTATAAAGGATGACATATATTTTGGAGGATTTTTCTCTTCCGAAGAAATCCAGTGAAATAATCTTTCCTAATATTGAAAGAGCCCAGTGAGTAGTTAAATGTTCTTCATGTAAATTATGCTGCAATCACAAGGATAAGTTACGCTTATCCATTGGATAAACATGAAAGGAGAGTAGAGAAGTACATAAATTCCACTCTGTTCAGAGAATGGAATAACATAGTTCAACAGAGAATTGGAAATCAGTTTGAATTACCAAGTTTTAAAAAGGCAAAAAGACAGACTGATACAGATGAATTTCACATAAATGTGGGGAAATCCAATAAGGCAATCCGTAATTCTTTCTCTACTTGTGCTGCCTTAATGAAAAAATAAGATAATTTCCAGGGAACTGGACTAGGTTTATGCCAATTTTGGATACACACAGAAGAATTTGAACAGAAAAGAATCTGCAGGAAGAATTAATGAGGTTACAAAAACACTGATTATAATGGTTAGAAAAGTCTCCTGTCTATTTTACTGGGTGAAATTGCCACATTTCCAAGCAACCAAGACTGGGGTTAACATCCAAATCTCGGCCTGATTAAAACATGCAGATGATCCCTGACTAATGATGGGTTCAATTTAATGATTTTTGACCTTGCAATGGTGTCAAACCATTTTTTTTCACTTTCAGGGCAGCATTCAATAAACTTCATGAGATATTCAACACATTATTACAAAACAGGCTTTGTGGTAGATATTTTGCCCAACTGTAGGCTGGTGTAAGTGTTCTGAGCAACTTTGAGGTAGGCTAGACAAACAATAATGTTCAGTGAATTAAGTGTATTAAATGCATTTTGACTTGCAATCAATATTTTCAACTAACGCTGGGTTTATCAGGACATAAACCCAGCATAAGTTGAGCAGAACCCTCCATTAATTGAGGCTTACGCAAACATCTGTAAGAGCCTTAGAACAGAGGAGAGTGTGGAGAGCAAGAAAAGTTCGTTTGCCATCTTTTCAGAGGAAGCAAACTTGGAGAGGGCTTATGTAAAATGACTATGTGCTTGTGAGAGTCATCTTCTTTAACATTACGAATTACAGCATCACAAGGGTACATCCACAAAACAAAAAGGCTCAGCCCCTGTGAATACATGGATGCCACTTTAATGTCACAAAACCAAATTTTATATTCTTTCTGGATTGACCTATGCTATAGTTTGGTTTGTCCCCTCCAAATCTCATGTTGAACTTTGATCCCCAATGATGGAGGTGGGGACTAATGGGAGGTGTTTGGATCATAGGGACAGATCTCTCATGAATAGATTAATGCCTTCCCTGGGGCAGGGAATGTGTGAGTTCTTGCTCTATCAGTTCCCACAGGAATCCCCTGGAAAGCTAGTTGTTAAAAGGAACCTGGAAACTCCAGTCTCTCTGCTTGCCCTCTCGTCATGTGATCTCTGCACATGCCAGGTTCCCTCACCTTTCACCATGAGGGAAATCAGCCTGAGGCCTTCACCAGAAGCAGATGCTGGCACCATGCTTCTTGTGCAGCATGCAGAACCATGAGCCCAATAAACCTCTTTTCTTTAAAACATTCCAACCTCAGGTATTCCTTTATAGCAACACAAATGGACTAAGGCAGTCCATTCTTTCTTTTTTTAGGGCAATTTTGCTTGCTGCATTTCTAACTAGCTTGTAGCCACTTTGATGGTTAAGAAGATACTTTAAAATCAAAGGAGAGCTCTTAAGGCTAAAGTAGTCATAATCCACAGCTTAGCCTCTCCAGAAAATCACAGATAAATATTAAACTATAAGAATAATTTATAAAATCTCTGAAGAATGGGTTGGGGATGAAGAGAAAGGCAAGAGAGAAGTTTAACCTAATTGTTTAGGAAACTATATGATTATTTGTGTAACCCTTTTCTTTTTTTATGAAGTTCAAAGTTTCATTTAGAATTTTTTTTATCTTTACAAATGTATGCAGTACATGTGAAATTTTGTTAGATATATATCATGCATACTGATTAAGGGTACTTAGAGTGTTCATCACCTGAGTAAAATACGCTTTTGTTTAACTACAGGCACCCTAGTCTGCTATAAAACATAAAATTAATTCCTTCTATTGGGTTGGTACAAAAGTAATTGTGGTTTTTGCCATTACTTTTGCACCAACGGAATCACTGTATGTTTGTACTCGTCACTCCCACTCACCCTTCCCAGTCTCTGTTCTCTCTCTTTCCACTCTCTACTTCCATGTGATCAAATTTCTTACCTCCCACATGAGTGAGAACCTGTGAAATTTGTCTTTCTCTGCCTGTGTTGTTTCACTAATCACAATGACCTCCAGTTCCACCCATGTTGCTGCAGATGATACAATTTCATACTATACTATCCAAATAGTATTCCGTATTGTATATATGCCACATTTTCTTTAACCATTAATCCATTGATGGGCATTTAGGTTGATTCGCTATCTTTGCTATTGTAAATAGTGCTGCAATAAACCTGAAAATGCAGGTAGCCCTTAGAGAAATTCATTTCTTTTCTTTTGAGTAGATTCCTAGTAGTGGGATTTAAATTTAATTTAAATACATAAACAACAACTTAGGTGTCATTGAGGAATAATCATTGTAATCCTTCTGATACTGAGCAATCAGATCAGATAAAGAGCACACTTTCCACAATGATGGCTGAATTAGGCGTGTTATAGGAAAACAACTCAAAGAAAGCAAAAGTGAGAATGGGAAAGTTGCCTGCAAGAGACAAAAGTCACCATTTGTTTCTTCATTTAATGTATGTAAATTGAGCAACGAAACTGTGCAAAATACTGGAATATATGTATGTGGACATATATGTAATATAGGCCAGGGAGAATACCAAAGTATCAAACAGGTAATCTTCCCTCAGTTGCTCACACTTTGAGTGAAGATAAAACACATTTAACATACACACGTGACTCTAATACAAGGTAGAAAATATAAACATTCTTTTAAATATCATTAAATCATTTTAAAGCACAAGTAAATGACCATGAGAATTTTGTTTCCCTGAAAGAAGAGTACTGCTAATGCAATACTCTAAAAAGGCAGAAAAAATTAATTTCTATTATAATAAAAGCTCATCACAGGTGAGCAAAGGAAAAGGGTATTACTAGCAATGATAAAGTAGAAAAAACTAGAGCTGGAGACAAACATTGAAAAGTAGTGAAAAAGGCATTATTTTGATTATTTGAGTATATGAATTTTAAATTAATGTATTTTGGCATGATGACTAAAATAAATGAAATTATTAATGCCTGACACTCCTTTGGTATGGTTCTTAAGATAATTGCAGATGTGATTAAAAACACCATAATAGCATTTCATGGAAGAGAGAAGAAAATTAGTCTAAGAATACACAAAATATGCATTATATAGCATCCCATGTCTATAATACGAAGGCAGTATTATACATCTCAATTTATTTGAGTATATATCTCAATAAATATACATAGATTAACATATATATATATATCCATTTAGGGCACTTTTAGAGATGAAATTGCTAGGAGATTTTTATAATTATAGATGAGTTGTCCTACATTTGAAACCTGGAATCTACCAGCATGATTTTTCCACCAATTTGCAATCACTTGAAAGAACACAGCATAAAACATAGCAGATAATAATGACTTTGTAAGTGTCAGATCCATTTAAGTGACTTCCATAAGGAAATGACTTAAATACATAGAAGACAAACAAAAAAATATAAATCTGTGTGTCATAATTAGGTCTTAGCTATTGCCCCACACATTTCCATTCCATTCCATTCAGAGTGTATGGCTGGGTCATATGCTCATGAGCCTAATGAATCCAAAAGGTAACTTTGTTTTTGTTTTTCTCTTCTTAGAAGAAATAGTTCAGTGTTATGATTATTGATTTTAATTCTTTCTTGTTAAAAAAGAAAACTCTTAAGACAGTTTTTGCCTATTTTGCTGTAGGAAGTATTCATCTGGCTGCATGTCAATGTGTTTAATGTATAGCTTCCATTGTCATTGTATTACATATAATCTATAATTCCACTTATGATTTCTCCTTTTATTTAATATTTACTTGGGATTGGGAAAATTGCTGACTCGTATTATTAAAAATAGTTAATTTTTATTCTACTATCAGTAAATGTGGCTTGCATAATTTCTGTTTAACATTTTATATTTGACCCAGTATTGAACCCATTCTGTGTTTCATAGATTCTTAAAAAGATGATTTTTTTCTTTGTATATGGATATATAAATAAACTTTATTAATTAAATCACACCTGTCCTCTGCCTTCTTTTTGCTATTTAAACATGAAAGATGTAGGGTTAGACTAAGTTCCTCCCCTAAATTCCCCCATACCCCTTACATCAGGGTTAATCACGCAGATTCGAGTAAGGCTGCCTATTTCAAATCCTGGTTGCGTACTTACCAGCTGTGTTGCTTTGATCAAATTAGTTAATGTCTAAATATTAGAATCTCCATTTGTAAAATGAAGATAATAATCCTCTACTTCGTAAGCACAGCGTTAGATTAAAAGAGATAATGCACATACAGCAATTGGCCCAGCATCTGATACATAATACGGTCAATAAACATTAGTTTTAGTGTTATTGGTGATATGGTCATCATGTTCCATTCCTTTCTAACATTTTATTATTTTGTTAATTTTCTGTTCCCTTTTACTGATGTTATTGCAGAGAGACAGGATGATTGGCCTTTGATCAAACTGATGAGCACGGTTTCTCTACAAAGCATGGTGGCATGGCTGCAAGTGATTCCAAAGCACCAGTTTTTCAGACTAAGCTACCAGATCAATGATTCCCAACGAGTAGCCCTCTCTCATGTTACATGAAGACCACCTGGAGAGCTTTATAAAAATAATTTCTGTTCCAGAATTTCTGATTTGATGGAGAGAATGCTGGAGACAAGTATTTTATGTAACAGAAATGGTGATAGCAATTGTCCATGAATGTAAGATAGACTCAGGAGAGAGAGAAGTGGCCTGATCCCAGCCACATCCAACAATAAACATTCCTGTGCTGGTGACCATTCACCTAGGGAATGGAGGTAGGAACGAGGCCTTGCAATGGATGGCATATTTTCTGTGTTCTGGCAAAGGCAGTTCTTTAGTAGGAAAGAAAGGCATACCCAAAAGTAATTTTACCTGTATGACAGTGCTGCAGAACCATTAAGGTGAGAGAATTACTTAAGGAAGGTGACGACTACAAGGAAGACCTCACAGAGTGGTGATTCATCTCTAAAGAAGGAATAGGAGTCCACCACAGCAGAAAGTAAAAGGGGTAGGGGCATATAAAGAAAAAGAAAAAAATACTTGAATGTGCATTAGTCAGTGGGGAGAATACAAGCATCCTAATTGATAAATAGGATGAACAAATTGATAGATTGGTAATAAATTAGAATTATTCATAGCAGTCATTTAAACTTGGGATAGTTGCATAACCTGTTTCTCTATTTACTCATTTGTTGACTAGTCATAATGTAATATTTACCTGAAAAAGGTCAGTGGAATACAGAGTGAGTTCACATAAAGCATTTAGTCCATAGCATGCACTGAAGAAATATTAGGTTGTACTATGGTATTATTTTTGTTGTTGTTGTTTTCTCTTGAGTTTGCTTAGATAGTTAGATTTAGTTTAGATAACACAAAATTAGCAAGTAACTTCTTAAAATGATGATATACAGTGTCATCCTGGGTAAAGAGGACACTAGCATTGCTGATAGACATGCAACTACTAAGGAAGAAACATAAAATATACCAATCAAGAGCCTTAAAAATTAATGTGTATTCATTTTAGCCCACCAATTATATTTATGGGCAACAGCCCTAAGTAAATATTCTGCAATATGTAGAAAAACTATGCACAAAATTGTTCATCGCAATATCATTGGTGATAGCAAGAAAATGGAGAATAAAAAGATGTTAATCAGGCAGCTTTTAAAAATGATACTTACCCTGCATTTATAATAACAGCAAATAGGCTGGGCATGGTGGCTCATGCCTATAATCCCAGAACTTTGAGAAGCCAAGGCGGGCAGATCACTTGAGGTCAGGAGTTTGAGACCAGCCTGGCCAACATGGTGAAACCCCATCTTTATTAAAAATACAAAACTTAGCTGGGTATGGTGGCAGGTGCATGTAATCCCAGCTACTCGGGAGCCTGAGGCAGGAGAATGGCTTGAACCCAGGAGGCAGAGGTTGCAGTGAGCTGAGATCATACCACTGCACTCCAACCTGGGTGACAGAAGTGAAATCCTGTCTCACAACCCTCAGCTCTTTACATGGCAGATGACAAAAACAGTCATGACCTGGAATGTATCACAAGCAGTCCTTAAAGCCAGCAGGGTTATTTGTCAGGGCAGAGGAGTCTTGTGGAAGGAAAACACTGCCTGATTCATTGAAACTTCCTAAATGTGATGACACAAGCCAAGTCCCTCCTTTTCACTCCTACTATCTTTTTTTTTTTTTTTTTTTTTTTTTTAATACTTTAAGTTCTGGGATACATGTGCAGAACATGCAAGTTTGTTACATAGGTATACATGTGCCATAGTGGTTTACTGCACCCATCAACCCATTATCTACATTAGGCATTTCTCCTAATGCTATCCTGTGTCCATGTGTTCTCACCATTCACCTCCCACTTATGAGTGAGAACATATGGTGTTTGGTTTTTTTGTTCCTGTGTTTGTTGAGAATGATGGTTTCCAGCTTCATCTACATCCCTGCAAAGGACATGAACTCATCCTTTTTTATGGCTGCATAATATTCCATGGTGTATATGTGCCACATTTTCCTTATCCAGTCTACCATTGATGGGCATTTGGGTTGGTTCCAAGTCTTTGCTATTGTGCATAGTGCTATAGTAAACATACATGTGCATGTGTCTTTATAGTAGAATGATTTATAATCCTTTGGGTATATACCAAGTAATGGGATTACTGGGTCAAATGGCATTTCTGATTGTAGATCCTTGAGGAATTGCCACACTGTCTTGCACAATGGTTGAACTAATTTATGCTCCCACCAACAGTGTAAAAGTGTTCCTATTTCTCCACATCCTCTCCAGCATCTGTTGTTTCCTGACTTTTTATCTGCCATTCTAAGTGGCATGAGATGGTATCTTGTTGTGGTTTTGATTTGTATTTTTCTAATGACCAGTGATGATGAGCATTTTTCCATATGTTTGTTGGCCACATAAATGTCTTCTTTTGAGAAGTGTCTGTTCATATCCTTCGCCCACTTTTTGATTTTTTTTTCTTGTAAATTTATTTAAGTTCCTTGTAAATTATGGATGTTAGCCCTTTGTCAGATGGGTAGATTGCAAAACTTTTCTCCTATTCTGTGGGTTGCCTGTTCACTCTGATGATAGTTTCTTTTGCTGTGCAGAAGTTCTTTAGTTTAATTAGATCCAATTTATGAATTTTGGCTTTTGTTGCCATTGCTTTTGGTGTCTTAGTCATGAAGTCTTTGCCCATGCCTATGTCCTGAATGGTAATGCCTAGATTTTCTTCCAGGGTTTTTATGGTTTTAGGTCTTCCCAAATAGCCAAGACAATCCTGAGAAAAGAGAACAAAGCTGGAGGCATCATGCTACCTGACTTCAAACTATACTATAAGGATACAGTAACCAAAACAGCATGGTACTGGTCCCAAAACAGATATATAGACTGATGGAACAGAACACAGGTCTCAGAAATAATGCTACACATCTACAACCATCTGGTCTTTGACAAACCTGACAAAGACAAGCAATGGGGAAGGGATTCCCTATTTAAGAAATGGTGTTAGGAAAACTGGCTAGCCATATGCAGAAAATTGAAACTGGACATCTTCCTTATACCTTACACAAAAATTAACTCAAGCTGGATTAAACACTCCCACTATCTTGTTTCCCCATCCCCTTCCATCTTTCTCCTTTCAGCTCTCTTGCAAACTTGCATGCCACCTTTGTGCAGTCAACCTGTCTCCCACTCTTGATGGTAATGTTCCTGAATTGCTTTCATGCCAGTCATAGCCTCACTCTCCTACAGAAATCAGATGTCAAAAATCAAATTTTACTCAGCACTCTGTCACGCAGAAAAGAGCTTTCTTAGTCTTTTTGGCATAAAAGAACTTGGTTGGGGGGCGGAGGAAGATGGCCGAATAGGAACAGCTCCAGTCTCCAACTCCCAGCGCGAGCGACACAGAAGACCGGTGATTTCTGCATTTTCAACTGAGGTACTGGGTTCATCTCACTGGGGAGTGCCAGACAATCGGTGCTGGTCAGCTGCTGCAGTCCGACCAGCGAGAGCTGAAGCAGGGCGAGGCATTGCCTCACCTGGAAAGCGCAAGGGGGAAGGGAATCCCTTTTCCTAGCCAGGGGAACTGAGACACACAACACCTGGAAAATCGGGTAACTCCCACCCCAATACTGCGCTTTAAGCAAACAGGCACACCAGGAGATCATATCCCACACCTGGCCGGGAGGGTCCCACACCCACGGAGCCTCCCTCATTGCTAGCACAGCAGTCTGTGATCTACCGGCAAGGCAGCAGCGAGGCTGGGGGAGGGGTGCCCGCCATTGCTGAGGCTAAAGTAGGCAAACAAAGCTGCTGGGAAGCTCGAACTGGGTGGAGCTCACAGCAGCTCAAGGAAACCTGCCTGTCTCTGTAGACTCCACCTCTGGGGACAGGGCAATAACAAACACAGCCCAAACCTCTGCAGATGCAAACGACTCTGTCTGACAGCTTTGAAGAGAGCAGTGGATCTCCCAACACGGAGGTTGAGATCTGAGAATGGACAGACTCCCTGCTCAAGTGGGTCCCTGACCCCTGAGTAGCCTAACTGGGAGACATCCCCCACTAGGGGCAGTCTGACACCCCACACCTCACAGGGTGGAGTACACCCCTGAGAGGAAGCTTCCAAAGCAAGAATCAGACAGGTACACTCGCTGTTCAGAAATATTCTATCTTCTGCTGCCTCTGCTGCTGATACCCAGGCAAACAGGGTCTGGAGTGGACCTCAAGCAATCTCCAACAGACCTACAGCTGAGGGTCCTGACTGTTAGAAGGAAAACTATCAAACAGGAAGGACACCTACACCAAAACCCCATCAGTACATCACCATCATCAAAGACCAGAGGCAGATAAAACCACAAAGATGGGGAAAAAGCAGGGCAGAAAAGCTGGAAATTCAAAAAATAAGAGCGCATCTCCCCCAGCAAAGGAGCGCAGCTCATCGCCAGCAACGGATCAAAGCTGGACGGAGAATGACTTTGACGAGATGAGAGAAGAAGGCTTCAGTCCATCAAATTTCTCAGAGCTAAAGGAGGGATTACGTACCCAGCACAAAGAAACTAAAAATCTTGAAAAAAAAGTGGAAGAATTGATGGCTAGAGTAATTAATGCAGAGAAGGTCATAAACGAAATGAAAGAGATGAAAACCATGACACGAGAAATACGTGACAAATGCACAAGCTTCAGTAACCGACTCGATCAACTGGAAGAAAGAGTATCTGCGATTGAGGATCAAATGAATGAAATGAAGCGAGAAGAGAAACCAAAAGAAAAAAGAAGAAAAAGAAATGAACAAAGCCTGCAAGAAGTATGGGATTATGTAAAAAGACCAAATCTACGTCTGATTGGGGTGCCTGAAAGTGAGGGGGAAAATGGAACCAAGTTGGAAAACACTCTTCAGGATATCATCCAGGAGAACTTCCCCAACCTAGTAGGGCAGGCCAACATTCAAATCCAGGAAATACAGAGAACGCCACAAAGATACTCCTCCAGAAGAGCAACTCCAAGACACATAATTGCCAGATTCACCAAAGTTGAAATGAAGGAAAAAATCTTAAGGGCAGCCAGAGAGAAAGGTCGGGTTACCCACAAAGGGAAGCCCATCAGACTAACAGCAGATCTCTCGGCAGAAACTCTCCAAGCCAGAGGAGAGTGGGGGCCAATATTCAACATTCTTAAAGGAAAGAATTTTCAACCCAGAATTTCATATCCAGCCAAACTAAGTTTCATAAGTGAAGGAGAAATAAAATCCTTTACAGATAAGCAAATGCTTAGAGATTTTGTCACCACTAGGCCTGCCTTACAAGAGACCCTGAAGGAAGCACTAAACATGGAAAGGAACAAGCGGTACCAGCCATTGCAAAAACATGCCAAAATGTAAAGACCATCGAGGCTAGGAAGAAACTGCATCAACTAACGAGGAAAATAACCAGTTAATATCATAATGGCAGGATCAAGTTCACATATAACAATCTTAACCTTAAATGTAAATGGACTAAATGCTCCAATTAAAAGACACAGACTGGCAAACTGGATAAAGAGTCAAGACCCATCAGTCTGCTGTATTCAGGAGACCCACCTCACACGCAGAGACATACATAGGCTCAAAATAAAGGGATGGAGGAAGATTTACCAAGCAAATGGAGAACAAAAAAAAGCGGGGGTTGCAATCCTAGTCTCTGATAAAACAGACTTTAAACCATCAAAGATCAAAAGAGACAAAGAAGGCCATTACATAATGGTAAAGGGATCAATTCAACAGGAAGAGCTAACTATCCTAAATATATATGCACCCAATACAGGAGCACCCAGATTCATAAAGCAAGTCCTTAGAGACTTACAAAGAGACTTAGACTCCCATACAATAATAATGGGAGACTTCAACACTCCACTGTCAACATTAGACAGATCAACGAGACAGAAAGTTAACAAGGATATCCAGGAATTGAACTCATCTCTGCAGCAAGCAGACCTAATAGACATCTATAGAACTCTCCACCCCAAATCAACAGAATATACATTCTTCTCAGCACCACGTCGTACTTACTCCAAAATCGACCACGTAATTGGAAGTAAAGCACTCCTCAGCAAATGTACAAGAACAGAAATTATAACAAACTGTCTCTCAGACCACAGTGCAATCAAACTAGAACTCAGGACTAAGAAACTCAATCAAAACCGCTCAACTACATGGAAACTGAACAACCTGCTCCTGAATGACTACTGGGTACATAACGAAATGAAGGCAGAAATAAAGATGTTCTTTGAAACCAATGAGAACAAAGATACAACATACCAGAATCTCTGGGACACATTTAAAGCAGTGTGTAGAGGGAAATTTATAGCACTAAATGCCCACAAGAGAAAGCAGGAAAGATCTAAAATTGACACTCCAACATCGCAATTAAAAGAACTAGAGAAGCAAGAGCAAACACATTCGAAAGCTAGCAGAAGGCTAGAAATAACTAAGATCAGAGCAGAACTGAAGGAGATAGAGACACAAAAAACTCTCCAAAAAATCAATGAATCCAGGAGTTGGTTTTTTGAAAAGATCAACAAAGTTGACAGACCACTAGCAAGACTAATAAAGAAGAAAAGAGAGAAGAATCAAATCGACGCAATTAAAAATGATAAAGGGGATATCACCACTGACCCCACAGAAATACGAACTACCATCAGAGAATACTATAAACACCTCTACGCAAATAAACTGGAAAATCTAGAAGAAATGGATAATTTCCTGGACACTTACACTCTTCCAAGACTAAACCAGGAAGAAGTTGAATCCCTGAATAGACCAATAGCAGGCTCTGAAATTGAGGCAATAATTAATAGCCTACCAACCAAAAAAAGTCCAGGACCAGATGGATTCACAGCTGAATTCTACCAGAGGTACAAGGAGGAGTTGGTACCATTCCTTCTGAAACTATTCCAATCCATAGAAAAAGAGGGAATCCTCCCTAACTCATTTTATGAGGCCAACATCATCCTGATACCAAAGCCTGGCAGAGACACAACAAAAAAAGAGAATTTTAGACCAATATCCCTGATGAACATCGATGCAAAAATCCTCAATAAAATACTGGCAAACCGGATTCAGCAACACATCAAAAAGCTTATCCACCATGATCAAGTGGGCTTCATCCCTGGGATGCAAGGCTGGTTCAACATTTGCAAATCAATAAACATAATCCAGCATATAAACAGAACCAAAGACAAGAACCACATGATTATCTCAATAGATGCAGAAAAGGCTTTTGACAAAATTCAACAGCCCTTCATGCTAAAAATGCTCAATAAATTCGGTATTGATGGAACGTACCTCAAAATAATAAGAGCTATTTATGACAAACCCACAGCCAATATCATACTGAATGGGCAAAAACTGGAAAAATTCCCTTTGAAAACTGGCACAAGACAGGGATGCCCTCTCTCACCACTCCTATTCAACATAGTGTTGGAAGTTCTGGCTAGGGCAATCAGGCAAGAGAAAGAAATCAAGGGTATTCAGTTAGGAAAAGAAGAAGTCAAATTGTCCCTCTTTGCAGATGACATGATTGTATATTTAGAAAACCCCATTGTCTCAGCCCAAAATCTCCTTAAGCTGATAAGCAACTTCAGCAAAGTCTCAGGATACAAAATTAATGTGCAAAAATCACAAGCATTCTTATACACCAGTAACAGACAAACAGAGAGCCAAATCAGGAATGAACTTCCATTCACAATTGCTTCAAAGAGAATAAAATACCTAGGAATCCAACTTACAAGGGATGTAAAAGACCTCTTCAAGGAGAACTACAAACCACTGCTCAGTGAAATAAAAGAGGACACAAACAAATGGAAGAACATACCATGCTCATGGATAGGAAGAATCAATATCGTGAAAATGGCCATACTGCCCAAGGTAATTTATAGATTCAATGCCATCCCCATCAAGCTACCAATGAGTTTCTTCACAGAATTGGAAAAAACTGCTTTAAAGTTCATATGGAACCAAAAAAAGAGCCCGCATCTCCAAGACAATCCTAAGTCAAAAGAACAAAGCTGGAGGCATCACGCTACCTGACTTCAAACTATACTACAAGGCTACAGTAAGCAAAACAGCATGGTACTGGTACCAAAACAGAGATATAGACCAATGGAATAGAACAGAGTCCTCAGAAATAATACCACACATCTACAGCCATCTGATCTTTGACAAACCTGAGAGAAACAAGAAATGGGGAAAGGATTCCCTATTTAATAAATGGTGCTGGGAAAATTGGCTAGCCATAAGTAGAAAGCTGAAACTGGATCCTTTCCTTACTCCTTATACGAAAATTAATTCAAGATGGATTAGAGACTTAAATGTTAGACCTAATACCATAAAAATCCTAGAGGAAAACCTAGGTAGTACCATTCAGGACATAGGCATGGGCAAAGACTTCATGTCTAAAACACCAAAAGCAACGGCAGCAAAAGCCAAAATTGACAAATGGGATCTCATTAAATTAAAGAGCTTCTGCACAGCAAAAGAAACTACCATCAGAGTGAACAGGCAACCTACAGAATGGGAGAACATTTTTGCAATCTACTCATCTGACAAAGGGCTAATATCCAGAACCTACAAAGAACTCAAACAAATTTACAAGAAAAAAACAAACAACCCCATCAAAAAGTGGGCAAAGGATATGAACAGACATTTCTCAAAAGAAGACATTCATAAAGCCAAAAGACACATGAAAAAATGCTCATCATCACTGGCCATCAGAGAAATGCAAATCAAAACCACAATGAGATACCATCTCACACCAGTTAGAATGGCGATCATTAAAAAGTCAGGAAACAACAGGTGCTGGAGAGGAAGTGGAGAAATAGGAACACTTTTACACTGTTGGTGGGATTGTAAACTAGTTCAACCATTATGGAAAACAGTATGGCGATTCCGCAAGGATCTAGAACTAGATGTACCATATGACCCAGCCATCCCATTACTGGGTATATACCCAAAGGATTATAAATTATGCTGCTATAAAGACACATGCACACGTATGTTTATTGCAGCACTATTCACAATAGCAAAGACTTGGAATCAACCCAAATGTCCATCAGTGACAGATTGGATTAAGAAAATGTGGCACATATACACCATGGAATACTATGCAGCCATCAAAAAGGATGAGTTTGCGTCCTTTGTAGGGACATGGATGCAGCTGGAAACCATCATTCTTAGCAAACTATCACAAGAACAGAAAACCAAACACCGCATGTTCTCACTCATAGGTGGGAACTGAACAATGAGATCACTTGGACTCAGGAAGGGGAACATCACACACCGGGGCCTATCATGGGGAGGGGAAGGGGGGAGGGATTGCACTGGGAGTTATACCTGATGTAAATGATGAGTTGATGGGTGCAGCACACCAACATGGCACAAGTATACATATGTAACAAACCTGCACGTTATGCACATGTACCCTACAACTTAAAGTATAATAATAATAAATAAATTAAAAAAAAAAAGAACTTGGTTGTCTCTTTTTCTATACCTATTATTATTTATAATAGAATTACAGTTCTTTAGTCTATTGCAAACAAATTTCCTAAGGAAAATTACTCCAGAGATGACTTAATGCATATACTATTATTGACACTATATATTTTATAGCACAATAAAGCATTTTTCCCAATAAAAATAGCATTTAATAAGGGAAGTGAAGTGATCAAATAGATTTTTTTCTCTCCAAGACAATTCCATATCTATATCAAAAGGCTATATTTAAGAGGCTAATTTCTCAATTCATGAAATTTTGAGAATGATGAAAGTTAGCCAGACAACATTCAGGAATAATGGTGTATGTCTTTTTAAGAAAATCTGTAATTGTCAAGCATTGGAAAGTAAATCTAAAATGTAAGTTTTATTATTTCCAATTGGTTATTTTCGATGATCTTGAGAATTTGGAAACCTGACATCGTCATGGTTGAATTCATGGCAATGAATTTAATGGCAAGTTCATAAGTGTTCATAAAAAATGAACATGGCAATGTTCATATCTTTGAGATACAAGGCCTAAGAAGAAGGTTTTCACACATGCATTGGTTGTAATGTTGTGTTGCAAAATTTTATAAAGCTTCCTACGTTACTGATTTCAGTAACAGCTTTGTTTTCTTATTTCTTAAACCTTTTTTTATCATTTCCATTCTATTCTGGTAGACATTTATGGAAATATGAAAAGGTAAGCCACCATCTTTCTCAGTTGCTATAGTTTTTCAACTTCCTAAAACAAATATCCCATTATTCCACACACTTAAACCTGAATAACTTCTTTGCATCACTCTATTATTGGTCCCAAGGTAGGACCAAGTACTAATTTCCTCCAGTGGACCTTCTCGCATTATCAGTTTCGCATTGTAAATCCTAAAGAGGAGACGTTCCATCCAATTTGGTTCTAGCTTAAAATCTACACCCTGGAAGAGACCCCAAAATACTGAAAAGGAGCAAGCATTGATGAGTAGAGTTTTATGCCCAGAAGACATAAGCCATGACCATCCCAGCAGTTTCAGGAACAAAAACAAGAGACTCTTCAAGGTAGAGCTACCTTTCCATACTAGTTAAAGGCGAGGGCATCAAACTTTCCACACCAAGCAGTGTAAATAATCAGCAGTTCCCTTTCTCACCTTGGAAGAACGCATCAAGGGGTCATGGCCACTTTTTCCCTATGCATGTTCTTTGCCAAGTTCACATTATACTTTACTTTTATTTCAAGGTATAATTTACATACCATAAAATTCATTCTTTATAATTTTACAGCTCAATGCCTTTAGCAAATATGTAGACTTGTGCAACTCTCATCACAATCCAGGTTTATAACTTTGCCATCACTCTCCAAAATTCCCTCAAGCAAGTTTGCTCTTAAACTGTTTGCACCCCCAGCCCCAGGCAACCACCTGCTATCTCTATATATTATTTTTCTGGATATTTTTTAAAAATAGAATCATACCATAGAGAGTCTTTTGTGCCTAGAGTAAAGGTTTTGGGTTTTATCCATGTTGCAGTATACATCAGTATACTGATGATCAGTATTCGGTCCCTTTTAATGACTGAATAGTCTTCTGCTATACGGATATATCACGTTTCATCTTGTCTGTTTACTAATTTATAAACATGTGGGTTATCTTCCATTTTTGGCTCTTAGAGATAATGCTGCTATGAGCAATAGTGTACAATCAGCATATAGACATAATTTTCATTTTTCTAGGGTAGGTTCTTAATAGAGTGGCTGGGTCATATTTAACTTTTTAAGAAAGCACCAAATTTTTCCTAGGTTGTTGTTCCATTTTACATTTCCAACAGTTTATCTCCATCTTTGAAGCTTCCTAAATATCATGCTACATACCAGGTGCCAGACTCTTGCTTCTGTCTCTACCAGCCTCTTTATCACCTTAATTTTTCCCTTTTCAGTTCCAACCCTTTGCCAACATTTGGTGGTAACTATGTTTTCATGATGGTCATTCTAGTGTGTGTAAAGTGGCACCTCACTGTTTCTTATTAATGGTGCTGAATACTTTTTCAAGTGCTCATTAGTAATTCATATTTTTAAAAATAATTTTTATTTCACTTTTAGCTATTTACTTTTTAGAGATAGGGTCTCACCACCATGTTGCACAGGCTGCTCTATTTTGTTTTTTTTTTTTTCAGAGACAGGTTCTCACTCTGTCATGAGGCTGGAGTGCAGTGGGGCAATCAGAGCTCACTGCAGCCTCAAACTGCTGGGCTCAAGAGATTCTCTTGCCTCAGCCTCCCAAGTCGCTGGGCCTATAGGCGTGTACCACCGTGTCCTGCTCCCATGTTTTTGATGAAATATTTACCCAAACCTTTTGTTCATATTGTTTACTAGATTTTTCTTATTAAATTTTAAGAGTTATGTTTCGTGAATACAAATTCCCTATTACATAAATGGTTTGTAAATATCTTTTCCCAGCTGTATCTTTCATTTTCTTAAAGGTATTTTTTTTTTTGATGACTCATAGTTTTGGTATCATCTCTAAGAACCTGTTGCCTAGGCCAAGATCACAAATATTTTCTCCCATATTTTTTCCTAAAAGTCTTATAGTTTGAGTACTGACATCTACATGTATAACTCATTTTGAAGGGTTTTTTTTGTATGTGTAAATGTAGTGGTTAATACAGAGTGTCAATTTGATTGGATTGAAGGATGCGATATTGATCCTGGGTATGTCTGTGAGGGTATTGCCAAGTGAGATTAACATTTGAGTCAGTGGGCTGGGGAAGGCAGACCCATCCTTAATCCAGTGGGCACCATCTAATTAGCCACCAGCGAATATAAAGCAAGCAAAAAACATGAAGAGAGGTGGGCCTAGCCTCCCAGTCTGCATCTTTCTCCCATGCTGGATGCTTCCTGCCCTTGAATGATGGAGTCCAGGTTCTTCAGTTTTGGTACTTGGACTGGCTTTCCTTGCTCCATGGCTTACAGACAGCCCATTATGGGACCTTGTGATCATATAAGTTAATACTTTATAAACTCCTCTTTTTATACACACACACACACACACACACACACACACACATATATATACACACACACCCTATATTCCCTATTAGTTCTGCCCCTCTAAGAAATCCCTAATATAGTAAGCAAAGGGTCTAACTTCATCTTTTGCATATGTGGACAGGCAGTTGTCATAGCACCATTTCATTTCTGTTGTCTTGGCATCTTTGTAAAGAATCACTTTGTCATACATGTAAGGATATGTCCCTGAACTTTCATTTGTTTCCTTTGATCTCTATGTCTATCTTTATGTGATACCACATTGTTTTAAGTACTAAAGTTTTATAGTACATTTTAAAGCTGTGCAGTATAAATCCTCTAACTTTATTCTTCATTTTCAAAATTGTTTTGCCTTAAAGTGTATATTAAGAGATCTGCAGTAGCTATATTATGGCCATTGTTTGCATGGTATATCTTTCTCCATTTATTTACTTTAGCCTATCTGTTTCTTTGAGTCTAAGATCCATTTATTGTAGGTAGCATTACACTAGATCTTGATTTTTTATATACAGTCTGACAATCTACTTTTTGAGTGGAGTGTTTTTAATACAGCTTTCTCAATTTTTAAAGGATAAGAGTTTTCCATTGGTCTCAGGAACCAAAATATTGGTGCAATTCCAAATAAAAGTAATAAATGTATACTCCTCTCTTACTACAACAGCCCTAATTCCACTAATTATACCTATCACTATCACCTTAACAGACACCTACTCATTGTTCCATTTACATTTAGTGTAATTGTTGGTATGGTTGGATTTACAACTACCATTTTGATTTGTCTGTGTTTTTTGTTCCTCCGTTTCTCCTTTATAACTTATTTTAAGTCAATATTTTTAGTATTTCTCTGTTGAGTTTTTCCCTACATTTCTTGAATTAGTTTTTAGTGGTTGATCGAGAGTTTATAATATGCATCTTAACATAGTACAGTCTACTTCAAAATTATGCTAACTCAATAGAGTAAACTTTAATGTAACACATCTTTTCCGTTCTCCTCTTTCATGCTGTCATATAGATTACATCCATATATGCTATGTACTCAGTAATAATATTTTTTTATTAATCTTCTATCTTTTAAAGAGATTAAGAACAACTTTAATAACACTCCAATGAAGTGAACTTCCTCTGGCACTGTGAGCAAAGATCCTGGTCTTCATGGCTTGCTGTGCCCTGGTCCATCTGCCAGGCCCACAGGGTTGGGGTAGGGAGAGGAGGGGTAGAAACTGCTTAGACAAAAACACCGTGACTCGTGCCGATTTTACTTGAAGTTCAGTAGCTTTCGTGAATAAATGCTTCTTGGTTTTTTAAGCCTTTGGCCAATTTCTGCAGCACTCAAATGGCTGGTATTAAACAGTTTTATCCAGATTTTTACTGCTTTTGGGGTAAAGGATTTATTGACCTCCTCACTACATCATGCTAGAAATGAATCTTGCTCCTATTTGTATTTTTAAAAGACGAAAACTCAGGTGAGTAGGAGGAGAAACTAAATTGGGAGCCAAAAAAATATAAAACCCAAAAAAAACAGAAACAGGAGAGAAAATCTTACAGCTTGTTACACAGTATGACCGGCTTCTGAAGATTTGACAGGACTTTAAACTAGGTATCTTTTACCACTGTGAAATTTGGGACCAACCCAGGATAACACATTAATCAGAAAGAGTACATTTTTTAATTAGAAAAGAATATGCAAGCCTTGCAACAATTGTTATGGATGCAGTAAAATATAGGGACAAAATTATGATGTGGAGTATTCAGCCATGTCAGAGTCACTTTGGACAATTTAGTTAACCTCAGGCTACTTCAGTTTACCCATTAGAAAAAAGGATAATATTTAGCTCAAAAGGACATTGGAAGGGGCTGAATACAAGGACAATTATGAAAATGACTTGCTCAGTATCAAGTAATATTTGAATATATATTTGTTTCCTATTCTATTCTTTATCCAGCCTTTCAGGAACTCAATGCTTTTCTGCTTAATCTGACTTCTAGGAAAGGGTTTACTTTGAGTCATTTACAAAGTATAAATAAATGTATCACTTTTACTTGGGATTTTCTCTTTTTAAACCGAAGGTCTGATTTTGGAATCAGAACATTGATTATATAGGGAAGTTTGTCTCTTCTTTAAAAAATTCAGGCATCAGTAAAATTAAAAATTTGTTTTGCTTTGTTTTTAAAAGAAAGCTCTTTTTTTTTTTTTAAGATTCCTAGAAATTGCATCAAGGTGAGCAAGTCTATGTGGTTGAACCAAACAAAATTAATGTTATTTTACCATTTTGATCTACAAATATGGCAATTTCATAGGGTTCGAGCTAATGTGTTGGAAATAGAACTGAATTAGGAGTCAGGAGAGAGAGCATTATTTTAACACTAACCAGCTGTCTGAAAAGAACAGAATCATAAGCTCTGTGATCCTTGAAACCCTTTTTTGTTCTTTTGTTTTTTTTTTGAGACAGTCTTACTTTGTTACCAGGCTGGAGTGCAGTGGCATGATCTCTGCTCATTGGAACCTTCATCTCCTGAGTTCAAGTGATTCTCCTGCCTCAGCATCCTGAGTAGCTGGGATTACAGGCGTGTACCACCAAGCCTGGCTAGTTTTTGTATTTTCTTTTCTTTTTTTTTTTCTTCTTCTTCTTCTTCTTTTTTTTTTTTTAAGTGGAGATGGGGTTTCACCATGTTGGTCAGGCTGGTTCGGAACTCCTGGCCTCAAATGATCCACCCACCTCAGCTTTCCAAAATGCTGGGATTACAGGCATAACCCAAAGCCCTTTCTAAGGAGTAGAGTGATTCTCATCTGCTCTCTACATAAGTATGTTCCCCCTAATCCAGAGCCTAGTCCGCTTTCTAACACCATTTGAAGTGCCAGCAAAGATCAGTAGTCGACTTGTAAGAGTGGTGTAGGGAGTTTCCAGTGTCCCATAGAGTGACCCATGTTTAAGACATTTCTTAGGTAGCGAAAGGTATCAGCACTGACTTGCCATTGCCCAGAAATTCTTCCAGTTGTCTGGGCTTCATAGCTACAACAGACTTTCAGAGGAATTTGCATAATTTTCCCTCAAACAAGCATATGATTGATGATTGGATAAGTATAGAAAATTTTTTTCAAGAATAGTTTTTCCAATTTAGAAAAACGTGTTTCAAATAAAATATTGCTTATAGTATCATTATCCAAAGAAAACCACTCTTTTCACTTTAACATACTTTCTAAGATTTCTACATATGTTTTACAAAATTGTAATAATGTTAATAAAATCTGCCTCCAGTTTTCTTGCATAATGCCTTGGCATTGCCATCTTTCCCTGTTATTGCAAAAAAGTTACATGGCTATATATTGTTTCATCATTTGAAAAGCCCTACTTATTTTAATAATATTCTATATTAGCATATTTAGATGCTTAGAATCTTTGTTTATACCATTCATAATACTATGGTGTGACATTGTGAAATACATATTTGATCTCCATCTCCATAATACTATGGTGTAACACTGTGAAATATTTATATTTGATCTTTATCTCCAGTTCCTTGGAATCTCCTGAGTGTTAAGAGTGTTTTTTGTATGCTAATGAGATGACTGGTGGCTGGGAACCCCTAGATAGCTTCAGGATGGAAGCTGGTCACTAGAAAGACCACAGCATGATTAGAGAGTTGGGAATTTCAACCCCATCCCCTTGACCTCCAGGGAGAGAAGTGCTAATCGTTAAACTAATTACCAATGATCAATGTTGTAATCAATCTTGCCTTGGTAATGAAGCCTCTATAAAAAAGCAAAAGTACTGGGCTCTGAGAGTTGCTGGATAGCTGAACATATGGAGACTCCTAAAGGGTGATGCACCTGCAGAGAGACCCAGGAGTTCTGTGCACCTTCCGCCATACCTTGATGTATACGTCTCTTCATCTGGCATCCATCTGCATCCCTTGTAAAATCCTTTATAATAAGCCGGTTGACATAAGTAAGGCGCTTCCCTGCATTCTGCCAGCCACTCTAGCAAATTAATTGAACCCGAGGAGTGAGTGGTGGGAGCCCCAGTTTATAGCCTGCTGGTCAGTCAGAAGTATAGGTGACAACCTACTGCTTGCAACTAGCATCTTTGCCTTTAACATACTGGATCTGACACTATCTTCAGGTAGATAGCATCAGAATTAAATTGAATTATAGAACACCCAGTTGGTTGGTGTGTGGAGAAAACCCCCTACACATCTGGTCACAGAAGCATTCTGTGTCATATGAGTGGCTGTGTAAGTGAGTACGGAAAAGAAATCAGTTTGGTTTTTCCTATCTCTCATTGCACATGCATTTTAGCGTCAGAAGTGTTGAGTGGTGTGTGAGCTAGACTAGGAAAGGCACTGTAGTATGTCCTGTATCTTAAGATATGGTAAATATACTTTAGCATAATTTTTATGTCCTATTTAGAATTGTTTTGTTTGGCTAGATTCCTCAAAATATATGAAAAATTATGAATTAAATAAATATTTATTGAGTCTAAGGTGCACAAGGCAGGCTGCTACAAGCTAAGATAAATGACATTGAGTCTAGAATAAATTATTCATAATACTGGAGACATAATCTCTCAATCATTAGAAAAGATGAGTGGGAGTTGTAGGGACCCCGTGTGTGTGAAGTAAATCACACAAATGGCTATTGTTTAGTCTTCATTGGCTGTCATCAGAGATAGTTATATTAACTTGGTATCAGAGAAAGGAGTAAGGGCTTTTCAATCTTAAAACTTAGGGAGTAACACAGATTAGATAATTAATAATCTAAACAAGTGGTGCACGACATAAAACAATCAAACCCAGAAATATCTCCAAAGCCTGTAATCAGTTCTATATCATTCAGGTCACACCATAGGGTACATCAATGTAAAAAGACCAGGGCTGGGAAATAGTATCATTAGTATGTAGCACCAATTCTCTTGTTAATGATTCAAAGCTCATTTTTCTCTTGCAGGCAAGATTTATGCTGTAGTTCTACTGTGTTAATTCCTTCCCTAGACTGAGGTTATCTAGAGAGGAAACGTGATGTTGTCATGCTATTTTAAGGATGAGAGGACAGCTCCACTGTGAAACACAGGATCTCCAAGCTCCCTGTCCAAGTTCCTCCCTCTCTTAGGCCACTGAGTGAGCCTCTGTAATGCCTGGCTTCCATAGTGGATTCTCTTCCTTACCTGGATTCTGTTTGCATCATCACTTTACCTTTTCAACCATTTTGTCTACCTTCTCCTATCTGCAACAAAAACGATCACTTCTGTTTTTTAGACCATCATTCTGAAAAAGCAGAGATAGTATCTGTCTCGTTCATGGTGTGTATCAAAAATCTAGACAGTGAATGGCACATAGTAGGTATTCCATAAAGGATTATTGAATTTAAAAAAAAGAAATGTGTCCACTTCCTTCAGGGGTTTACCCTCTGATAATGCATACTGAAAAATTATTCATGCCTTGGCGTACCCTTCCCAGGTAACAATAGCATTTTACCCAAGCTCTTCTGAACCTTAACCCAAAGGGGCGAGAAGGGTGGGAGTTCAGCTACTGTAAAGGTAACATAAGAGATACTGGAAGGGAGAAATGAGATGAGTGATTTGCCCCTTTGCTCAGCTTCATGCCCTACAAATTCCATCATTCCTCTTCTCAAAACTCAGTGGCATTCTGTTATCTGCAAGAGCCTATCTGCTTACACAGGTTTTCCAGACCTCTGTCTCTGCAGTGCAGGGGAACAAGGCAGCTCCTTGGCAGCAGGATAGAGCTGGGTTCAAATCTGAATTCTACTTAAAATATTGCAACTTTGAGCAAATTGCTTAAGCTTAGGAAAACTCAGGTCTCATCTAGAAAATGGGGGAAAAATGAGTATTTGGCAGGATAATAAGACATAATAAGGATAATAAGACACCATAATGCAGAGAGTGAGATAGCATTTCCTGCCCCAGCTCCCTAATTGCCTGCACCTCAACTTTGCTGAATTATCTGTGGTTTTTCATTTCCATATGATATTTACCAATTTCATTTACTTGCGCATGTTGCTTCTTTAACTTGGTTGCCCATCTTTGCTCCTCATCATTTTTATTTACTCATTCATTTAACACTTATCTACAGACTGCCTGCCACGTACCAGTCATCTGCAACACAGGGATGACCGCTCTCATAAAGCTGAGACTCCAACATTGGATACCAAATTACAAAATGGCAGGAGAAACAGTCTTGCTCAAGTTTTGCTCAAGCCTCAAACCCACCTAGCTATATTCGATAGGACTGAGTTTTTCCCATAAAAGTGTTTATTTTTATAATTATGAATGGACGCTTATTTATTGTAGAAAATTTTAAAAAGACACAAACGTATCAAGAGGAAAATAAATATCACTTATGATTCTACCATCAAAGAATACTCATTAATATTCATTATGAAGTATCATAATACCATATTTTTCCATGCATATTTAATATATGAGATTGAGAGTACATGTTTACTTTTTTAATATTAAAATATTAGAGAGTAAAACATTTTACATTAAAAATGTAATATAGTTTGATCATTTATTCCTATCTCATTAAAATTCTTGGCAAACGTGTCAGTTAATGACTTTATAATATTTAGTTTCATTCTTCAGTTACTAGTCATATAGCAAAGATTTCTACAAGAGCGATTATACTTTAATAGAATTGAGTCCTTTTTCCATGTATTACCTGGTGTACAGTTAAGTTCTCAAAATTATGCTAAGTGTCCTTCAATTCCCTGCCTGTGTTTTCCCATGTAATATGATGAACCAGTAATTCTTTCCAGCAGGACCTGCCTCTTCATTTACAGTAAAAAAATGAATCAGTTACTATACCCAGGAAGGTGGTAACTATTCACTAGATTAAATTACAAAGAAGCTTGCATTTGCTTTTTATTTTAATACTTAAATAACAACTATTTACTTTTCAGAAAACAAAGATAATTTAGAATTATTGATATAAATAAGTCCAATGATTCTTCCAAAATTTCTCTTTACCAGGAGTAAAAACATTGTAAACTTATATTTCAACAACTAAGCTATTGCTCTTAAACTTTCTTCCTTCTCACAACAATATCATGTATATATATGTATATATAAAATTATTCCTGAAGTCATTAGAAGAAAAGTTATATTCGTGTGTTTGTGAATCTCAGTATGATGAAATTCCTAATAAGAAGAGATAAATCTATTTCTTGTTTCCCTTCAAGTTTCGTTAGTGTTACAATGTTTACAAAAGATTTTGTTTTCAGTGTGATAATTGGCACTGGTTTACATTTTTTTTCTTTTCAACTTATTTTAGGTTCGGGGGTACATGTGTAGGTTTGTTATGTGGGTAAATTGTGTGTCACACAGGTTTGGAGTACAGATTATTTTGTTACACACACAATGAGCCTAGATACCCAATAGGTACCTATCCTCCTCCCACTCTCCACTCTCAAGTAGGCCCTAGTGTCTACTATCCCCTTCTTTGTGTCCATGTATACTCAATGTTCAGCTCCTACTTATAGGTGAGAATATGTGGTATTTGGTTTTCTGCTCCTGTGATAGTTGGCTTAGGCTAATGACCTCCAGCTCCATCCATGTGGCTGCGAAGGACATGATTTTGTTCTTTTTTGACTGTGTAGTGTTCCATGGTGTGTATGAATCACATTTTCTTTACCCGGTCTACCACTGTTGGGCATTTGGGTTGATTCCATGTCTCTGCTATTGGAAATAGTGCTGTGATGTGGATGTGTCTTTATGGTAGAACAATTTCTATTCCTTTAGGTATATACCCAGTAATAGGATTGTTGGGTCAAATGGTAGTTCTGTTTTAAGTTCTTAAAACTTGACCTATCACATGCTTTTTTAAAATGGTCAAATAAGAACTGAAGTCTTCTCAATCTTAGGCATCCTGTCTTCTATGTATTTGTTACACTTTCTTTCTCTATAATCATAAGATATAATACATTGTATTACTTTGGCTCAGTCTCAAAAAACGTTTCTCTTAAATTATGTAATGCATAATCTTTGCTTTCAAAAATTTAAACAGTGGACTGTTAGTAATTATGCTTACATGGCAGAGCCAGGTTAATTGTGATTATTTGTCAGTTCTTTTGGACAGAGTCCCCACGAAACCTTGAAAATCTACCCTTCTATATGACTATGGACTCACAAACATACTATCCATGAGACACCAATTCAAGAATAGCAACAATAAACAGCTCATATTTTCTGCTGCCTTTTTTCGGTATCTCCAAGACATTCACCATTCTGGTTATAGTTGTGTTGTCTCCAGAGGAAACACTGTGTCAAAAATTTAGGTGCAGTAATTTATTGAGGGAGAGTTTCCAGAAGAAATCAAAAAGGGAACAAAAAAAACAGAGTAAGGAAGGAGGAAACCAAACAAAGTGTGATCCTGAAACTCTAGCCTCAGCCTGCTGTCACAGAGAGCTCTAGCATAAATTCAGCCCTGGTGGTTGCTGTTCCAGGAGCTGGGTGATTTTACTCCCATGACATTCAGTCATTGGCTATGAACCTACACAAGGTGGAAAGGGAATCTGAAAGCAAACTCCCACAGAGCAATGTTCTGGAAGTTGCAAATAGATACCATTAGCTATTAGCCATTAGCAGCAGAGACTGAGGCATCGGACCACAGTGCTGAAAAGAGATCAGAGGAGCTTTGGGAAAAACCCAGCAGTGCCTGATACACATTCCAAACCAGGGACTGCTACTGCTTGCTGTCTTGTTCTCTATTGGTAGAGACAGTTCATCCATAATCAATCTGTACTCTCCACGGGTATCTTAGTCTGTTTTGTGTTGCTACAACAGAATACCACAGACTGGTTAATTTACAAAGAGAGATTTACTTGCCACATAGTTCTAGAGGTTGAGAAGTCCAAGAGCATGACACTGGCATCTGGTGAGGGCCTTTGTGCTGTGTCATTCATGGTGGAAGGTTGGAGGGTAAGAGAGGGAGACAGTGAGCAAGCAAGAGAGGGCCAGACTTTTACAAAAACTCACTCCCATGTTAATAAACCCACTCCTATAATAACATTAATCCATTCATGGACACAGACCTCCTGGCCTAATCACTTCTTATTAGGCTACTCTATCTCCCAACATGGTTGCATTAGGGATTAGATCTCCAGCACATGAACTTTGGGGAACACATTGACACCATAGCAACAAGAGTCAGCTCCTTCTACAGAATCCAATACTATCTAACTGATGGGAACCCTAATTCTCTCCAATTATTCTGGAAATCTCCATTATGTGATGACTCAGAGTTGATATGTCTCATTACAAACATGTTGAATTGCAGAACATCTTTCCTAAAAATGGTCCTACTAATAACCTTAAATAAGTCAGTAGAAGATGCTCCAACCATAGGGAGGTTAAGAGGTCCTGAAAAGAGAGCCTAAGATTTCAACAAGTGACATAACCATTTCCTGGAGTTTAATTTGGTCCTAAGAACTGAGTGAGAGAGGCACTGACACATACTCCCACAGTAGGGGTTATCTTTTAACTCAACATTGGCATCCTTTCAAAACTTCTTAGATAAAAGTGAGATACGCCTTCCCAAAAAATAAAAGAATCACACACCCTCGTGGCTTCCAAGTACAAACTGTATAAACCTGAAACACCACTCAGTATCATAATTGCACACAAAGTAACACCACCCTGGAACTAGAAAGTAATAGAAAAACAAATCAAGCCTTTAGATAGGTCAAAAAGGAATAATAATTTATACATACTCATGAAGATCTTGTTAAAATTCTCTTTTTTTCCATTTTGCTATTTTTTCTTCTCTCATACGTTGGCAGGAACCCCAAATTTACTCTTCTTCATCCCAAACTCCAATTAAAAAAACAAATCATGTCTCACAAACTAGGACCTGGAAAAGCTCTCTTTATATTTCACCTCTCTCTCTCTCTCTCTCTCTATTGTGGTAAGAACACTAAATATGAGCTCTACTGTCTTAATATATTTTCAATATATTGATAATGCTGTATTTACAATACAGCATTGTTAAATGTAGGCACAACGTCATATGACAGATTTCTATAACTCAATTATCTTGTACAACTGAAACTTTATACCCATTGAATAGCAACTCCCCATTTACCCCTGTCCGCGAGCCCCTGGCAAAAACCATTCTGCTCTCTGCTTCTAAGGGTTTGCCTGTTTTCTATATCTCATGTAAGTCTCTCACTAAATTTAGTAGCTATTTGCCTTCAGCTCACTTCTCTAGCTCCTCAAATGCTCTCCCTCACTTATTGTCCTGATAGGTATTATAAGGCTTCAGTAGTTGGCAAAGCAAGACAGAGTGCTCTTTATGTCACAGGAGAAAAAGAAGGTGGTAAAAGAATGCTCTAAAGTGATGAGATGAGAGAGATACTGTGAACAGTCCCGCCTTGTCTTGTCACCCACCTGGATTGCCCCTTAATGCATTCTCATGAGCCACCAGGGCACTGCACAGTGGAGACACTCACAGATGCAGGGGACACTCCTGGTTGCATACCAATTCCAAGTTAAACGAGCTCTAAGGATACCTACTACAAAGGGAGCCCATGTGACAGAGCTGCTGTATTTCTCCACTAACATTAACTTCACTCAGCTCTGATTTACTCTTTTTAAAACCTTCTTTAAAGGTAAGTAAGGTGAACCATTACAATACAGTGGTACCTCTGGGACTCTCAGTAACGGCCCTCAGACCTACAAACTCCTCCTTCATTTGGCCTTGCTGCTGCTAAAATCTTTCGATAGACCAAAAAAAAAAAAAAAAAAAAAAAAATAGTAACAACCCTGGAAAGAAGCCTGCTTAAACTCTTCCGGGACAGGAGTACTTGGGGAAGGGGCACATCACATTAGGGAGCCAAGAAAAAGGAAAAAAGAGATACTGCATCTTCAAGTGACATTTTGCATATGTCAAAGCTTTGCCTGGAAGTCATCTTTCTCTTTCTCCACCTCTATTTCTGGACCGGTAGGTATCACAAAAAAAAAAGAACTCTAGGCAAGTCCTATATGTATTGTAAGCACATTTTTCTAAGCAAATGGTGGAAATAAGGGTCTGATGATCAGTTTTTCTTTTCAAAAAAATGAAGTTAATATCTTATATACATTTTGGAAATATAAAAAAGATTAAACATAAATTAACTGTATGTAATATTTTTGTTATGAGGCTTAAATAACAAAATTGTCATTACTTTGTGAGGAGGAGATAGCTCTAATTTATATGCTCGCAAAAGACTTTTATCTACAATGTATAAAGAACTCTTACAACTGAATAACAAAAACTAAACATTCCAATTTTTTAAGCAGGCAAAATATTTGAATAGACTGCACAACGTATAAGATATCAGTGGCAATTGTGGAAGACAGTGTGGTGATTTGTCAAGGATCTAGAACCAGAAATACCATTTGAGCCAGCAATCCCATTACTGGGTATATACCCAAAGGATTATAAACCACTCTACTATAAAGACACATGCATAGGTATGTTTATTGCAGCACTATTTAAAATAGCAAAGACTTGGAACCAACCCAAATGCCCATCAATGATAGACCAGATAAATAAAATGTGGCATATATACCATGGAATACTACGCAGCCCTAAAAAAGAATGAGTTCGTGTCTTTTGCAAGGACATGGATGAAGCTGCAAGCCATCATTCTCAGCAAACTAACACAGGAACAGAAAACCAAACACTGCATGTTCTTATTCATAAGTAGGAGGTGAACAATGAGAACACATGGACACAGGGAGGGGAGCATCACACACCAGGCCTATCAGGGGTTGGGGGAAGGGAAGGGAGAGCATTAGGACAAATACCTAATGCACACAGGGCTTAAAACCTAGATAATGGGTTAATAGGTGCAACAAACCACCATGGCACACGTATACCTATGTAATGAATGTTCATGTTCTACACATGTATTCTCCCCAAAAAAAGTTACTGAAGAAAGAAAAATCTTCCAGAAAATAGAATGCAAAATTATAATTTTCTATATGTAAATTTATAAGAAAAGTTTTATCAGAAACATTTAAATATTACTAAAAATTTTATTCAAGCACTTGATATCCATGTAACTGTTGAAGTAAAATTGACAGTTGTAAAAAAATAAAAGATATTGGTAGCAAATAAACCCATGGAAAGATGCTCAGTATCATTAATCATTAGGGAAATGCAAATTAAAACCACGGATACTATACACTTTCTAGAATGATTTTTTTTAAACAAAACTGACAATAACAAGTGCTGATAAGAAATTGGAACTGTCCCACCAGGCTGGTAAGTGTAAAATTTTATAGCTACTTTTGAAAACAATTTGGCAGTGTTTTTCAAGTTAAACATTCATGTGCCACAGGACTCAAGGTTTCACTTCTAGGTGTTTTTAAAATGCAAATATATGTCCACAAAAAGACTTGCATGTGAATGTCCACAGCAGCTTCTGAAAAGTGGAAAGCAATGCAAATGTCCATTACCAGATGAATGGATACACAAACTGTGGTTTATCTACACAAGAAAATACTTCTCTGCAATAAAAGGGATGAATTATTAATATGTACAAACAGATGAATGGGTATCAAAAACATTATGCTGAATTAAAGACACCAAATACAGGATACTCTGTGTGTGAGTCCATGTCTGTGACACTCTACAATAGACAAAACCAATCTACAGTGATAGAAATAATATTAGTGAATACCTAGTGTGTCCTTAGGAGAGAACACCTGCAAATGGGAACGGGGGATTAGAGGGGGTGCTATATATACATATATACATGTGTATTTATTTACTTTTTTTTTTGAGACAGAGTCTTGCTCTGTCATCCAAGCTGGAGTGCTGGAGCGCAGTGGCATGATCTCAGCTCACTGTAACCTCCGCCTCCCAGGTTCAAGCAATTCTCCTGCCTCAGCCTCTGGAGTAGCTAGGATTACAGGCACCCATCACCATGCCTGTCTAATTTTTGTATTTTTAGTAGAGATGGGGTTTCTCCATGTTGGCCAGGCTGGTCCCAAACTCCTGACCTCAAGTGATCCGCCTGCCTAAGCCTGTCAAAGTGCTGGGATTATAGGCGTGAGCCACAGTGCCTGGCCTGGGAGGTACTATATTATGAATGGCTGTGCCCTGCCCACCCCTCACCACCAAATTCATATGTTGAAACCAAATCCCCAAAGTGAAATCATTAACAAGTAGGGCCTTTGGGCAGCGATTAGTTCATGAGTGCAGAGCCCTATTAATGAGATTAGTGCCCTTGCAAGAGAGACCACAAAAGCTGCTTTGGCCCTTCTACCACTTGAGTAGTCAACAGTATGCAACCCAGAAGAGAGTTCTCATCAGAACCCAACCATGCCAACACCCAGATCTTGGACTTCCCAGCCTCCAGAACTGTGAGAAACTGTGTTTATAAGCTATCTAGTTTGTGGTAGTTTCTTATAACAGCCTGAATGGTCTAAGATAGGGAGTGACAGCAACGCCATAGAACTTGACTGGGGAGGTGATTAGACAGGTGCAAATATTTGTAACAACTCACTGAAATATACTCTTAAAATGGGTACATCTTTATGTAAATTGTAATAAAGGTGAAAAATAATTATTTTGAAACAGGGAGTTATTTAAAAGTCTTTTTTGTTATTAATAGTGGCTGTCTAACAAATCATTACTGAGGTTAATCAATCCATTGATAGTATAAGATCCTTTGAAACATACTAGAGGAATGGATTCTCTGTTCATGGTAATGGAATAGGTTAGAGAACTTTTTTCCTAATGCACCAAAGTGAGAGTGTGAATTTCCAAAACCTCTTATGATTAACCTCAGTTTTTTTTTTGTTTTTGTTTTTGTTTTTAAAGACAGGGTCTTACTCTGTCACCTAGGCTGGAGTGAAGTAGCACGATCATGCCTTACTGAAGCCTGAACCTCTTGGGCTCAAGTAATCCTCCCACTTCAGCCTCCTGAGTAGCTGGGACTACAGGTGCATGCCACCATGCCTGGCTAATTTTCAATTTTTTGGTAGAAACAGGGTCTCACTATGTTGCCCAAGCTGGTCTCAAACTGCTGGCTCAAGTGATCCTCCTGTCTCAGCCACCCAAAGTGCTGGGATTACAGGCATGAGCCATGGAGCCACCCAACCTTCAGTTAAAATTGTAAAAATCAGGCCTAAGTTATGATAAGAGTTGCTATTTGTTTATCACAAGAAAAATGCTTCAAAAGTAAAGAATCCTCACTGGCTGGTGACTGAAATTGGGGAGCACTCTTCTCACCTCTGCAAGCATCCATGTGCATCCTGATATTTACATAGGGAACTTAGGGAACTAGGGATTCCCCTGGGGAAATATGGAATGGGATAGTGATTCCAAATGTGTTAAAAAATTAACAGGATAAAATACATGTCTCATGGACTATGGCAGTGAAACCCCTGAAAGGAATTAAGTTGTTGGAATGGCAAAAGGGACAGACCAACAAGGCCTGAAAACAATGTCTACGCTGAGAACTAAGTAATCTAGGATCAGGTACCAGGTAAGCACAAATAAATGTTAACCCATCTTCCCTGGAAGTATGTGTGAGGTTGGGGAACATGCCTATGATGTGTGTGTGTTTACATGTGCACCATTTGCCTAAATGTATGCATGGGGTATGTGTGTGTTCATGAGCTAAAGAAGTGTACCACCCATGATCCTTTGGACCCAGACACTTTGATTTCCTGGATGTAATAGACCTTAGGAGTGGACTTTTCGACTGCAGCTACATTATGGTGGGATGGCTGGGGCTTGGACTACCAATTCCCAGCACAACAGCAGCAATAAATATCTTAGGGTTGCTGGAATTCTGGATCCTTCAACAGAAACACTGGAGATTTCTGATTGCATTTTATTATCAGTGGTTAATAGTGAGAGAGGCCGAAACCCAGGCTTAACCTTGGCTGCAGCAGTACTTTAGAAACCTCAAACTATCAGGGGCTCATGACTCGATGAAATCAGCACCCATTAAGAGGTTAGGAAGAAAGGAAACCTACTGGGCATTGATCTAGCTTTGAGGATCATACATCCATTTTCAAATGGGCAAGTGGAATTTGGAGAGAAATGATTTAAGGACATGTAAATGTATCACTGGGAAGTCTCCAAGGTATTTGGGATCTGGATAAGACTAAATTTTGATCAACTAGCTGAGGACACAAACCAGTAAGATGTGGTTGATCTCTGAGATAATCCATGAAGAGAGTTTAGCAGGGTGCCTGGCTGATAGTAAGCATTCATTAAGTTTCCATTAGTGTTGTTAACATAAATTAGTTGTCACTTGTGCTGGCAAGCTAGGAAAGCCTGGGATACACGTGCTCCACATTCATAGTCTCACTATCCAATGAAGACAAGTACTTGTGATAAGTTTCCTTCTGGACATTTTCAAATGTATAAACTTGTTGAATATCTATAATGTGCTTAGTCTGATTCTCATTTGCTCTTCACAATAACCATATTACCTAGGTAGTAGTCTCCACGCTGTAATAAGGAGGAAACCTAGAATCAAAGAGGTTGAGTATCTTGCCTGAAGTCATTCAACTAGAGAGCAGGCTGAATGCAGTGGCTCACGCCTGTAATCCCAGCAATTTGTGAGGTCAAGGCAGGAAAATCACTTGAATCCAGGAGTTCAAGACCAGCTTGGGCAATTAAGTAAGACCCTATCTCTACAAAAAATAAATTAGCCAGGCATGGTGGTGCATGCCTGTAGTCCGAGCTACTCAGGAGACTGAGGTGGGAGGATCACTTGAGCCCAGAAATTTAAACCTGCAGTGAGCTATGACTACCCCCACTGGACTCCATCCTGGGTATCACAGCAAGGCTCTATCTCTTAAAAAACAGGCCGGGTGTGGTGGCTCACATTTGTAATCCCAGCACTTTGGGAGGCCAAGGCAGGCAAATTACCTGAGGTCAGGAGTTCGAGACCAGCCTGACCAATATGGTGAAACCCCGTCTCTACTAAAAATACAAAAAAGTTAGCCAGGCATGGTGGTGGGTGCCTGTAATCCCAGCCACTTGGGAGACTGAGGCAGGAGAATCACTTGAATCTGGGAGGCAGAGGTTGCAGCGAGCCAGGATCGTGCCACTGCACTCCGGCGTGGGCAACAAGAGCGAGACTCCATCTCAAAAAAAGAAAAAAAGAAAAAAGAAAAAAGAAAACTAGATAGCTATGAATATGTGAGTCCCAAAATATTACAAATGAATATCTCACAGATGTATACATATACACTTAAACATAATCATAATCCTTTATCATATTTTAAGAATAAGGTGATTTGACTTCAGAACTGTCTTAGAAAATCTAGAGTGTATGAATACCTTGCAAATGCATAATGAAGCTTCTATGAAGAGAATTTCTGTTTCTATTTTTCTGCATTTCCTTTTCTTTTACTTTAGTTACCCCTTGTAAAATTTCCCAGAAATATCCAAATCCAAAAGTCACCTTCATTAACCTGACAGGGACACCTGTGGTCTAGGATAATGCTGAGCATCCTATGGAAGCCTCCATGGATTAGAGACGTGAAAGTGTCATAAAGAGCATTGGACTATCACCAGTAAGATTCCCCCCACGCCAGTTATCTATGTTATAATGATGTGACTGACAGATGTGGGAAAGATGAGGAAACGGCATTTGAGAGAAAGTCAGTCATCTTCAAGAGTAGCTAATTATTGAAAATCTGCCCTAAACTCTCTAAGGGTAATCTTTGTTTTCCTTTCAGAAAAATAACTTTGGGGCCAGGAATGGTGGCTCCCAGTAATCCCAGTGCCTTGGGAGGCCAAGGTGGGAGGATAGCTTCAAGAGGCCAGGAGTTCAAGACCAGCTGGGACAACATAGCAAGGCCCTGTCCCTACTAAAATAAATATTAACTGGCCATGGTGGCATGCACCTGTAGTCCCAGATGTATGAGAGGCTGATGTGGTAGGATCTCTTGAGCCCAGGAGTTTGAGGTTGCAGTGAGCTACAGTTGCAGCACTGCATTCCAGCCTGGATTACAGAGTGAGATACTGTCTCAACAAACAAAAAAACAAGAAAAACAACTTTAAAAATGTTAATCTTAGAGAATCGTTTGACCGCCATGGCAGGATGTTCAAGTCAGAATCTGGGTGCATCTGAATTGTTCCCTCACTCAAAGTATGAGATATCTCACATTTACCAGATAGGGAAGAGTATCTCTGTCTCCTGATTGCTCTTCTTGGGCCTCATGCCGTGGACAAGTTGTCTCTTGGCTTAGATCCTGACCCCACTTTGCAGGACAAAAATTGCTTTTCATATTGCCAGATGGTGGGTGTAGCCAGCTCTAACAGTGATTTCAGGTCCCATCAACTAAAACATCCTTCAAAATAAGTTCAAGGTCAGACAGTGGCTTTGCTAACCACTTCACTGTAGGCAGAGTTTAAAATTATTTTGCTCATAAACTTGACCATAATATGCAAAAGTACCTCCAGGCAGGTAGCACATTTTGATATAAAGAGTGTGGTCTTAGGAATCAAACAGACATAAACTCCAACTCCTATTAAGAGGGTAGCTTTGGCTGGGTGCAGTGACTCACACCTGTAATCCCAGCACTTTGGGTGGCCAAGGTGGGCAGATCGCTTGAGGTCGGGAGTTCAAGACCAGCCTGGCCAATATGGTAAAACCCCATCTCTATGACAAAAAGAATACAAAAAATTAGCTGGGTATGGTAGAGCATGCCTGTAGTCCCAGCTACTCAGGAGGCTGAGGGAGGAATCCCTTGAACCCAGGAGGCAGAGTTTGCAGTGAACCAAGATCGTACCACTCCATTCTAGGCTGGGTGACAGAGTGAGACTCAGTCTCAAAAAAATAAAATAAAATGAAAGGAGGGTGGCTTCAACCTCAGACACCTTTTTGATAGTTCCATATAGTCTTGACATTTTTGAAAGATATATTCAGAGCACTTCAGGTATAGCCAAATTTTAAAATACTATTACAACATGTAATTTATATTATAAAATGCTATGCAAAAATAAATAGAACAAAATCACTGAAGTGTGGATGGTGGGCTCTGATTAATCTCACTCATCAGCTGGAGGGTTCCTGCAAACCCCTAAAAGTGTTGACATTTATGATTCAAAAATTAGCAGGTAATACATGCCACCAACTTTTGGAGTAGCTTATGAAGAGATAAAATAGTAAAGCTTGGGGCTCATGCTTGTAATCCCAGCACTTTGGGAGGCCAAGATGGGCAGATCACTTGAGCCTAGGAGTTCAAGACCAGCGTGGGAAACATGGTGAAAACCCGTCACCATCAAAGAAAACCAAAACTTAGTTAGGTGTGGTGGCACATGCTTGTGGTCCCAACTATTCTTGTGGGAGGATTGCTTGAGCTCTAGAGGTCGAGACTGCAGTAAGCCATGATCATGTCACTGCACTGCAGCCTGGGAGACAAAGCAAGACCCTGTCTCAGAATAAATAAATAATAGGTAAAGCTTAAAATTATATATACAAAATAAAATAATGTATGACATTTCCTGTCATATAGATGGAATTCAATCATTCTAATTTCCTTCTAATTCTACTCCCATATTATTTCTAGATCTGGTATTCCAGGATTGACAATAAAGAATACAACACCAATAAAAAGAACACACTCTATATTGCATTGATCTGGGTTTTGTCCCAAAAATGCGTAACATTTCCCATTTGGTAGAAAGTAATTCAACTTCATTGGGAAGCCCAAGCGTCAAGGAAAAAATATTATCCCACTCCTTTTGTATCAAGGATTGGTACTCCAAACAAGCTGAAATTTAAACTTGACTGTTTTTATTATTAATTTCTGCTTACTTGATAGACTCTTAAAATCAATGTAGCCACTCACTGACACTTGTTTTGGGCAGCTCAGTCACTGCCTCACCTGGCCCTCGCAGCCATCTGTCAATTCCATCGGGTACAATGCACACTTATTGGCTATATTGCATTGGGTATCAGAGATGTATTTCAATTTACTAAATAGGACCACTTTCTCTGTGTTATTTGATCAGGCAAAAGAAGGAAATGAAGAAAAAAACATGTTAGGAAAAGATAGCAATTTTGGGTACAACTTAGTGAACTCATTTGCCCTCTTTGAGTGTTAGCATCTCAGTCTCTTAAACTGATTTTTCTCACCCAATAGTGTAAACACTACACTGAACAGTCAAAGAGCTTAGAAGTTGTGGAAACAAAAATTCACATACATCTTACACTATTGCTATAGCTGAAATCCCAATTTAAAGTTTAAATAAAGTAGAGAGAGATTAAATGTAGTTGTTTCACTTGTTCTGAATTTGTTATAAGTTGCTGAAGTGTTTGCATTCTTATAAGCTAACTGAATTCCCTGTGGGACTAAATTGGAGAAAACACGTGCATATAAATTAAATATTTGAATTAATGTAGGATTCCTCAGTTTGTGAAAGAATTTATTTAAAGAAAGCACCATGTTGAATAAAACAAAATCCATTTGGAAAAGGAAAGTTAACTATCAGCGACTTTTTGCGCACGGCCATGGGATGCAGGCTTTCTCACATCCTGGACTAGAGATCCATGATCTCATTAAGTCCAGTAGCAGTTGTTATTTCAATTAGGCTTATACTAGAGCTCTAGAATCCTTTGATGGCTCCCCCTTTGACACCAACATCTGATACAGGAGTTAAGAAGAAATCATTTAGGTAGATAGTTAAGGTAAGGTTTTCCTTTCAATGAAAAGCAGCCCCCAAATCATTTTCTTTTCTAACAAAGAACAGCCTGTAAAATTTAGCTGCAGACATAGACAAGCAAGCTAGAAGCTTGTGCAGGTGAATGCCGGCAGCTGTGCCAGTAGGAATAGGCTCCCTGGGAATAGGCATGTTCAAAATTGTGGCTCCATCTTCCCTTCTGCTTTCCAGCCAAGTGTACAGTAAGAAGCAGACAACATGGCGCCAGTCAAGTAGAAAACCCATTTGCATAATAAGATTGGGATGGGGTGGCCAGCCTTCCTCACATGCTACGTAAATGTCATAACTGGTGCAACCAATCTGTAGGCCCTTCATAAATCAGACACCGCCTCCTCAAGCCTCTGTATAAAATCTGGTACATTCAGTAGGCCGGCTGGGATTCCCATTGGGGCGACTCTGTCTCTCTCTCCCCCCCCACTCTAGAGAGAGAGCTGTTTTCCTTTCTCTTTCTTTTGCCTATTAAACCTCAGCTTCTAAACTCACTCCCTGTGCGTGTCCGTGTCCTCGATCTTCTTGGATTGAGACCACGAACCTCAGATATTATCCCAGACAACGATGCTGCTTCACATCCACCCCCTAGTACCATTATTTTCCATCCACTCACTGTTCCACTGGGTGCAACTGTTCCCCCTCAGTCCTCTGCTGAGTATCACTTTGTCACGCTGTCTGCTACTCTATTCTAGGTGTATCCGTGTTCCAATGAGTATCATCTGGATACTATCACATCCTACAGGGGTCTATTCTTCACGATCCACTGGGCTTCAAAGTCTTCCTCCTGGTACTGTTGCTGCTTTGCCATGCATTGTCATGAATGCTTTGGTGACATTACCATACCCAAACTGTTTTCTAGTTAAAAAAAAAAAAAAGAACAGGGATGCTTCCCTTCTATTTAGGTTTAAGTTTATCACATAGATCCTGAAGCATGGCATTGTACTCCACTCTTTTAAAAAAGATTAGTAATGCAAGTTTATTTTCCCCCACTTTGTACATTCAAACTCTCTACTCTCTATAGCACCTAGGTATAAATTGTCATCCTGCTGGGAGAGGGATCGAGGTGACAGACATCACACAGTAGTCAGGCTTCCTTGCTCCTCTGTTGGGTAAGGCTGTCTCCATGGGTCAAACTCTTGTTGCCAGGCAACTTCTTCCTTCAGAACGAGAACTCTCCCAAGAGGACCTTCAATCCATATGCAAACAGCCTCTGGCAGCTGCTCCCACCAATTCCAGAGACGTGCTCAGGCAAGACTGAATCTCTCTTCCAGCTAAATTGAGAGTCTCTATTACATTAATTGAAAGGACCAAAGATTATTCTTTAGTAAGATTATTTTCTTTTATGATAGATATGTAATAAAAGAACAATATCATAATATTATAATCCATCTTCATTTATGAAATTATCCACTCCACCCTGCTGCAAACATATTCTTTTACCATTCATCTTGGTTAAGACTAGTACAGAGAAGAACCTTGAATGAATTAAGAGTTTGTTTTGGTTTTTTTCTGTAGAGCCCTATGATCTTCCCTGTTGACAATGATAAATAAAGTAGTAGCTCTGAATGATATTTGTTAAGATCCTGTAAGTTCCAGGCATAGTGCTAAGCATTAGGGCTAAAGGTGAACCCAGCATAATCTCTAAAATCTATGAGCTCACAACTAGCTGGAAGTCAGCCATAAATGTGAATATAATATAATGTGGTGCAGGCTGCAATAGATAATTTGAAAACCTAAGAAAAGCAATGATTTGATCTTTGTAGAAAAATTCTATCAATTTATAGTGAAGAAAGTTTTAGCTACCCTCTGATCTTCAACTCTGAGGTCTGTGATTTTCATTCATGACGGTCAGGCTTACCCTGTTGTCTGTAGTAGTGACTGTATTTTGATAGCCATACAAACTGCTTTCCATTAGTACACTCACTTTGAGAGTAAACCTAATTTGCAAAGTAGGCATGAGTATCTGGGTGACCAGAATTATCCAGTAGCACCTATTCTGCAAACCACCATATTCCACAGATGAAACAGTCACACCTGAAGCATCCTAACCCACTGGCAGGTCAACCTGGTCCTCCCTGATGTGGAGGGTTTACCACTCCCTGGGAAGGCTGGATTGAGATTAAAACCTTATTTTCCCTGAAGACTGATGGGTAGGACATGTGTCAACACAGCTCCTAGAATGTTAAGTTAAAAGTGACCTACTGATCATGGTGGCTCACGCCTGTAATCCCGGCACTTTGGGAGGCTGAGGTGGGCGGGTCACCTGAGGCTTGGTGTTCGAGACCAGCCTGACCAACATGGAGAAATCCCATCTCTACTAAAAATATACAATTAGCCAGGCATGGCAGCACATGCCTGTAATCCCAGCTACTTGGGAGGCTGAGGCAGGAGAATAGGTTGAACCCAGGAGGTGGAGGTTGCCGTGAGCCGAGATCATGCCATTGCACTCCAGCCTGGGCAAGAAGAGTGAAACACTGTCAACAAAACAAAACAAAAACAAACAAACAAACAAAAATCCTGCAACATTTCCAGCAATGTCAGAAATGGAGGAACATGGAAAGGAGGCTTCATTCCTCTATGAACTCTCAGAATGCCAAGAGGGAAATGCTTTTTCCATAAAAGATGGTAAGATGAGGACAGTCAGCAGGGGAAGTTTCCAGAAGCATCTTAGAAATCTTTAAGCTGGTTGCGGTGGCTCACACCTATAATCTCAGCACTTTGGGAGGCCAAGGTAGACAGATCACTTGAGGCCCAGAGTTCAAGATCAACCTGGCCAAGATAGGAAAACTTTGTCTCTACTAAAAATACAAAAAAATTAGCCTGGTGTGGTGGCAAACACCTGTAGTACCAGCTACTTAGGAGGCTGAGGCATGAGAATCACTGGAACCTGGGAGGTGGAGGTTGCAGTGAACTGAGATCATACCACTGTACTCCAGTCTGGGCAATAGCATGAGTCTGTCTCAAAAATATATAAATAAAAATTTTAAAAAATCATGAAACAGTGGACACCGAGCCTGGCACAGTGCCAGGAGAGCAGAGAGCATTGGTGGAATGCTACCGACTGATGGTGGCTGGTGAACGAGTGAACGAATGAATACAGATAATGGAGACAGAGTGAGTTTTATCCCTAAGTCAAATGTTGCTATTATAAGTAACTTAAAAGAAAAATATATACACCTACTATATATTCACAAAAATTAAAAATAAGTAATTTAAAAAAGAGAGAGAGACAACCTGGCTTCAGTCAGAATTTGTTCTCCCATGTTACACCAAGACAAATAATCTGTGATGGTGGAGAGGCATGATCTTCTCTTAAAGAGGCGATCCTCTTTATGAGTCCTAGGTGGTAGGCATCTCCATAAGAGGAACAGATAGAGGGAAGTGGTAAAGATCAGGGCCTTTGGTATCAGGCAAATCTTGGTTGATTTCCAGCTCCAAGGGTTGCTGGTTGTATGCAATTAGGCAAGATTCCTAACACAGCTGAGCCTCAGTTTCCTTATGTATAGTATGAGAATGATACCTGTTTCATAGCATTGCTCTAAAGATTAGGTGATGATATGCGTGCAATGCTAGCACAGTACAACATGAATAGCCCACAGCTACCATCAGGATCTGACTGAGCCAATTAATAGGGTGTTGGGCTTGTCTCAGTCCCTACCTCTTGGGCTTCTCTAAGTGGGTGAAGAGTGTTTTGTCCAATTTCTTAGAATAGATGTTGGCAACCTTTCCAAAACCCAAGCTCAATGACATCCTTGGATCCTCTACCACCTCACACCACACGTCCACTTAGTCATCAGGGCTTTCTCTCCACCTCATAAATTCCTCCTCACTCCATTTTCTACTCTCCATTTTCTTTGCCACGAATCCATATTAGATTCAGGCCATCACCACTCATGTACAACATTACCTTCACCTTCTAAATTCCATCTTGCTCTCTCCCACTCCCTCTCTACTCCATTGCCTTAGCATCCTGGTCTCCAGAATCAATTTTATAAATCCCATTTCTGAACAAGTCACCCTGCTTATTAATTGCCTCCAGGGTGGACACAATGAACTTACTCCAAAATTTAGTCCCAGTTAGCTACATCAGCCCTATATTTGAATCCACTTCTAACTCTACTTACCACCACACCTACTTGAAAAGACCCTGCTCTTCCACTTCTCTGAGCATCTGCTCATGAAAAATAATTTATCCCATTCTTGGTTGGGTAAACAACAATTCTTTTCAAACCTAGCTAAATTATAAACCTCAGACAGTAGTTGCCTCTTCTGTGCTCTGGTGGCACTTTGTGATATTATCATCACTGGACCTTTAAATTCTCATTAAAACTATTAACTGAGCAATTGCTCTGTTATATATATTCACATGGTCAGTTTCACTGTGATTACTTTTGCACCAACCTAATATTTTATATACATATAGGATATATATAAGATAAATATATCTGCAGTACAATTCTGCTGAGCTATTACAGAATATCTAATTAAATTAAGCCTTAAGCCAGTAAATTGCGCCATAACCTTCATAATCCTATATATGTGATATATATATATACGATATGATCATTATATATATACACTGATACATATATTTATATATCCTAACCATCACAATATTCTTTTAAGACTATTCAACTCTTATAGGTACATAAACTAGGTTCCAAGATGTTCAGTAATACGTCAAGGTTAGGGTCACATGCACCTATGGGGTGAAGTTGGTAATAAACACAGGACTAAGGATTCTAAATCTTTGTTCTTTTCACTGAAGCATAACCTCCTCAGCTGTAGTTTATGTGTCAGTATCCAGAATACATTGCTGTAGTTTATGTGTCAGTCTCCAGCACTAGAATGTGTTCTCTTAGAAGGATTAGATGAGTTTAAATAAGATACATTTTACTCTTTGCATCACCAACACTTAGTCCAGTGTTGTGCCTATTACACACACTCAGTGTAAGTTTGTTGAATTAAAGAATGAGCTTTGAGTAAAGGAATGAGGTTTGCATGAATCTTCTTGAAGGATCCATTTTGGAAGGGCTGCAGGAAAATACTGGAGATTAATTCTTAAACATCTAACAGGCAGACAGTGTAGCCATGGCTATGAGCAGTAACACAGAGTGGTCCCCTTTACAACCTTGCAAGGGAATATGACTGTACCAACTGGCTACATGTGAGCATTGCCTCCTAGGCCACCTGTCACTTGTGTCTTAGATTGCAACCTTGTTCATAACTGGGATGACTAGTTACATGCAGTCTCTTACGAAGTCATCTGTCACCTACCTAAAGCTCCCCTCATTTTCATCTTAACAGAAAATCTCCATCACATAGCCCCACCCAACCAGTTATCTCTCCATCTTCCCCTTCTGAAGATAGCAAATTAAACGGAACCAGACAAAAGCTACATCCCCATGGGGATGCCTTTCTATCAAGTCTGAACATAGCCGCCAAAACATTCTGTGACTTTGGGGCAGACTTTTTTTTTTTCACGTTTGAAAAACAAAATCTGTGAAGCTGAGTGTCCCCAGTAAGGATAATAAATATCAGAATTTGCTCACGGCTGAAAGCCTGCAAAGGCATGAGGTAACTTGGTATCTGCCAGAATAAGAAAGAGCATCTTGGTCTCCTGACTTCTCTGCTTGCACCTCCTGCCCTAGAGAACCTGCTCTAAGGGAGGTCTTGGCTACACTGAGTAGGGCAGACATAGTTGATCAAAGTCCCAGACAGCTGGACTTAGCTGCCTCCATCAGTGTCTTCAAGGTCCAGCAACCACAGAATAATTTCAAGGTCAGACAGTGGTTTTGCTGATTACCTTACTGTAAACATGTTTTAAAATGATCTTGTACATGCTGAGTTACCAGGTGTCTATTCCCAGGGATGCTTTCTCAGTCACCTTGCCTGATCCTGTCGAAAAGGCAAAGGTTTCACTGCATTTTCCATCAGCTGATGAGTCATCTAGCATATCTTGTAGTTCCTCTGCTCCTGCAGTGGCCATAGGGCAAAATGGAGCCCATTCTGCAGCACAATTCTGCTGCAGAGCTATTACAGAATATCTAATTAAATTAAGCCATAAGGCAGGAGAAAACTGTGCCATAACCTTCATATTCTGTGAAACTTTTCATCGTTTGCCAAGCACCAATTTCCTAAAAATGGGGACTGTAGCACAGCACCAGGAGACGAAATCCTAAAATGGAAATCGTAATTGTTTACGGTGCAGGCATGAATGCTGAGTCACAGACGCAGGGAGGGAGTACAGCCAAAGTGCTGGGCACATGAAGGAGGAGGACCCCCGTACACAAAGACCTTGAAATCTAAATTAGCTCCTGCTAATTGGATGGAGCAAACTATCATTTCCATTTCTGAATTCATAAAATTGTTTTCTTCTCAAGGAAAACGAAACACCTGTTCTACTGGGCTAACTCAGTTCTGAGTAAGTTTGTACTCTTATGTTTTGATGTAGCAGGGGGAACAAAATGGGCCTCCATCCTGGCAGCAGAGCCTGGACCCCAGCTTCCTGACGACACACATTCTTGCCTGGCTTCCCCAGGGGAGCTTTCTGCAGGAAGGGCAGGACCTGCCATAATCAGCGAGGCTGCTAAGCTCGGGAACAGTGCCTATTGCTTTCTCTTTGCCAGACAAGCTAGTGTTCCTACACAAGAAAATTGCCCCAAAGGAGGACAGGGTATTTATTGAGCACCTACTATATGGCATTGCTCTGTACTAAAGCTTGCCTAGAAAAACGATCAAATGTAAACCCTACAATGAATCTGAAGCTCAAGGATGTAAATTTGCCCAAACTGTCCAAGTGAAAGAGGAAGGATGTAAGCCTAGATCTCACTGGTCTCAGAGCTCATGTTCTTTATACCATATTTTCCTTTTACCATAACAGGCAAATTCTAGAGAAAGCTGCACAATGTTCATCAGCTTCCAACATGGAACACTGACACATGAGAATCAGCAAGAAAGAGCAGGAAGTTACTACTCTCTGGATTTTCTTCAGGGCCTTTAAAGAATGGCTAGCCACATGGCCTCATAATGGCTGAAGAGCTGTCAGCTCCTCTTCAGGTCTTCATTTTATTGGCTGAGTGATTGTGGACAAGCTCAATCATTTTACATCCTCTATTTGTGAATTCAAAGGAAAGAGTTATACTCATCTAAGTGGTTTATTCTGAATCTTATGTTTGTTTTCTGAGGCAGGGCCTCACTCTGTTGCCCAGGCCAGAGTGAAGTGATGTGATCATGGTTTGCTGCAGCTTCTACCTCCCGGGCTCCGGGCTCAAGTGATTCTCCCATTTTAGCCTCCTGAGTGGCTTGGATCCCAGGTGCACAACACCATGACTGGCTAATTTTTAAATTTTTTGTAGAGACAGGATCTCTCTATGAATCTTTTGGACTGTGAGTTTATAAGATAAATAAACCACTGACCTGGCCTTGGAGCACAGATGTTCTGGCTTTATAGATTTAACCATGTACAAGTCCCTGGGTTGTTCATATTTAAATACCTGTGTATTAGTTCATTCTCACACTGCTATAAAGAACTATCAGAGACTGGATAATTCATAAAGGAAAAAGGTTTAATTTGACTCACAGTTTTGCATGTCTGGGGAGGTCTCAGGAAACTTACAATCATGGTGAAAGGGAAAGCAAGGCACCTTGTTCTCGAGGAGGCGGGTAGCAAGCAAAGGTGGAAGAGCCCCTTATAAAACCATCATATCTCATGAAAACTCACTCACTATCATGAGAACAGCCTTGGGAAAACTGTTCCCATAATCCAATCGCTCCTTACCAGGTCTCTCCCTAAACACCCGGGGATTACAATTCAAGATGAGATGTGGGTGGGAACACAAAGGCTAACCATATCACCCACCTTGATCATTCTCTTCATTATGGTGATTGTACTCTGGGAACAATAGCTCCCACCTAAATCGCTGTCCTGAACGTAACTTCCTACTCAGAATTTCATTCAAGAGGACGAAAGGGCCTAGAACTTCTTGTGACAGGAGTTGTAGAAACTATTGCAACTCTCGCCCCTTGTGCAGGTTTTACTAACCATAAAATCATACTATGAGAGCTTACCACCTCCCTTGAAAGAGCCTTAGCAAAAACTAGTGCAAGTATATCAGCGATACAAAAGTCTTTAGACTCACTAGCAGGAATGGTTTTTGATAATAGACAGGCTCTGGATTACCTCCTAGCTGAATGAGGAGGAGACTGTGCTGTCATCAACAAAACCTGTTGCACCTACATAAATGTGTTTGGAGAAGTGGAGACTGACATCCAAGACATTTTCAAACAAGCCAGATGGTTACACACACTTTCCCAAAGTAACCTAGAGTGGATCAAACCTGTTACTGATTGGTTTCCAAAAATCACTTGGCTTCTTCCATTCCATGCATCCTTTTAATATTTGGTCCCTACCTTTTTAATCTTTTACTAAGTTTGTATCTTCCAGATTACAGAGATTCCACCTACAGGTGACTATGCAATCCTAATACCAGCCTACAACAGTAACTTCCATTTACATGGGGCCCCTTGATGGAATTTAGTTTCTCCCTATCTGCCACCCTTGAACAAGTTTTTCATGACCCTTCGTTCCTTTCGTGACAGAGAACAAGAAAGGGAAAAATGCAACCTACCCCCTCCAATGCTCTCCTTTCAGCAGGAGGTAGCCAGACAGGCTCGATGCCCCTCTTCACTATAGTGTTTTCTCTTTCTTGAGACCCCAATAGGCAGCAGGTAGACAGACATGAGGCATGGGGAAATATAAAGGGTCAAAGATTTGACCAAAATATTTGTCAGAGGGAAAATGAGGAGAGCAAAATCACCTGGTGACCATTGAACAAGCCCCAGAGACAAAAACTCCTTGTCTGAGGAATTTAAAGGGGAGCAAAGACCACCTGGTGACTATCAAACAGACCATCTGGAGGCAAAACTCCTTATCTAGAAAAATAAGAGTAATTAAACTTCCTTAGTATCTAAAGTTGGCATCTGGTTCCAGGCCTCTTTCAATTTTGATGAGTATAATAATTAAAATTTCTCTGCATCTCTGCAATGCCATGCCAAAACTCATTTCACAAACCTAAGCTCACACCTTAAGGTCCATAAATGCTCCCAAGGAAAAATCCACCATGGTATGCTCAGTCCTCTCACTGAGGTGTTCCGCTGCACCCTTTTGTAGTGTTCTTCCTTTCTAATGAACTTTCCTTTTTCAATCCTATACTGTTGTTGGTAAAGTCTTTCTAACCAACCCACGTGTCAACCACTTCCCACTGCTGGGGCTATGACACCTTGCCAGGCACATACCACTATCAGCATTTTCATCAAAACCATTCTACAAGTCTCTAGGAAGTTCTAAGCTTTCCCCACATGTCTTATTCTGAGTCCTCCAAACTGTTTCAACCTCTGCCCATTACCCTATTCCGAAGCTGCTTAGACCTTTTCAAGTATCTTTATAGCAGTACCCCACTCTCTGCGGTACCAATTCACTGTATTAATTCATTCTCACACTGGGCTAAGGAACTACTGGAGACTGGGTAATTTATAAAGGAAAGAGGTCTAATTGACTCACCATTCCACGTGGCTGGGGAAGATGTCAGGGAACATACAATCATAGTAGAAGGGGAAGTAAACACAACCTACTCTACAAGGTGGGAGGACAGTGGAGTGAGGAGTGAAGGGAGGAGAGCCCCTTATAAAACCATCAGATTTCGTGAGAATTCACTCACTACCATGAGAACAGCCTGGGGGAAACTACCCCCGCCCCCATAATCCAATTACTTCCCTCCAGGTCTCTACCTCAACACCTGGGAATTACAATTCAAGATGAGATTTAGGTGGTAACACAAAGCTTAACCCTATCAACCTGGTTGTCAACCTGCTGCACTTTAGGTTTGGGGAATTTAGGAGGTCATGAGCAATGGGCTAGCTGCTATCCCAGGTGTGGGCACCTTCAGGCATCACTGAATAGGCAGCCTAGGAGACTAATTCTGAGTCTGACAAGCACAGATTGGCAGGAGTTGCAGGTGTGATCAACTCCATGCCAGGGACATGCCGTTTCACTGAAAGTTTCAAAAAGCTCTGTAGGTACTTCCTATCCAATTATCTTTAAAGTTGAAAGTTGCATAAAATTCCATTGATAGCAGGTAGCAAACTGGGCTTATATATTGGACAGGAAAGCTTAAAGAACCCACATGGCTATATTCTTTTAATCTTCAGGTAACTAAATTTGGAGTTAGCCTTAGAATCACTGGGTAAACCAATAAACAAAAAACCTTACTTTTAAGTTGACAATTTGACAGATTTTTTCAATCAATAAAGAAGACTACATTTCCAGACTGGAAACCTATTGGGAAAAGAAGTTTTCTGTGGTAATATTAGGTGTCCTTCCTCTCCCTTGCGAATAGTTATACTGTGCCTACCCAAGAAATGGAATTACCTAGAATATCCCTGAACACTTAGTCTTACAAATCAGCATTCTATCCAGAATAAAAAGTTACATATTTCACGGATTTATACAGCATGTTCATTTCATATGTTTTACTCAGCCTACACATTTGGAAAACTTGTGGGCTTGTTCTATGCAAGGATATCTTTGTACCTCTTCAAAGGACTGAGCAATTAGGTGGGGTTTAATGCTACGGTCAGTAAGGAAATCTTCTTTATAAGGCTGACCTAAATGTGGTACATATATACCATGGAATACTACACAGCTATTTAAAAAAGAACAAAGAACAAAATCATGTCCTTTGAAGCAACACAGATATAACTGGAGGCCATTATCCTAAGGGCTTTAACACAGGAACAGAAAGCCAAATACTGCATGTTTTCACTTATAAATGGGAACTAAACATTGGGTACTCAAGGACATAAAGATGGGAACAATAGGCCCTGTGGACTACTAACGGGTGAAAGGGTTGAAAAACTATCTGTTGGGTATTATGTTTGCTACCTAGGGATGGGATCATTCATAGCCCGAACCTCAGCATCACACAATATACCCATGTAAACAAACCTGCACACGTATCCTCTAAATCTAAAATAAAAGTTGAGGAAAAAAAAAAAAAACTGACCTAGTGAAGGATGCTCAATTAAAGGGCTTTATTTTCGAGACTTTGAGAAGATGTGGGAGGGAAGGAGGACAAACAGAAATGAAGGGTTAATTTTAAGCTTGGGTTCTTGGTTGAAGAGGGAGCCAAGACAAGCGTAAAGGTACATTTAGCACTCACGCATTCACTACAAAATCTTGAAGTCTTCATTCCTTGAACTCTGACCTATGGTGTTTTTGACCATGACTTAGCAAGCTTGGTTCTACTCCTGTGTTTCTGATTTTGTTGTAACAATTTACAGGTTACTCTTTTCTTGGTTTTAGCTTTAAAGGTGACTATGATCACCGAGATTCCTCATGTGCTTCCCAACCTATGTAAATACCCTGAGTCTCTCGCTGCCAGAGATATATTCTCTAGATGTCCAGCATCTACCATATTCCAGGCACTGTCTTAGGCTCTGGGCATACACAAATAAGACAGTGTCTTTGTCTGTCCTCAATGAATGGATGGGCTGCTGAGGGAGGAGTTGCAGTTAACTACAAGTTCTGAGATAGATGGAAAATGCTGTGTTAGAGAGTGTATGGCATGCTATGAGATAGCAATTGAGGAACACTCAAGGTCTGGAAACTTGGAAATAGGTCATGGAAGGATTCCCAGAGAGGGAAACTCTCTTTATCCAGAGAGAGGGTGAAAGAAGTTTGTCAGGAGGATGAATGGAGAAGGGAGCTCCAGTAAAACGGAACAAGGGCAGGGATATGTAGCAAGCACAATACTGTGCTTCCTGAGATATGCAGGTGGCTGAATGTTGTATGCGGGATGATTCTAGGATCAAGCATTAAATAACATTGAACAAAACCATAGAAGTAACTGCCCTATCAACTCCCTGTCAATCCTGGCTAACTCAGAATAAATATTTCCGTGCTTCCCAAAAATATTTTCTATCTCTCTAACACTTTCTGAACTCGCTTTGTGTCAAACACGGAACAGGCTTACTGCTCAGAACTTTGAGCAGGCAACAGTATCTGGTTAGAACTTAATAACTTTGTTTCATTTTTATTATATTTATTTTTACAGTTTTATTTTTATTATGGCAACTGATAGCAGTTTTCCATTCACAGCATTGATACAAAGTTTTAGTTGAAATTACTTTATTGTAGTTCAAAATGTAGTCAATTAAAAATAAACAGTATGCAAAAACTAATACAGGTGGTACATGAATATGTCAATAACCATAAAGTTCATATGCTAAGGATTAGCGTTTCATAAACACTGGTGTGGTGTATTTGGGAACTAGAAAACAGTAAGATCAGAATGAAGAATGAAGGCTGGAGACAAGTTATGATTGACGGAAGCCAGACTGTGAAGGGCTTCCTGTGTCAGGTGGGGAGCCATGGAGGGGCCATAACCAGGAGATTGACACAATAAGGTCTGCAAGTTAGACAGAGTCTTCTAGTATGATGTGAAGGATGGCCCAGGGGAGTGAAAGGAAGAAGACAAGTCAGGAGGCATATGGAACCCAGTGATAGATGATGATAAGAGCATAAACAAGAGCCGAAGTAGTGAGGCTGTGAAGGAGGGAGTGAACTTGTTTGACCTATCAGTGGTACCATCACCATTGTCACCAATTAGATGTGCAGGGAGAAATCTAGAATATTGCTCAGGTCTGGCTTGATCAGTGGGTGGCATGTGGCTCCACTAACCAGATGAGGAGATGTTTCCCCTTAGTTGCTCCTTTGCTTGATAACTGACATGATTTTGACCCTGAGTGAAACCTTTCATCTCATTGACTCTGCATTAATAGCTCAACAGGAAGGATTCAAGTTCCTTCCCTTCACAGTCCTGGCTAGAGATCTAACACCTCAGGCAAACAGAGCAGAATCCAAAACGTGTGGTGGATTAGCATATTTTCGTGTTGTGAAAGAGAAGTTTTTGGTCAAGCAAATCATGGAAAAGATGAAACACCATGGGACTCTGCCTTACAACTTTCTAAAGGGCCACCACTAATCAAAGAGGACTGTCCAGTTCAATACAATCTCTCTAAATTCTTTCTAACCCCAATAATTTGTGACTGAATTTCTGTTCACAGTAAGTTGTGTGGTCTTTGGACTTCAGAGCCTTTGAAATCAGAGGTATCAGTGAAGGGAAGAGCTGGGAAGATAAGGGTTTTAAACTAAGGAGGTACTAAAGGAGGCCTTGTTTTGCAGAAAAAAAAAAAGTAAAGGGAGGATGGAATCTTTGTAAGGGAGACTCTTGAGTGAGGGCAGAATCATCTGATTATTAGAAGATACCTGGTTACAAGGGGTTGGGGAGCTTGGAGTAGGTGACTGTCATGCACAGCATTTTCTGTCTTCCTTATTCTCAATGGTGAAGAGAACTTGGGATCCAAGATAAAATTGTGTTGTTAACTGAGGAGCTGCAAAAGTACAAATCAAGGAAGCCCCTTCCTCTGAAGAAGATGAAAAGTTCACTTTAACCTCAACTGGGAGAAACTAGAAGTCCTCTACTGTTGAAGCATCTCACTTCAAGACAAGGGCTCCTCCAGTAAGGCAAAAAAGAATCGTCGTCTAGGGACTAGAAGACAAGTATTAGCTCAACTCATGATAATAATTAGAAACGTGCAAAGTTTACATCTAGGATATTATTTCTTGAATATCAAAAATAATAAAATGTCCTTATGAATTATTTTTATCATGAGCTAAAGTTTTTTATTTAAATGAAGAATAAGGAATGGAAAGTTATATTTGACTCTCCTGCCATTAACAAAGCCTATATTACAAGTCTGATGATTGATATCAGAGACTAAGTCACCCCCACCTTGGATGTAGTATGAAGTTTTAAGGGATTGAATCCAAATAGGCTACATCCATAAATTATTAATTGCTTCATACCCAGGATGAGAAAAATATCCTGTTTTATGCACAGAGTAAAGAGTGAAGAGGAAGTGAAGAGGAAGTGGGAGCTATGTGGTTTCTCACATTTAGAATTTAATCTGAAACCAGACTAATTCGGTCACTCTGCAGACTTTTGGTGGGATTTTATATATATATAAATTTTATTTTATTTATTTTATTTTATTTATTTTATATATATATATATATTTTTATTTTTTTGAGACAGAGTTTCACTCTTGTCACTCAGGCTGGAGTGCAATGGCACGATCTCGACTCACTGCAACCTCTGCCTCCCAGGTTCAAGTGATTCTCCTGCCTCAGCCTCCTGAGTAGCTGGGATTACAGGCGTTAGCCACCATGCCTGGCTAATTTTTGTAATTTTAGTAGAGAACGAGGTTTCACCATGTTGGTCAGGCCAATCTCAAACTCCTGACCTCAGGTGATTTGCCTGCCTTGGCGTCCCAAAGTGCTGGGATTATAGGCATGAGCCACCGGACCAGGCATATATATATATATATATGTATATATATATGTGTGTGTGTGTGTGTGTGTATATATATATATATATATATATTTTTTTAAAGAAATGGAATATGTCTGAACATCCTGGGTAGAAACTAGGACAAACACATATACTGTCAATCTAGGATCATTTTTGTTCATTCTTCTAGATGTTTGCAATGATGTTTGGAGGTAGTATTATTACAACTCTACAGAGTCATTGTTTAGTAAATTTCTGTTAAATTATATTAATAATAAAACACTAATGTAATAAGCTACTAAAATGAGAGTTAACATGAAATAGTATGGCTGCATAAGAAGCAAGCTGAACTTATACTGCATCAAAAAAACAAACACATAAAGTCATGGGTGGTGGCTCATGCCTGTAATTCCAACTCTGGGAGGCCGAGGCAGGAGGATCACTTGAGGCCAGGAATTGAAGACCAGCCTGGGCAACGTAGCGAGATCTTGTCCCTACCAAAAAAAAAAAAAAAAAAAAAAATTGCTGGGCATGGTGGAGCACACCTGTAGTCCCAGCTACTTGAGAGGCTGAGGTGGGAGGATTGCTTGAGCTTAGGAGTTGGAGGTTGCAGTGAGCTATAATTGCACCATTGCCCTCTAGTCTGGGTGACAGATCAAGACCCTGTCTCAGAAAACAAGAACAAAACCCAAACCTAAAGAACTTATTAAAGCTACAAAGTTAAATGTTGTTTGGTGATATGTTTCTCAACATACAATTGTTATTAAAAAGGATTTGCTTACCGGCATTATGTTGGAGAAATGATAACATAAAATTTATTTGATCCATTTGTGCAATGTAGACCAGGTCATTTGGAACTGAGAAACCTAGATTCCAAAACTTAAGGACCTGGAGGGGAAGGAGCAAATGGAAGGTGGCATTTGAATACTCACTATGTGTTAGACACTTTCAAGCTTCCTCACACGTATTTAAGTTTAATCCTGATCACGTCAAAGTTTTGTAAATCAGGAAAGAAACTTGGGGTAGGAAGCTGTCCACAGTCAGTAAGTTTCTAAGTGGTGGGGAGAGTGCTTTGACCACAAAGTTCCTCCTCTTTTCACTTTAGGATGCTACCTACATGTCGAAATTGTGAATTCATTCTCACTGCTACACTTCATTTCCTTGGAAAGCTAAGTTTAGGGAAAGGTGCATAGAATCACTAAGCCAAGCAAATTGGCTTCTGGAATCACTCTAAACCAAAGCTAGAAGGACTCACATTCTTCTAAAAAGAAACTTAGCAGTAGATGTAACATACTGTACACACAAAGGTTGAAAACTAAAAACCCGTTTCTGCTGGAGGCAGGAAAAGAGGAAGAACGCAATATAAAGAAACTGGATTTGCAGTCAGAAAACCTGGGTACAAGTGTCAGTTCTGCAGCTCTCTTAGATATGTAACTCCAAGAAATATTTTAACCTTCCTGAGCCTAAATTTTCTTCATCACTTACCATATCATGTAAAGAGAACAACAAAGAGATAAAGGATGCTTTTAGGCCATAAAGATATCATGAAATGTGATTTTTATTTAATAGTTCATTTCTCTCTATGTTAGCAAATCTGTACATAAGCCATTAAAAATGTTTAAATCTACAGAGGTAATTCTTTAGCCTTTTCGGCATCCTGTGGGGTGGGCAGAGATGTCTTTTCTTCTTTCCAATTCTGTTCCAATAAGTTCATTTGAAGGGAAAGGGTTAGAAAGAGATCCTGGGTGAAACTATTTTCCCATTCCCTGTCTCTTCTTTAAAAATTACTAATTTCCTTCTCCTGGTCTGTTTTTAAAAAGCTCAGGCAGATCACAATAGATTTCCTACAGGTAACAAAACTCTTTTCCTATTTCCCTGGTGGATAAAGTTTTGAAGCACATTAAAGTTCAAAATCAATAACTACCCGGAGAAGACCAACAATTATAGTACCAGGAGGTCAACAGGAGCCTGAAGATACCTACAGGGGAGGGGGCATGGCCACCCTGCTCAACAACAACCTTAAAGGTTAGGAATATTGCAGCTTCCTGCAGCAACAAGACAGTTTTGTCTTTCATAAACTGAAAGTATTGGTATTTCCTGCCAAATTAATCTTTTGGAGTAATAGTTCCTATATATTTATTTTATTAAATCAGTTTCAAAGAGGACAAGCCAGACATAGAGTGCAAAGTGATTCATATAAACTCATCGGAACTTTCCACTCCTTCCAGCATCTTGAGTCTCTAGATTTCACACCTGCCTTACTTAATCCCAAACTGTGAACATCAAGTCATTTTGTCATTCATCGTTAGGACAGAAAAGAAATCTAATGATTGGGAAGACTCAGGTTAGAAAGACTCAGGTTTGCTTGTTTCCAGAGCCAACTTGGGTTTGAAAATCAAGAGATAACATGGTTTCAGCCAAGAAGGAAGAATTATAGTAGTTATCCAGACATTCAATCTGGCTGTACGTGAGCCTTCACTCTTTCCAAACCACCTCACCTCCCTCACACACGTGCTTCTACCTCAAATACTATATCCCAAACAATTTTAACCAAAATCACTACAATAACTGCTTATCGTGTTCAATTTGGGTACAAAGCCTCAGCAAAAACCAGGAATAACGTCTCAATCTTGAAGTTTTAAATATTCTCTGTGTGGCTGGTTGGCTAAATGACTATAGAGCAAGTGAAAGAGTGTGGTGGCTTTCGGAGAGTGTTTGGAATTTTTGTCTCTCTATGTGTTTGTATGTGCATGAAAACTAAAGTTGTTGAAAATGTGAAGATTTCAAGCATTTTTGAAAATTTATTAATATAAATAGGAAAAACTAGCTCAGTCAAAAGTTACAATTTAAATTTCCTGGACATACAGAGTGTTTGGAAATGATCCTCGAGGAGCCGTAACTAGGTAATAGGAATTGGGTACATAGATGGAGATGGACGTTGGTGGGAAGTCTCAGGTTACCCGCAAACTCCAAAGGAGGCCACTGTTTACCCCAAAGGATGCTGACCTCTATTCCATATACTTCAGAAGCTCTTAACCTACCTGGAATAATGAGTGAAATGTTTGAAATATGTGAAAAGTACCATGCAAATATCTATTTGTTAAAATATGGCTTTTGTTTAGGTTAATTGCAATAAGAAAAGTAATACCCTCATTTCTATGACTCAGTCTTAGAATATGAGAATTTTCTCATGCAAAGGCTCCTCCCTGAGCAGTTAGATAGACATGAGTTTGATTTGTTTTATTGACAGAATAAGGGGAATGAACCCAACTTGGCCTTCTCCTCTTTTGAAATTGAGAATCCATAAATTGTGGGCCCAATGGAAAGTCAATTAACTGATGCTATAGGGAAGCTTAGTGTGGCCAGGTCTTAACCGGCTGCCTTTTAGGCCACTATGGGCCATTGAACTATTTGAACCACGAAAGCATTTTTCGTTGCCTTTCGTGATTGAATGGCACGTTGTCATTTTCTTTACTCTGAAGGAGTTTCTTACTATCACTACAAAACATAGCAACAGCCGGGATCCAGGCAGTCATGCTCTAGAATATTCTCTCTCTGTTATTGTGTATGGAGGAAAAAGGAAGCATAGTACTGTCTGGTTGTGTGGCCTCTTCAACGAGGAAGAAAGTGATAAACAGCACTGGTGGGGAGGAGATGATTTAAGAATAGGTGGTGTGGCAAAAGCAATGGACAGACAAGAAGCAACGGATAGACAAGGTGATCATGGGGTCCATGGAACACAATCCTGAATTAGCACAACTATGGGAATGAGATGAAAGTTGCTGGTCTAACAGACTGAAGCTGTAGTCTGCTGAGCAACACTCCCAGGTCTCCACAGAGTAGCATTTTTATTGCAGTATGTCTTTCATGGAAAATGGACAAAACTTTAAATAAATCACAATTACTTATTGCTTAGTATTTTGAATAATAAATTCTTTAGTTTATCAGTACCTCACGGCCTTCAATGTGCATTCTTCAGATAGTTTCAGTTACATATACATTCTTTCTCCTGAACAATAAATTATTCTTAAAAAAAAAGGAAAAGATACATAATTTTAAAGCAAAGAAAAACAAAAGAACATATATTTTTGACATTTATCTTAAACTTATATGGAAACAACTCTATATGTTAGATGCTTAAATATAAATAATAAAGGACATTATGTTATTTACAATGTTACACAGTAAGTTGAGAGAGTAAAAACTGACATTAACTCATAAAAACAGTAAATGATATAAGAAAACATCCAAGTAATATACAATATGTATTTACAAAAGAATATATAATAGAACTTGTGATATGTGGCCATTTCCTTCTGCCTACATTTCTCTTCAGTGTTTCATAGGTCTTTGCAGATAGAAATCTTTGGCTGGTGGAATGCAGCCAGTACTATTAATACAAGATAAGACCAGGCCTTCCTTATTTTCACCAATGTGAGCCATGCGCCCTTTAACCCCAGGCCATAAAAAGGAATAGTTACTGAGCAAGTTACCCTGGATAAACTCCACCTCTATCAAGACAGTCACACTGAAACAAGGAAGAGATAGCAGGTTTGGGACACGTTCACCCACACAGAGGACCATTTTGTAGAAACTAGAATGCTGTCCAGGCACTCTTGGGGGCAAAAGTCATACTAAGCAGGAAGGGAAAGTAAGACAGAAAGTGAATCTTAGGTAAAACAAAAGGAGTTTTGCATATATTCACATGTATTATGCTCCACTGCATACACCTCAGTGGGATACGATTTTCGACCCAGGAAACAAAGTTGCTGTCAAACTCCTGGGCAATCTCTACCACCTTAAAACCCAAGATAGCTTTCCATATGCTGGGAATATAGGGTCACACTCCGATCGCCACTTCACTGCCTGAATTTATTAACAGAAGTGGTCAAGAGTGACGCGACAAGCATCACAGAGATACCCTTGTGAACACAAATCAAGTGGCCATGGCAGGTGGTGCTGAGCAGTCAATTGGCTTTTCTTATCAAGGGTGCAAAGGACGTCCCAACTATAATAATAAGCCACCTCTGTGAGTGATTAGAGTCAAGTTGGAAATACAATTTCCTCTTGTCTTCAATTTTCATATATATTTGCAATTTGAAAATGCATAGCAATTCTTATTGTAAGAAACATGTTGCCCATGGTTCTCAATAGAAACTTCTATTTATTTTTAAAATTCTACCACAATGGGACATCTGAGTTCCCCAATGCCCAAATTATTTTAAACAGAATTTTTAGGGTTTTAAATTCATGGTAGGAATTTCTTTATTGAAATAGCTAAGGATGAGTCAAGGCCTTCAAAGGCAATGTTAAAATAATTTAGAGAACTTCATTGGACTGACTGTCTTCTTCCCCATGCCGTGAGCTTACTCATTTCTGCAGAATTGGAAAATCAGTGCAACTTGCAAAGGCTCCTTAGTGTAGGTTAAAAAGCAAATGAGGATACCACTGAGCACAGAGAAAGTGGCATGTGAACAGTGACGGAAAATTTGAGATACTAAATAGTAACAGTAACTTCAAGAATCTGCAGACAGGCATCTGTGTGGATTGTAGGAGCATGTGGGAGCGTAACATGACTCATGCCCAGCCTGCATTTTTCTGCTGAGATCTACTTCCATGTCATTTCTTCTTCTTAATTGTTAACATCAAGATTTGGTGAAGAAATATATTCAGTTCACCCACAAAAAAGAAGCAATTACTCTCACTGACTCCATGAACCCCCCGATAACCTGTTTCTCATTTGTCCCATGGCTCCTAAGAGGCCACGTGAAACCTAAGTAAAGCTCCAGCCCGGATTTAACAGGTATCATACAGGCCATGAAATGGGTTCTGTGTTTCAAATAATTTTTTTTCTTCCATTTTCCTTTATTAGCAGTTATTTCAAGTGTTAATATTTATAGGCCTTCCTTTGGATTTACCATCACAAGAGAACATGCAATGCTTAGGCCAATCTTAGTCCTACTTTATGACAGTAAAGCAAAAATTAAAGGAGATGGGGGAAATGGGTGAGAGAGCCTGTCAATGGAGAGGTCAGGACACAGGTGGGGGTCACTTCCGCAAGTAAAGGTGCAATCTTTCCAACAGGATCGACATTTCCTGATGAATCATTACTTGTGATCCCAAATCACACACACATCGGCCATTCCTGATAAAAATGTTCAGGCACAGTTATGACCTGATCAAGGCAACATGGAAAAATACAAGACAAAGAGGGGGAGAAAGGAGTGGTCACCCACATTTTAAAATTTCAACCGAGTCACCAAGCTTCTTTCCACCTATACAGTCACTCCTTCTGAACACTTTACAATGGAAATACTTCCCTATGATGACAAGTCACCGCTATTACAGCAGGCATGTTTCACTCCGGAAGTATTTCAGACAAAATGCTGCATGTGCTGTCTGGGCTGGGCTTTTTGTGCCGTAATATGCCTCTTTTTGAGCCGAGAAGACACAACCAATCACTAGCTTCAAAATCAGTGAAAACTACAAGTCAGAAATGATTGCACCTTTATCAGCCATGGTTTGATCGTCAACTAGATAAGCTGCTGGATCATTCCCCCAGAGAGAAAGTGACATTGAGTCCTCTCATAAGGTGTTAGATTAACCCTGATAGCAAGCCAGAACCCATTTTCTAAGCTATCCCTAAAACTGTTGCTTTTTATCAAGAGAAAAAAAAATTCAAATAAAGTAAATGAGAGCTCCTTTTAGTAAGAGCAAGCTGTCTTCTGATTAATAATATAGTTTTTTTTTAATCACAGTATTACTTTCTTCCTAATATTTAACATTACTTAATGCGGTTTCTTGCTGTATTTAATAGTAGCATGCTGTTGGATCTACTATTATCTCAGAGCCCAATGAGGCAAACCTTTGGCTGGCAGAGTAGACACAACTCATTTCATATTCTGAAAGCAAAGAAAACTTCATACACAAGTGAGGCGTATCTGGATGGATGTGCCCAAGACATACTGATCGGGTGCTACTACAAGCAAACAGAGGGACAGTTGCAAGTCTTGCAAATCATACATCCAGTCAACATCATAATGCAATGCACAAGAAGCCAGCAAAAACTGAATCTATGAGAGGTTTTGCTGAAATACTGTGGAAAAGCAATCACTGTAACTGTACAAAACTTGCTCTCGACATAACATAACATAAAGGCACCATTGATATCTTTCTCGTTTTGAAATACTGTAAAAAATTGCTACATATGGCACATAACACATTTTTTACATACATATATTTAATTTATAAAAGTTTTTTTTTCCTGTTTTCTATTTGCAGAACTGCTAAAATAAAATAAATTGTTTAATTTAAGGTGGAATACTTTATTATATAAAATAAAGTTTTACAGGTGAATCTATGTGTTTATTTAGGTTTTATACAGCAATAGGGTCTTGGTTAGCAATTACACTAGACAGCCTGGCCTGGATTTCTTCCTGTGTCGAGAAGCGGCCTGCTGGGTTAGTCCTGCTGTCAGCCAGGCGGAAGGCAGGTGTTGCCTCAAGACTGGCTGCCAGGGGGTTCTGTATGCCCAGGAAAGGTGTATCTTCACCTACTCTTTCATCTTCTGTTTCGCTCTCTGAGTTACTGCTCTGGGAGCTTGTGTTGCCGTCCACTTCCAATCTGTTAGCAATGTGGCCATTGGGCTTGGTTCTTTTGGCCCGCCGGCTATTGGCGAGTTTCTTAACAGGCTCTTGGGCTGGCTCGTACTCCTGGGTCGTTTCATACTCCTCATCCTCCACTATCCTCAAGGGGCTAGGGGGGAGGCTGTTACTGTCATGCGCGGGGTTGTGATGGAAGGAGCTGAACTGCTGAGGGTGATGGTCAAACTTCTTCTCCCGCAGCCTTGGTGGTGTCACGAGAAGTAGAGGTCTCTCTTCTTCCACGAAGGGGCTGACCGCCATGGAAGGCATGGACACCGTCATGCTGGACACGGGTGGAGACATTTCCGAAGGGGGTGATTTGGGGGAGCTTGGCGTGTGGAAATCTACAGGTGACATACGAGCCGGGGTGGTCATGGCTGACACATACCTGTGTGAGCACAGAATACCCTGCATAAGTGTGGTGCAATAAGAGGCACATAGCAGGGAAGGTAAGGGGACAGAGTTCACAATAGTATATCATCAGAGAACAGAGAATTTCTATTCATTGTAGACTGCTCAATTATTTACGCTAGGACATTCCACACCCTTGGAATCGAAAATTAGGTAGCCAAGAGTTTCCTCACAGGAGTGCATGCAAAGATCAGCTAAATTGCCTAGCTCATCAAAGCTTTTGGGATTTTCAATCTCATCACAATTATAAATAAAGGCATATGAGCCAAGATAAGAAGGCATTAGGTCCTGGAAACCTCTCAGCTTATATAAGGACCAAGGCTCAGGGATTCGGAAGGGAAAGAAGTATTACTTAAATACTATACCTTCCTAAAGGCCAAGGGGTCTTAGAGAATGAAGCCCAAATGGGGAATGGAAGAAGATCTAAGATGAGTTGCTGATAGCTGGATCTGCATGCATTTGGATCTGTGTGCCTTGTTTCTCCTTAGCTCAGCTATAAGGTTATGTCTTATGAAAAAAAAAGAGCATAGTAACTTAGATTTATTCCTGACAACAGTGTCATACATTTGTGTGCTTTTCATATTTTCCATGAAATGCAACTAGTTAACATTCAATTTGGAACTATCCATCCCAGTGTCCAACAAACACAGTCAAAGGTAAGCCTGAGAGAGCCTAATGTTGGCTTCACAGTTACCACAATGAGGTTATGTCCAATCTTTGGTCTATCTCTCTTCCAAAACCCACAACTATATCAGTCTTTGGTTAATCTCTTTCATGATGCCTCAAGGGTTGGCTGTACCATGTTACCTTCTATCATGTTATGTCTGATAATGCTCAGTGACTCTTGCCATCAGGCCACCAAGCACACTGTTTTCACCATACCATGCTTTCTTCCCCCAATATAAGAAGTCCTGACTTTTGGCACTGAGGAAGACGTGGCTTATTCAGAGTCACATTTCTCAGCTTTTGATAAAAAATGCTACCAGCACACAAGACTAAATGACTCTTTTCTTCACACTGGCATTCACAGAGTCTAATTTGACATGACCTGAGATGACACGGAGTGCCATCATCTGAACTCTCGCTAACAGGAACAGAAAACCCATGAACCTCGCTGCTTCTCCATGATTTGCAGTGATACAGATATGAGAACTAACTGCCTCTAAACCGGGAACGTGCCTGAGAAATTGAAATACGTGGGCCTTGAGTCTTCAGACTTTTGGCTTTGGGGGTACTTAAATTAAGCTCTCTGAGAAATGCTAATTCAAATTCAACCAACATATAAAAGTGATTCATCTTTTCTCTCCATAATCTCTAGGTTAAAGGAATATTTTGTAGTCCTAGGTATTATCTGGAAGCCAAGCACAGCAGGGAGATGTCAACATTTAAAGATAAATATCACTTGTAGTGATGAGGAATGATTTCATCTCTAACTTCCTTTTCATGTTTCAAAAATAGACTGAAATAGAATGGATAGACTTCCTTAATACATAAAAAAAATTATATGAATTTAAGACTAAAGTTTTAAAACAGTTTAAACCCTGCCTTTCATAGATTAGTTGCAGGGAAACCTCTGATTTCATAAATTCCATAACGTTCTAAAATATCATTTTTGGGGAAAGGCCCTTGAAGAAGTAACCAATAGGCCTGCAAGCCCAAAATTTTTGTTTGTTTGTTTTTGTTGTTGTTTTATTTTTCTTGCTTTGTTGCCTAGGCTGAAGTACAGTAGCGCCATCTCAGCTCACTGCAGCCTCCGCCTCCTGGGTTCAAGCAATTCTCCTGCCTCAGCCTCCCGAGTAGCTGGGACTACAGCTGGGTGAGCACTGCCACGCCCAGCTAATTTTTGTATTTTTAGTAGAGACGGGGTTTCACCATGTTGGCCAGGATGGTCTTGATCTCCTGACCTCGTGATCCACCCACCTCAGCCTCCCAAAGTGCTGGGATTACAGGCGTGAACCATCACACCCAGTCTGTTAATTTTTGTTGTCAGTACTCCCCAGTCTTTATGTGGAAAGAGTCTATCAAAGTCATCTCTACCCATGGAACTACCACATAAGTATGGATTTGACATTATGTAAACCTTTTAGTAAATGGTCAAAGATTAGACTAAGATGACAATAAAATAAAAATAAATAAAATAAAATTCAGTGGACTTGCAAACAAACAGGTAATAGCTTACCTCTGATTTCATAAATCCCATAAAGTTCTAAAATATCATTTTGAAGGAAAGGCCCTTGCAAAAGTAAGCAAGAGGCCTGCAAGCCCAGAATGTGTTATTTTTTAATGGAAGTACTTCCCAGTTCAAGAGTGGAAAGACTGTATCAAAGTCACTTCCACACATGTAACTACCACATAAGCATGGATTTGACATTATGTAAACCTTTTAGTAAATGGTCAAAGATTAGCCTGAGATGACAATAAAATAAAGTAAAACCCAGAGGACTTGCAAACAAATAGGAACAGGTAACAGCTTACTGATGGGCTAGAAATACTGGTCATCTTCCAGTTCAGGTGAAAATGGAGAAAGAGAATCTATGAATTCAATATTACTATTTAATATCTTTTTGTTTACTTTCTTCCATTCTTCATCTTCCCTTTGCTATAACTCCCCCAACCCAACCCAATCTCCCCAAAGGAAAGCCAAAACATTCTGGAATAAAGGGCCATCTTGAAGGCAGTATCTGCTTTGAAAACCACCTGTGAAGACTGCCAGACGCAGCATCCAAGAGATTTATTTATTCATCCCTTCTTGGAATTTCATAAAAGAGATACTATAGGGTGGAAGGCAAGCAGTTGCCCCCCATGACATTCAGCAATGACATAGCCCTTGATTTGACTTAACTGAGGCTGGAAGGTAAGACAGGGTTAGCAGATAAGAACACGAGGCCAGCTCGACCACCGAATCAGAGTTTGGATAACTGGCAAATTGGAATTATAGAAGGGTCCTTATCAAGCATTGATGCCATCTCTCTAATGTTACAACTGAGGACACTGAGACCCCAAGTGGGTCTGAGCCCATGGCCAGAGCTGGAAACTCCATGTGCTGCACCTTCCGCATCAAAGTATCCCAGCTCTTTAAGAGTCTGTTGCCTGTCAGTCACTGGGACGAGGAGAGAAGCTCAGAAGAAATAAGTTCCGTCAAACAAAGAGATGACTTCATCAACTAGGAGAACTCCTAGAACAGGTAACTGCTGCCCCTTATTCTGATTAGAGTAGATTTCCTGAGGTGAGACCGCAGGTGCTCACGGGGATTCTCTGACTGTCTCCTCTGCAGTAGCTTTGCCCTTCGGTTTTACCTTTCACTATGAGGAGAGTCTCGGTAGGAATCAGGGGTTTCTCTGGCATGCCTGAGGAAGCTGTTACATTCACGAGGGCCTCCTGTGCCATTAAGACGTCCTCTTGGGCCCCCAGTTGGGCTGCTGTGCCTACTGTTTTCTACAGATGACATCATGATTACAGAGTGGCTTTCGGAAAGGATGCTTTCAGTATGTCCGTTGCTCCAGCTGTGGAGGAAATGGGAGAGGCAATGAGATATTTCATTCAAAAATTATATGCAAAAAATGGAAATGAAAGGAATGGATTCTGACAAATGTTTCAAACTACTGATGCATCTGGAGCTCACTGCAACATCACTTGTCTCCGAATAGAATAGCCACAAAGATCATTTGCTATAGAGAGGATCTTGATTCAGATTGGCTTTGTAAGTATACAGTACATTCACTTGATCACTCATTCAATAAATATTTATCGAATGCCACTCCTTACTGTATAATTATAGTGTCTCTGTTCTTGAGTGGCTTAGATTAAAGAAACATTTCCTTGTATGAGCTACATTTGGAGATCTAGCATTGGTCTTGGTAGAGTAAGTGCACTGAGGTGGGGATCGCCAGGGCATTTGAGAATTTAGGGTTCCGCTATGTAACCAATTCTCATGCGCATTTCCCAGGGCAATCAATTATTGAAAGAAGTTGACTTCTAAGTATTATGCAGAGCCAAAAACAGACTTGTCCTAGTGTAGCAATTGGGTGAGTAGCAGGGCATGAGTAAAGACAATCTCAGGAACGGGAAACAATGGCCCTGTGGAGTTACCTAATTGAGGTTCAAATTTATGCAGGAATTAAGGGCAAAGCCAGCTGATTTTCAAAATCTGTTGCTGCCCAAAGACCATCCATTTCACTGCGTCCTTTCTTAGGCAGTGGTATCAAAGGGCAATGTGCAACAATTCATGCTGAGAGAAAAGCCATGGAATTTTTAAATTCTCATACCTGTGGCTAGGAGTCTGGGTGACAGTGGTGGAATGATGGGCTGTGGAAGTATAGTGACTGGTGGAAAAGGATGTCTCTGCTTCTCTCTCAACAATATGCTCACTGGAGATGACGTTTTTAGATACATATTGCTGGATAAACAAAGAGACACAACTTTAAGATTCGTGTAGATTCATGTCAGTCAAGGTACTAATATTGTCATGTAAATAAAATCACTAACACTGTCACAAACACACAAATCTATTTTTGTACAGATGCTTTGTAATAAATTCCATTTCCTCAACAGCCAGATGGAAAATCCTGTCCTGGCTACTGTGGCTTTTAGATGAGATGAATAGAGTTAAACAAACAAATAAACAAATAAAAAAACCTCTCTGGATGTGCATCCAATGTACGGCCCATCATCCCAACTACATTTTATCAGCAAAAGTCCTATTTCCTCTATTTTATTTTAAATTAATAACATGACTAGACTTCCATACAAATACAAATATCCATCCAATATTCATTTGTTTCATGGTTATTGCAAGTCGAAGAAGGCTAAATGCTCCTGAGTGAAATAGAAGCAGACAGGTGGTTTATGTAATTTCAAATTTCAAAGCACTAGAAAAAAATATTTAAAACCTCTATATTTTGGGCCTACCTTTCTTCTTCCATTTCCTAGTGCCCATGTTGCCCTACTAATGTCATTGAAATGTTTAACTTGTTCTCAGTGGTAGGGCTAACAAGGCTACTGATAAATTGGAGGGACTTAACAATTGTTGTCAACGCACATATCTTGACAAAGCACATAATATATGGAGGACATTTCTATTTAATGCAGGTGGATTCTACTTTCTTTTCTTTCTTTCTTTCTTTCTTTCTTTCTTTCTTTCTTTCTTTCTTTCTTTCTTTCTTCCTCTTCCTCTTCCTCTTCCTCTTCCTCTTCTTCTTCTTCTTCTTCTTCTTCTTCTTCTTTTTTTTTTTTTGAGATGGAGTCTTGCTCTGTTGCCCAGGCTGGAGTGCAGTGGCGTAATCTCAGCTCACTGCAACCTCCACCTCTGGGGTTCCAGTGATTCTCCTGCCTCAGCCTCCCGAGTAGCTGGGATTACAGGCATGTGCCACCATGCCCAGCTAATTTTTGTATTTTTAGCAGAGATGGGGTTTCACCATGTTGGCCAGGCTGGTCTCAAACTCCTGACCTCAGGTGATCCGCCTACCTCCGTCTCCCAAAGTGCTGGGATTATAGGCGTGAGCCACCGCGCCTAGTCAGAGTTTATTTTCATCAGCAAACCACAGTAGTTTTTACTGTTTCTATTAGGGAGGGAGGCCCGTTTTGAAGTTGTGTTTTAATTGCTGTTGGTATTTATACCAAATTGAGTTAAGTAATAGGAAAACCAATAGAAAGGCATACTTTTTGATGAAATAAGGCACTTTATAATCTGATGGTCTGTGGGCTCTAAATATATTCATGGAGATCCAAAAATACACAGCTTGAATTATGCTTGAAACTCTAGCTGGTTCTCTTAGTGGAAAGGCTATTCCATGTGGATCTTCTAGGAAATACAGCTAGCTTGATTAAAGGAAAGGATACACAGTGACCTACTTCTAGTCCCTGCACCATTTCACTATTGCTTCTTGGGAGGCAACACAAGCTCAGTGAATCTAATGAAAATAATACTTAACAATTATTGAACATTCACTAAATGCCGCAAGGCTAAGTGTTTTATGCAAATTACCTTATTTAAGGCTCACAAGGAGTCTCGGAAGTAGGTATTATTTTTAGGTCTGTTTTTATATTGAAGAAATAAGGTTGAGAAAGGTTAAAGGCCAAAGATACACAATGTGAGCAGTAAATGTAATCCAGGCAGTCATTCTACCGTTTATATAACATGCATAGTGACAGATTATAGTTCTTTTTGTAGTGAATATCATTATCACGTGTGTAGAACATTGTGATGAACACTGTTAGGGTGTGAAAAAGCAACAGAGTATGTTAACCTATGAGCACCTTGTTCCAACAAAATCTCAACGGTGTTTGCTATAAGACTTGCTGATAGTTTAGTAACCACCAACTCTGTAGTTGGGTCTATGATACATCTGTTCCACTCAAAATATGCCTTTTTCTATAGGATAGAAAAGGTACTACAATAAAATCTTCAAGCTTTGTGTATTTAAAAAAACCATACATCATAGCAATAATTTGAAAACAAGAAGGATGATGCTGGAATAGAAAGAGCAATACTCCAAAAGCCAGGAGATAGTGCAGCTCTGGCCCTTATCTGTAAATAAAAGAGAGATTTGAAAGATAGTATCTTCAAACTCTCCAGAACCTAATATTCTATGATCTAGTTGTATTTTAAAAACTGAATGCTGAGTGTTTGGTACAGTATGAACAAAATAGTTTAATGATGATGGATACATTTCATCTGGAGGGCTTGACATCATTTAGAAAGGGCCAGGGAAGAAGCTGGCATGACACTCTTCTCCTTTTGCTACTAAGAAGCGTGTTTGATAAGTCACTTGACCTTTCCACGCCCTAAAGGAAATCAGAATCCTTTGGAAATCATCATCAGTAAATCATCAGGCACTGTGAATTGCCCTGAGAAGATAACTCTAAAGCTCTTTGCTCAGTTATCTGTACTAATCAGTTACAGACTGGAGTAGCCTCATATATTCCAAGTTATATATGAAAAGAAATCCTTTTGATTATTGTACTATTAATTTTGTTTTCTCCCCACACTCTCCACGCAAGCCCCAGCTATGGCCTCCTTGCAGAACAAACCCAACACTATTATTCCAACTCCTTAATGAACACTTTATAAGAGGAAATGTGCTGATTTTACAGTAACCAAATCCACTTTAAAAAATGTTCCCATTATTTTCTCCTGGCAAAAACCTGGATTCCTGGAAGCCATGGTGATTAATGGCAGCAGCTAAAAGCTTAAGAGCTTTCGAAAATAAACTTCAAGGCGTCTGAACAGAGGAAAGAGGCTCAGTTTTTTCCACTGGCCAGAGTCAACGTACATTCACCAGCTGGACATTCTCGGGGGGTGGGTTAGGATGGTGAGGCCCATTGGCAATGTTCATCATATTGTTTCGTTCAGACCGAAGGCTCTGCCGAAGACGGTCATGAAGCTTTTTCCGCTGTTTCCTAGACATAAGAAAGGGAGCATTTATTTTTTTTCGATTATTTACATTTCATAGTAGAGCCAAATCTTTATTCTACCAACAGCTATGAGTAGCTCAAGGCAGTAGATTGTTGATGAGGAAGAGGGAAGGGAGTGTGTCCACTCTATCCCAGAACAAGTGAAACCACACATCCTTACCAAATAGATTTTAAAATCCACATGGGATTCTTTTGGTAATTTAGCTGTTTTACAGAGACAAGAAAAAAAGAGGATAACACAAATAAGTTGATAATTGACTAAAATCCCAACTTTCCTATCAATCCATCTTTGCCTAAGTCTTACAAATGGACACTTATTTGTCTTAGATAATAATTTGTGCTGGGCTGGGCACAGTGGCTCATGCCTATAAGCCTAGCACTTTGGGAGGCAGAGGCAGCAGAATCACTTGAATCCAAGAGTTTGAGACTAGCCTGGGCAACACGGAGAAGCCCTGTTTCTACAAAAAATACAAAAATTAGCTGGGCTGGTGGCGTGCACCTGTGGTCCCAGCTACCCGAGAGGCTGAGGCATGAGCATCACTTGAACCAGGAAAAAAAATGTACATTTATAAGAGTGACTTCATTTATAGCTTTTCCTGGGGTCTCTGAAGAAATGAACTGAGTTTTGAATATACACAGTTAGCATGTTTGTGAGTGTATCCTATGTATGCGAGTGAGAATGTGGACATATTTTGCCAATGGATTTTGGCACACTTGTAACATGTTCCTACTCTGGTAACGCTTTTTGTGTAACTAGGCAGCGAATATTGAGATGGAATCTAATGAGACTCACCAGGTTGATTCCAGGAAGGCTTATCTCTATCACTTAATTCCGGCAACACACTAAATCATGGGATATTAAGAAAATACAACCTATGCTTTGGATTTTGTGGTATAAAAGCATATTATTTTTCTTCCTCAATGCAACATTCAGATTATGAAAATATTCCCATCGATGGTTTGGCAAGAGAGTATCATGCAGCAACATTTTTACAAAAACCTTGTTAATTTAACATTATATTACGCTTGAAATGTAAGTTATATGTAGGAGAGAAAAGTGAAGAGAATTCATGTCACATACAATTGAATTTGTTAACATGGACCAAACTTCAAGGCCAAACATAGGGAACCCAAATCTATTCTCATGTGTTCTCTTTTACGTTTTCAAAGAAAGTTTTGCTTGATTTTCCTCCCCTGAGATTCCTTTTTTACGTCTCATGCTGTGAGAGCATTCATACTGGCAACCTAATTAGATAGAATTTAAAAATAATCACTATAACTCAGAAAACTGCATTTCAGATACCACAAAAGATTTCCTTTATCTTGTAAATTTTAGTGTAAATTGGACTTGTTCTCAGTAGTCCTTTGAACTAAAGGTACTACTGCACCCTGAATGCAGTCAGTCTCTAACCCATAGAAGTTTTTCTAGGTGCATATTAGTTTCTTTTGGGGATAACTTGACTATACTAAAGCCCTCAAATGGACTTTTGCTACCTTCCTTCTCGTTTTAGAATGAGGTGCCTTCACTCTGTCCCACCCATACACATAACTTCCATACAAGCCTGTCCCTCCAGCCCTTTATCCATTCAGGGGCTGTGGTCATTGGACAGAAATCTTTACAGCACTTTCACATGAATAGAATATTCTGTGTTTAGGAGACATGCTCTGAATGGATTATTCGGAGGAAATAATCCCCCCCGCCCCTCCTTTTTTTTTTTATCCCCAAGACTAGGCTGTGGAGCTCAGATTCTGCAAAGCCCTGGCCATCTAAGCTGTCTCTGCATGAGGGAGAGAGAAAGGCATGGAGGAGGAAGGTTTACTTGGTTTTGCAGTAGGCCACCACACACATGATGCCAACCACAAGGAGGGCGATGCAGATGCCAGTTATAGTCAGCACTCTCTTCTGGTACAGCTCCTCCGCCTCTGGAAAGGGATGAGAGCAGATATCATCACAGGTCACTTCCACTTGCCAAGACTGACTACAACCAAACAGTGGGCATGCTGCATGACATTGTCCATGTTCACAAGAAAATAAATACATGACAATTCTTTATGTTTACACACATAGCTAATGTACAACATGCTCTGCACTATGCTTTGAACATAAATAACAAAGCCAGCTGGGGCCATTTACAATACAAATATTATACTCAAAAATTACTTCTAATGATAAGCTATAAATATATATATATTTGATAGTAAATTGGAAATCATAAACATTAATTATAAAATAACTATTTGGTTAAAACTGTAGTTTTTTTTTGTGAAGTCTTGCAAAATAAAATATAAAAAGCTCTTGCAAAGACAACAGGAATCAACATCAATTAAAGGAGCTGGGATTGGCAATTACTGGAGTCTCCCCTTCCTCCTTCCTCCCTTCTTTATCCTCCAGCTCCTGGCCTTTTTGTATTTCCCAGCTATTTTGTATCATCACTTTATATCCAGTGGTCTTTACAAAGAGTTATTTCTAACTTAAATATATTAAATTCAAAGACATTTGCAAACATGAACTTGGCTTGTAGTTACCTAGTAAATTGAGTCAGGCTCTCTGTGATTTAACAGTAAAATGTGAACACAAGAAGCAATACAATATGACGTATCAGGGCACTGTATCAAAGAAAATCCCATGTGATGGGTAGGACAGTTATGGGCCCAAGTGGAGACTTGTCCTTTGGAAGACAATTCTAATTACTCCACCAATTGGACTTAGGAACAAGTTTATTTGTCCAAAGAGGTCACCAGTACAAATGATGTGTGATTTGGAATAGAGTTCACATTCATACATTGGCCAACTTGGCAAATGAGCTAATGTAGGTTATGCTAAGGAAGTGTGATGCTTAGAACTTTGAACTAAAGATACTACTGTACCCAAAATGCAATCAGTCTCTAATTCATAGAAGTTTTTCTATTTTCGAATTAGTTTCTTTGGGGGATAAGTTGATTAGACTAAGGTAGGTCAGGTTCTTAACAAGATTTGCTGATTTAATAGGGACCCTGATCCCTTAGGACCTGAGCTTCCAGTGAGTCTAATTACATCTATTGGAAGATCTTCACAAGTTCACTCAGAAAGAGAACTCGACAGCAGTGTAAGCTGTTCACTTGCCATTATAATCAATAAGTTGGTCAAGAACTGGGGAATACTGTATAAACAGAGCTGACTTATCTGGACATCAACAAGGGACCCGCAAAGCCTATTTCCATATTACATCTGCAGTGGCACAACTACACCTTTAACTACACCTTTTTCTCTTTTGAGAGAGGGCAGCTTGCAAGAAGTTTTCTTGAAATGAAAAAGTGAATTTTAATTTCTAGGATACAGTGGACCTTATCATGAAACGAAACATTTCCTACAAGCCGAGCCCATGATAATCAAATTCCAGTGAACAGGTCAAGAACATTGTCAAATCAAATTAATATAGCACTGATTATTAACAGGAGGAGAAGGAGAAGAGAAGTCAGTGGGTAAAGGACTAGAATGCTGCATAGATTATACAAAAACAAATCAAAAGGAGGTGGAAAGGAAAAACAAACCAAGAGGACAGACAGACTGACAGAATGACAGAGAGACCAAGGAAGGGAAAACAAGGTTAAAAGTTAAGGAGCCATCTGAAGTCCCTGGCACAGCATGCCTGATACTAAGGGAGGAAAAATAAATAAAGAAAAGAAAACCAGAGGGAGGAAATGCTTGGGTGGGAAGAAAAGGTAGATGCAAAGTTGGAAGGGTCATTCCATACAGCATAACTCCTAATCTAAGCTAGCAGTCATGTGGAAGCCACAATTAGAAAGCGAAGCGGCTGGTGCATTGCGGTGAAACAATGTACTGGGAAATATTGCATTGGTGTCACAGATTTTTTTGTATGTGCAGCAAAAGTCAGATGAGGACAAGGAATGTGAGTGCTTATATGTTAATTGCGTGTGTCTGCTGCCTTCCCTCTCCCATAAACACAGGACAGGGAATTAATTTCTATGGGGTATCTGGTTGATGCTGCTGCTGTAGCCTCCCTTCCTGATCTTGGTATCTTGATCAGGTTTTAGGATACATGTTTAAGAAGCAGAGCTGTCACCCCACTGGTCCTTCTCCCTGGGACCCAGGACGCAGAGCACAGCTCCTTGGGCTGTGAGGAGTTGGTGAAGAAGTAGGAGTGTAGGTATTATTGCCAAGAGATGAACGCCCTGTATGACTGTCCTCTTTTCCTTACTCTACTGTTTTCTTCTTTGGAGATGGGCAAGCCTGTGGTCGTTCTTTTCTACTGATATCTTAACATCCTATCTTTAGAAAGAAGCTGGGAAACTGCTTCTGCAAACTTCAAAAACGGGGACATGGACAAGGGCTAAATGGGAAAAAGGCATCATGATTACTCTCAGGGATTCCTGGGACAAGTTGTCTTTTGGTTGTTAATTACAGAAGAATAGATTGAGCTGCGCTTGGAAACATATGGTGCATGATGACGGGTGCATTCTTTCTATGCTGTGTAGGCAGACACACATTTTCCAGTAAAATGATCATTTCATGGAAATAAAGAGGTAGCTCAGTAAAGGCCAAAGGGTAATGTAACAGCACTAAAACAAACTGATTCAAGCCAAGGCCCATAGAATACAGATGTGGGATTAAAATCCTGTATTCACATCAGCATCGACCAGATGCACTACAACTCTCATCCACATTGCTATTTGAATTTTTCACGGTTTGGCTCAATCAGGTGATCCCACACTATGAATGTGATCAAGGAAAAATACTTGGTGAAAAATAATATAAACAATAGATTCTTTAACCTGTTTTTCCCCATATTTTTTTCTTATGTGTCAGGTCAACTGGGGAAGAGCAAATTAGAGACAGACAGGGCTGAAAACAAGAGTCCGTCATTCCAATCGGTGGGTCTGTCTCTCAGTGAGCAGAAATGCCCCAGAGTCTTCATGGTTTGGCTGGACTAATATGTTTCCAGATCAAGCACATTTTTCAGTCTGATCTGGCCTGGCCAAGAAACAGAGCCCTTACCTTTCTGAGTTGTACTTGATCTTTAAGGTCTGATTTTCCTGAAGGATGCAATGTTCTGGTTTAGTACACCAGCCAGCCTGGAACTATGAGCCTCTGGAAACTGTACCTTTGAGAACCATGTGGATAGCAGCACCCTGTGTCTTTCCTAACCCATAGAGGATCTTACTGAGGGGGAAGTTATGTATCTGAACTATCCTTCACTTTACTGTTGGGGACAGAAACAATACCTTCTATAGTCAGACCCTCCAGCTATAAAATGAGAAATATGCTGTTAAGGATCGAAGGATATGGGGTAATGGTAGAGTTTTTTCCCTCCCTGCAGGATAGGCCAATAATCCTGCAGAAGTGGGACAATTTTTTTTCCCCCGAGGGAAGAAACTCCAATAGATAGCTCCCCTCAGTACACAACGTGCTCCCTAGTAATAGAGGTGCTCCCCCTTGTGTTTCTCCCTCTTGGGAGATGTTCTGCAATGCACAAAGGTCCATTCACATGCACCTGCGGGCTTCTCATCAAATTGATAGTTTAATCCTGAATTTTTTTTTTTTGGGGGGAAGAAATGGGCAACCTATTGAGCAATCCCTGTAGCTGCTAAAGCTTGCAACTGCCTCATTTCCCACAAAGTCTGGAAACTACATTATGTGCAGCCTGTGATGTTATCATCCAAAAGAAGGCAGTGGCTGTAGCATGCCCCTGCTGCATGATGTCCCTGAAGTCAGCTGGATGGGGACCAGATATTCTGTGAATCAGGACATTGTGTCACTGATCCACCCATGGTCCAGGACTGTAGGCGGCATTGAGAAAGACAGACTGGCCTGGCCCTGTGGATTCTCTGGGAAGGTAGCACAGCTCCTTGCTCCCCAGAGACTGGTCTTCAATCCCAACTATGTAGGATGAAGGCCTTCCAAAAAAGTGTGTCCAAATTTTGTATACTCATATATTTTTCTTTTCCTTTTACAGTGTGAAATTTTCTATTCGATTACTTGTCTGCATAATCTTCATGACTCAAATTTAATTCCATTACCACTGGAATCTCCACCTAAAATAGCATAAGCCTGCTTTCTTTCTGTTTTCTATTTCCTTCTTATAAGATAATGAAGTTGACTAGGGTGGTGCTTGAGTATCTCCAGAAAATCTGAGTAATTCAAGTCTGTGCATTTAATATTGTGTTGTAATGTAAGGGCTTTCTATATACATTACATTGTCTATATTAAATAGATGATTTTTACATTGTATGCCAAAAATCCTACCAGGCTAAGATGCTGTGTGTTTTTTAAGCAGATGGATTTAAAAAGTCTTTTGTTCTCAGGACTCTGAGTGGATTTCCCCTGTATCCTTTATGTGCTACTACTACTTACCCCAACTTTTCTATAACAGCAGAGCCAGATCCAATCAGTGGGTTAAGCAGCCTGGGATATATGTGAATTTGCAGCAGGTGGGGTAATTTTAAATTCTAAGTGAAGGATGCTTGGGAATCTGAAACCTGCTGCACTCAGTAACATTTCAGTAAACTAATCATAGATTGAACACAGAGAAATCATTGTTATAGCTGTATGATCCCTTCTAAAGAAAAAGGAAATTAGTTAGGAACTGAAAGGTAAGAGTAGGAAGGGAAAAAGATTTCAGCTCATAGGCTCTAAATTCTGCAGGCTAAAAGGAATGATGATTGGTCCATACCCATAAATTCAATCCCAAGATGCTCTGCCAATGCAGAAAGTTGACAAAAAAAAGAAAGAAAGGGAAAAAGTTTCAGAAAAGAGCAATACACTGCACTCCAAAACACATTACACATGACTATTATGGCTCTCTGTGCGTGCACATTGAACCAGACAAATGGTGCGTGGTTAAGAAGCAGTGCTCAGGTACGCCTCTGTGAGTCCACATAGGGAACGTCTCTTTTTATGAGGTGTGCAAAATAGCAGCACATTGTATCTTTATTAACCCTTAAAAGATCTTACTGAGGGAGAAGTTCTGTCGCTGAACTATCCCTTACACTATTTCCTTGTGTGTGAATAGAAGGATTATTTTTATAATCGGAAAAGGCATTTGATACTATTTCATTCCTTTTTTTAAAAGGCAGAAGCAAAGTTCCAAGGAGGTGAATTTTATTTAATTAAAATAAGTAAAATTAATTAATTATTAATTTTTTACCCAAAGACACCCATGGGCAGAGGCAGGAGCAGAAGGCAGGAGGATGGTAATTTGGTCTGAAAATGTTATCAGGTTGGACTTGGATTTTTCCTTGTTTGTGGGTAGTTGGCCTCGAATACTTCTTGCTCATTGGTTGTGTATTTATTTTCTTAGCTGTATCTCTTTTACTTCTTCTAATCTTCCACTTTTCTCATCACTTGTCTGTTTCATTCACAGAAAGCAACAAACGCTTCTGCCCCAAAACCCCAAACAGGGGCTTGGGACACTGGAGACTTCTTCCAGTTTTTCTCACATAAGTTCTGTGTGGTTAGGACAATTCTATGCCTCACTTTTTTCAAACTGTAAAGAAAAAATAAGTGGGAAAATCCAATTCCTAGGGATTTTCATCTTAACTTATTACTCCTTTAAATAACAGAGAGTCAGCGAAATCACTTCTCCAGAATGCTGGACTCCCATTCTCACAGCCACTCGGAGGACCTGCAGGGCTGCCCAGGGAAGTAGACGCACAGGTATGAGCCAACAGCCAGCAACCCTGGCAGCTGGGACTCTGGAGACTCCAGGATTGCAAGAACAGCAGAACCTGCAGAGGCTCCAATGAGGAAGTGGGAGAAAACAAGTCCCCCCCGCAAAAAAAAAAAAAAAAAAAAAAAAAAAAAAAAAAATCTCCGGGGATGACACTTTTCATTTTTTCATTCTCAAAACAAAAACTGATAATCAAATTTCATGATGTGGAAGGCTCTAGGACTTCCTTTCTCTCTCTCTTTCTCTCTCTCTGTGTGTGTGTGTGTGTGTGTGTGTGTGTGTGCATGCGCATGTGTGTGTGGTCAAGAAGCAGGTGGGAAGGAGAGACAGCATATCAACTGAGATCTACATTTTCTTTCTTTGATCACTGCCTCAAGAGATACAAGGGCTATTCAATGATATGGCAAGGTATCTCTTAAGTTTGAAAAAAATGCCGTGGGGGGGGGGTGTTTCTCTTACAAAAACTTGTGTTTGGGTACCTCATATAGAGAGGGAAAAAGCTGAGTGTACTGGGTACACTCATCACAAGATGAGTGTACTGGAATCATCTTGGTTTCGGGTCCTGCTTCTGCCGTGGACCTGTTTAGTGACTTTGGACATGTTAGTTTTTCATTAACAAAATATTTTTTATACAAACACATGCCTCACTGGGCGTCCCTGAGGAGTAAAGGAGATGTGAAATATGTGGCTAACAGCAGAAGGGCTTAACAGCTTGTGTAGCAGACACATCAAGAGATGTACCCTGGGCCACTTGCTGTATTCTCGTTTACTTTTGGCTACTTTCATGGCCAGAAAAACTTTTTAAGCTCTGGGGATACTTGAAAACTTAAAAACTTGCTGCCCTTTAAGGAAATGAAGCTTCCCAGATTTTTTTAAAGTATATATATATACACACACACACACACACACACATATATCAAAAAGTACACTGCATAACAAGGATCATGGGAAGTACTATACATAATAGTTTCCTCTGCCTTGGGTCCAGTGTACACAAGCAAATAAGCTATCTTTTTCATAAATTAAAAGCTAGGGGTTTAGTTATGATTAACTTGGTTGCACAATATTCACAGCAAAAATAATTTATTCAAATGCAGATAAATTTCTCTTGCCTCCGTACAACACTCAATTGGTCAAAAATTGGTCATTTTTTTCCTATTTGCTTTCTTCATACAAACTTTGGAACATCAACATGAAAACATTCATTTTCCAGGGAAGTCAATAATAAATTTCCATACTCATTTCCATGAAGGTGGGACCCAGCTTTTCTTTCTAGAACCCCTTCCCTCTCTTTCCTTTTTCTCCAACCAGTCAGTAATAATTTAAGGGTTAAAATCAAGCGATGTCTACAGGAACTCTCTCCAGAGAGTCAGGATTCCATGCCTACGTGAACACTGCTCATGATCTGTATTAGTTGCATAGAAAGCTTGGTTAAGTCTTCAATAAAATTAGTAGCATGCCCATGCATACATATTACTGCATTTACAGTTTTATAGGTAAGTCTGTCAGCCTAACTATAATTTCATTTCGCGGGAAGTCATTCATATCAGGCAGCTCCAATTTCAAATAATTCAATGGGAAATTGGTACTTAAAACTGGGATCTCTTCTGGCCATAAGCCCTAACAAGGAAACAAGCAGAGGGAACATGCATCAGTCATACTAGACCCAGAGCAAATACTGCTCTAATTTATTTTTACTATTGGTAGCTACATTTCTTTCACTGTGAGTCAAAAAAAGCAGAATACACGAGCACTTTTCATTTTATGAAAAGGTTATTACTTTCTATCTGTTCTACTTAATCTAATGTTGGCCTGGGCTCATTAAGAATCACATGCTTCCTATTGAACTTCTGCCTAGCCACTACATTTTTCAAATTAAATTAATAATTCAAAAACACAAAGTTTACTGTAAACAATCTAGTTTCCTTTTCTACATGTGATTTCTGGCTGTGCTCTGAGCAATATAAAAAATTAATCTAAATCCAAAAGTCTTCAGAAACTATTAAATATTGACTCACGAATCCTTTGTCTTAGGATTTTATAATTGCTTGAGGAAAACTGATTAACCTGTAGGTTAATTTAAATTTTCAATCGCATTAAAGAAAAGAACAATAGAACAACTTTCTTTAACAAAAAATATATACCCATGCAATTATGGTTTCTGTTAACATTTGAAGACATTTAGGATTTTTCTCTTTAACATCTTGGGCCTGTTTAGGCTAATCATCTCAAAGACTTAAAATCTTAAAGTCTTGACTTTTTGTACCGATGAGATTTCGAAAGGAGTTCTGTCAATGCCAATTCTGAACAGGATCAATTTAGTGTCTGTCTTTTAATTTTAGACTTACCTTTATACAATGGAGATACTTTTTGTTTTTTTTCACATATGCCAATCCGTAGTGTCACTGGGCCCTTTGAAATGTTAACAGGAGACTTTCTCCTTAGTTCCAAATTCCATGTGCACATAAGCACACTCATAAACACACACACAGTAAAATCTCACTAACACTTGGCTGCAATTTATGGCAATTTTGTCACAGGTGAAGTGTTCCTCTATTCTACTGTTAGCAAGATGCATGTTCGATAAACAAGAATAATTTCAACAGGTTGCATTTAGAAATCCATGCAAATGATGGATGCACTAGCAACCTGTGATTCAAAACTACTTTGAAGGATATCTGCTAAATTGTTCAGTGTGAGAATGTTCCTAAAAGTTCTAAAATTACAATCTTTTAAAATATTCTAAATTTGAGCTAGTCTATAATTAGGTCCTATTGTATGTTAGTTTCTACATGACATACTTGCTCTGTACTGCCCCTAACTATTGAAAGTGTGAGTGCTTTTCCTTTTTTCCACCCTAAAATCTATACATTATGGAGTGCCTGTATACACATGCATATGTGTGGACACACACACGAACACACACACACACACACACACACACACCCCACACCACATATTGATGAACACAATTTTTTTCAACTAGGAATTCTGTGTCAGGTTAGGTCAAATTTGAAGCTGACTAACCTTGACAATATTTTCCTAGAAAGTACTATAAATATAATGTTGTATTTCAAGGCAAATGGCTGCCTTATAAAATATACATTTGTCCCTCTCTTTCATATTTTAAGTCAGTTTTTATAAATCAGTAAATGGCCCATGGACATTCTGACCAGAATCACTGTATCAAATCTGAATAATGTAAGTTTCATGTTAATAAACTTAAAAAATTATCCATTCTTTAGAATGTTATTTTTCAACTGAAAATGTAGTGTGGTAAGTTTTGAATGTTTCTCTTTGAAGCTAGGGACTATCTTTTCCCATTTTGTGTTCAAAATTTATGTTTTCCAGACTTTAAGACTACAAACAATTAAATTTTAAAACAGTCACTATGGTGACATTCTCTATCTTTATTCTGGCTTTCACTGCTACTTGAACATAAAGTTCTTAGAGCAGCACAAATTTATTTTTCTGCCTTCTATGTAGGGGTTTGCAGAGATAAAAACTGAAAATTTAAGACATAGAGGTTAGAACATTAACTCGGTAAGACAACATTGGAAAGCAATTTCTGATTGGAAGCTCTTGCTTTTCCAGACACGAGGCATCTCTGCTGCACAGCCATTACATATATTGTTCATAAATGTGCAATCAATCTTTGTTAAATCAGGTTAAATATGAATGCTGCTTTCCTGGATGTCATCCAAAAGTGGCATTGAAAGCGTACTAAAGAATTTATTTAAAGAATCACACTCTGAACTTCACAAATACATAGTGGCTATTTTAAAATGATATCTTCTGAAAAAGCAAATGGTCTAAAAGAGAAGTTGAAAATATTTTCTCTGGTTGCCACTGTCAGATCTAACTACATAATTATACTGTCAAATAGCTTCATTTTTTAATGCTTTTGTTTATATAGTGCCTGAACATTGCCTTCAAGGCACAGTAAAACTCTTAACACCAAAAATGTAAATGTAACTTAAGTGATGAGAATTGTCATTAAAATCTAAAGTATGATTTTACTGTATTTATCCAGCCACATAGATTTGCCAAATCTATGTTATTTGAATACAAATACACATTTCTAAGAGAAATAATTTAAGGTATTAAATAACATTCTATTTTTCCCTTTTATTTTTATTTTCTATCCTATCTATCTTTAAAAAATTAACTTAAAAATTAAATCAAGCTATTTGCTTTAGCTGTGGATAGAAAAATTCTCCCTACTAAATACATATTATTTAAATGTTTGTCAATAAAGTGAAGGCTGTTTGGAAATTTTACAATGCCAATTTACAAACTTTTCACAACAGAAAATGGCCTAGGAAGTTGTCTTTGATATGTAGCCTATGTAAATACATAAATACTACCTCCCTAAATATATGATTGCACATTACGGGTCTAATCTTACCATAAAACATTATAGAATTTATTCTGGAAACTTCTATGACTGTTAACAGGAATTACAGAAACTTATTCTCTGCATGCATCAGAACAAGGGTAAATTGGATTCTTTTAGGACCCCTAAATAACCAGCTTATATCACTGTTTCTTATGTTAGATGAATTTAAACTGCAGTAAGCTATGTGACATATTTTTCAGGATGAGCAGTTGACAATCTAAATCAGTGGTTGACAAATCCAGCCCACTTTGCTTCTGTAAATGAAGATTTAATGGAACACACCCATGCACATCAGTTTTATGCATTGTTTACTGCTGTTTTCATGCTACAATAGTAGGTTTGAGTTGTTGTGACAGTGATGGTGCCACCACAAATCCTAAAATATTTACTCTCTGAACCTTTACAGAAAAAAAATTGCCATTCTTTCATCTACATGGATAACTACATGATATGCATTTTAAATGCACTGTTTTGAAAGCTCCAGGATCAGAAGTTATAAATCCAGTTCACAATAGGACAAATACATGGTTTGGTGTATATAATTATGTACAAGTGAATTGGGTCTTTTAGGAATGATGTTCAAAACTTCATAAAGCCACAAACATCTATCCAAATTTCCCAGTTTTGCCTTAAGTTACATATAGATATATATACACACACACACATATTTATCCTATAGTTATTATATCTCAAAATAATAAATATTAAAGCAAATAACAGTAACTATTTTATTCTAAATTACTTTTGAAACTAACATAAAGAAATGCTAATATAAGTAAATAATTGTTTAAACCAGTGCCTGAATTACTTGTTCCCTAAGCAACGTAAACAGAAGCCAGGATATCTTATTTGCTGTGAAATGCTTGTTTTTAATTTTCCTACTTGATGCTTTTTTAAAAAAATGCCTCAATGCAAACTTTTTGGTTAATGAAGAAAAACATCTGAACTCCTTTTATTATGTTTATTTGTGACAAATAACACATTCTGAATCAAAATTAACTTACCATCATTTCAAATGTATATTGGTTACAGCTTAGCAACACCCTTTTCAGGATGTGGTCATTGTATAAAGAAGATGGGACTGTTCAGTAGAATGATTTTTATTTTATCAATAAAAGTGAGACTTTGAAATGCCTTTATTATCATTTCACTGCTTGATATTGACTATCAATTTGTATCACATCATTCAATATCAATTCCAGAAACATCCGGAGCCTCACACACCTATTAGTATCTCAGAGCCAACTAGTCACGAACAGAGGAAGTAATACAATTGCTTTTGTTAATGTTCTCATGCGACAGGCAGAGGCAGTCAATATTAGACCTGGTAAGACACATCTAGCTCTAGGTGGAATCTGAGGGGAGATGCAGCAACAAGAAAGCAGCACCAACTGAGCATGCTCCTATTCAGGCAGAGACAGAAAGGGAGTGGACGTACTGTAGAAGCTGGCCATTACGTAGTTTTGGCAGCGATCACCAGTAAACTCATTTGGGCACCTGAGAGAAGAAACAAAAAAACAATGGTAGAAAAAACAGAGAAAAAGAGAAGAGGTGAATATATGCTAGAAAGAAGCTCCTTCAGTGTCATTTGACTGAAACTTGGTGGGTTCACCCTCAGGAACTGAATCTTTGCCCTGATTATGGCTTTCAGGCTCTGGCACTTCCCCCAAATGGTTAAAAATTTGGACAGAATGCAGTTCTTAAGTTGGTATGATGGAAAGATCCCAGCATTTTAAGTGGTTGCCTTCTTTCAAAGGGAACTTCTTAAAATGAAATCTGACGTTTTATTCATCTCAGTTTTCCATTTGATGGCTTTGGTCACACACGTTGGAAGAAAATGTTTCTCGGTTGGCTTGCCTGCAATGGTTTGTCAGCATCACGGGCCATCGTGGCTGGCCATTCTTGTAAATTGATGACTTAGGGACCCACTTTGAGAGACAGTTAATAGGTAATATTGAATGAGTTTATGCCTTGAGAGGTTAAGCCATAATTAGAACAAAATGAATCAGTTGCAACTGAGCTGTAAAAGCACCAAGTGGTAGTGATTGTTGCTGTAGTTGGGGGAGAAAGCAAATTTCAGATTATTTTAACATACTTTCTTGGTTTTGGACTTTCATGGGCACATTCTCAGTACATCTTGCTCCAGTGAATCCAGGTTGGCACCTAGAGGGCAAAAATGTGGTAAACAAAAAAAATGCTAAAGACACTGAGCTTTCAGACTGGCAATTTTCCTCCTATGGAATATGGAGATTCCTAAAAATGATCTGGTACCAAGCAATATAAAGAAAAGAAAAGACACAACATTTAGAAAACCATGTCCCACAAAAACTGTGGGTTACAGATTTTTGTTGTTGTTTGCTTCAGTCTTCAAATGATTGGTTAACTGAAATTTAACCAGAGTGAAGTTGAAATGTGGAATAAGAGGCAGCAAGGCCCAGAGAGCTGTCAATTTTCCTTTGGCATGACCCTGTTTGCCACTGAACATTGATTCTCACTATGTTAAAACACTGGTTTTCATAAGTGCTAACATGATTCCATCCCTGTCTCTTATCAATAAATTATCTTGAGCTTTTTCTTTTATATACTTATATCAATTTTAATTCATTTCATGGGTGTTTTATGTTACAAGTTAAGTCATTAAACAATAGAAATCAAGTACTTTCACATTATAATGATTTTTTTGACAAGAAAAACTACATTCCCTCTTTTTTAAAAAGATATTACAAATAAACTCTTGTTTTTAATGTTCAAAGATACTAGAAACAGATTTTTATCAAGACAAATTTCACTTAATTGTATTATCCCAAATCAAAGATAAATACATTTAAAAATTTATATCAGTTATTCTTATGCAGAAGTACTTAATACATGTCATTTTGCATTTAAGGTAAAACTGTTTTTAAAACTGTATAAAATTTACATGTTATTCACTCATATATATTTACCTATCAGCATTCTAGAATCTCGATACAATATTGTTCTTAAGGTCATGCAATGGGGCTGCGCTTAAATATGGAAGTTCTTTATAATTGCCATTTTTTTTTGTTGCTGTTACTCTAATAACTAAAGCATTTTAAATAGGATTGATTTTACCAGAATCATTCTCGAATAAAAAGGGCCACTGAAAGGTTCTAGGAAGCAATATACTTAGAGATAGAAAGTCCCTCATTTTGAATCCTCAACATCCATCATCATAATTGTTATTTTTGTATTGTTTTTTGTTTTTTTTTTGAGACGGAGTCTCACGCTGTTGCCCAGGCTGGAGTGCAGTGGCGCGATCTCGGCTCACTGCAAGCTCCGCCTCCCGGGTTCCCGCCATTCTCCTGCCTCAGCCTCCTGAGTAGCTGGGACTACAGGCGCCCGCCACCGCGCCCGGCTAATTTTTTTTTTGTATTTTTTTTTAGTAGAGACGGGGTTTCACTGTGGTCTCGATCTCCTGACCTTGTGATCCGCCCGCCTCGGCCTCCCAAAGTGCTGGGATTACAGGCTTGAGCCACCGCGCCCGGCCTATAATTATTATTAATAGTTCATCTATACAGCAACTATCATGCAAAGAGCCTAAGTTAGCTCTGGTAGCTCATACCTAGTGATTTTTACACAACCCTTTTCTCTACAGAGTAAATAAGAATACATACTATATTTTTGGCATCAAAGAGATATGAACAAAACTGTACTTTGTTACCAATATAGGGGTACTTTGGTTTCCCTTCAAGCCAAATCACCAAATGACTTGGTATATGTAATTCTCCTACTTTATGAAAATGGCCTGCAAGATAAAATACTAGCAGTTCCAGATTTTTTGCCTTGTGAATATGTATTTAAGCTTAAACAACAAACATCTTATATTGACACAGCTCTTTTAAACTCTTGGAAACACCTTCATATAAATAAACTGATGATTTTTGTTTAGAATATTTTTGCTGCAAGGAGTAGAGGAACAGCTACCTAGAGAAATGCATCAATAAGAAGTATAAGCTTGGCCAGGTGCGGTGGCTCACACCTGTAATTTTAGCACGTTGGGAGACTGAGGTGGGCAGATCATAAGGTCAGGAGTTTGAGACCAGCCTGGCCAACATGGCGAAACCCTGTCTCTACTAAAAATACAAAAAATAGCCAGGTGTGGTGGCGGGTGCCTGTAATCTCAGCTACTCAGGAGGCTGAGGCAGGAGAACCACTTGAACCCGGTAGGCAGAGATTGCAGTGAGCTGAGATCGTGCCATTGCACTCCAGCCTGGGCAACAAGAGCAAGACCCTGTCTCAAAGAAAAAAAAAAAAAAAAAAGAGGTTGGGTCATTTCTCAAAAAGACGCCATTTCTTCACATTCTTATTGAATGTATATAAGAAAAAATACATGGGAACGTTTTTTCATATAACTGATTTCACAAATTCATTTCCGAAGTAAATGGGGTTTTTATTTGTTTCTCAACCAAGACTATGAGTTCATATAGACAAACGCTGTAATTAAAGCAGGTGTTTCTAGAATTAATGAGGTATTCAATAATTATCATTTCATCCTGCTTCTTTGCATTCTTGATAAAAGTTAACATTCTCATATTGAGCACACAATAATTCACTTGTTTCTAACAAAAGAACATGGTGTAAGATATGTGAACTGCTGTGTATGTGTGTGTATGTGTAAGAGAGAAACACACACACACCACACAGTCGCTTAGGGCAGGAAATGCCCTTATGTAAGTAAGAATCATGAAATTAACAAATAGCTGAGGAATCACGAGTTCCTTAAGAGAAGGCATTTATAAGGAAATTGTCATTAGGCATCTTATAATTAGTTCTATGATCAGAGGGCACAGGACAACTAGGTAAAGTGAGTCAGAAATCCTACCCAATCAATTTTCTGATTATTATGAATTTCTAACATGATGTTTCCTAGGAATCTAGCATGAGATGATGGCTTATCTCTATCATAAAATCATATGGAAAACTGGGTATAGTAACACTAGAACTACTTGAGGTATGCAAGTCATTTTTTGGAATTACCAGCTACTTCTCAACCAGAACTATCCTTTTGCTAGTATTTACCTTCATTTGGGAGATGAATTTTCTCATCATTGTTTCTTAGTGTTATAAGACCCTGTTATTACTCAGAACTGACAGCATCAGCATCTCCTAGGAGCGTGCTAGTGTAAACGCAGGCCATAGCCCAGAACTACTGAATAAGAATCTTCATTTTAACAAAATCCCTAAGAGATGTGGATGTAGATTAAAGTTCAAGATGTAAGGTACCCTGAACTGGGAAAAGGGAAGCAAAGGCCGTCTTTCGGCACTGTGGTATCTTGCTGTTTGGCCATGGACAAGCTATTTGGCTTTACCAGGCCTCACTGTAATTAAGTGATTATCAAAGACTTCTTTTTCCACTAAGGTTCTGGGAAACGATACTTATCCTAACACATGGAATCACTGCTAGAAAACCCCAACATCATTTCTTCTGAATGCATTACCAGTCAGGGACGATAGAACTCAAGGACTTCTAAAAATCCTTTTTGATAAAATGGATTTTTAAGACAATTGTTGAGGTAAAACAAATTGCAAGTGCCTAAGCAACTCAAGTGTTCAGCAGCAAAAGGATGTAGACTTCAGAGACATCTAAATTTGTTGCCAAATGAGATGGAAAGGAAAAGCAGAAACTGAGATAGTTTCTGCATAAGCAAACTGCACACTGCATTGATTGTGTAGAGAAAGCACATGCAAATGAAAACCCAGTTGATCTATAAGCTCTGTGAAATTCTATGGAATTACTCCTAACAGACTAGGGAGACCAGCTTCTGATACATTTCTATTATCAACATTGTATGTTAAACATTCAATCCATCACTTTCCTGGATGATAAGAATAATAGTAAATCAAAGCTGATTTTCAACAATAAGCTTTGGCACGAGTTTGAGCAAATTCCAAGAATTTTATGTCTGAGAATAATCTAAGGATCTGAATAACAAGTACTTGTTGTAGCTTTAAATATATATGTGTGTGTGTGTGTGTATGTGTGTGTGTATATATATATGTATATACCATTTGTTTCATTAATCAGTAATATTAGAAGATGGAAATCAGAGTTTTAAAAAATTTTAGTATTTGCTCTTAATATGATCATGTTTGTTCTATATTTGTTATTAATGGGGTGAAAATTCAGTTTTTTTTTCTGAACTTAGGCATCACTCTTTCCCTGCCCTCCACCTCCCCATCACCCACTTCTATGCTCTGGGGAGAATTCTTTCCTTGGCTTTTGCATTGTACCCTATCCTGACCTCGTTCACTGCACTTATCTGTATTGTGATGATCTGCGACACATTGATCACATTCTGTCAGTGATCACATTCTGATCATTTTGTATCTCTCATGCCTAGCACAGTGCCTGGCTCATAATGGGCTCTCACAAAATGTCTGTGAAAATGAACTTAAGATCAGACCACAGTGTCCGTATCTGATCAACAATTTTATCAAACAAAACTTTCAGACAGGGTGTGGTGGCTAACACCTGTAATCCCAGCACTTTGGGAAGCCAAGGTGGGCTTATCACTTGAGGTGAGGAGTTCGGGGCCAGCCTGGCCAACATGGTGACTGTCTCTATCAAAAATACAAAAATTAGCTGGGCATGGTGGCGGGTGCCTGTAATCCCAGCTACTTGGGAAGCTGAGGCAGGAAAATTGCTTGAACCTGGGAAGCAGAGGTTGCAGTGAGCAGAGACTGTGACACTGCACACCAGCCTGGGTGAAAGAAGGAGACTCCATCTCAAAAAAAAAAAAAAAAAAAAAAGAAAGATTTTCATACAGTTAATTGATTTGCCAAGCACAGGTCAATCTTGAACATCTGTCTGTTATTTTTATAGTTTATGATACACTCTCCTCTGTGGACTCCCAGATATTTATTTATTTTTTATTTTTTTGAGACAGAGTCTTGCTGTGTCACCCAGGCTGGAGTACAGTGGCAAGATCTCGGCTCATTGCAATCTCCACCTCCTAGATTTAAGCAATTCTCCTGCCTCAGTCTCTCAGTAGCTGAGATTACAGGCATGCACCACCACATCCAGCTAATTTTTGTATTTTCAGTAGAGACGGGGTTTCGCCATGTTGGTCAGGCAGATGTCGAACTCCTGACCTCAGGTGATCCACCTGCCTTGGCCTCCCAAAGTGCTGGGATTATAGGCATGAGCTGCCATGCCTGCCCTCAAATAATTTTTACAGAAACTCCCAGTATCCTTCTCACAGACTCCCTCCCGCGAATAAAATCCTTTAACATAACGTTTGCAGTTTGGAAAAGACTCTTTGATTCTTTAACAGTGAGTCTGTTATCTTGAATTTAAATACTGTTGGTGAAATACCGGTTTACTTCGAATTCAATAAAGCAGTGCATTCTACTAACCAAAATTCTGCCCAGCACCAGTATAATGAAAACTGTGGTTAATAATAACTTCAATACACTGTTAATATCCTGATATGCTTACTATGTAATCAATCATAGATGCATGTATTTTGAAATAAATTTAATGCTTGGTGTATCTTTTATATTTCAATTGAATAAATTATTTTCCATTTTTTCTTGGTGGAGATTCTAGACATATTCAGAGATATTCACAGACCCCAAGAAACTTCTGGCTAGGGTTTGTTAATTTTATAAACCACATATTTATGGTCAATTTATAAACCATCCTTAGACATCCTTTCTCTTTTTTTCTCAGCTTCATTTTCATCAAACCCTCCCTTGATCAGGAACAAGAAGAAAAAAAAATACAGCTGATATTTCCTCTCTCTCTAGTCATCACCACAGTGAAATATTTGGACAATTTAAAAAATACCTTGTCAAAAAATGAAAACTCCCTGTTATCTGTCTGCTTTTGCTCAATACTAGCTGTGGTATTTGAAATTATTTGATGTCTATGTTTACAAATATTAAATGATGGAAATGTCAACACATCTCTCTCAAGGAATATTGGTGAGTAAGCATCACACACCAAAGTCTTTGCTCTCTCTGTTTGTAAACTCGAGGTGGCAGTGTCTACGCCAGCTCCAACTGTGCTGGTCTGTTTTCCTACAGTATTGTGTTGCAAACACGGACTTTTCTCACCTCTTAGCCAGCTTAGCATTCTGTCTAGAACTCGCCCACTCACTGGCTGAGTATCTGTGTTGTAGATTATTCTTTCCCAAATGTATTGTTACTATTAGTCTGCATTTTTCCAAGATGAACCTCATTCTGTTATCTACCTTTAAGTGAAGTTTCTCAAGATTTGTATATGCTTTTCTAATTTGTGTTTTAGTGTTCTTTCTAGCATCATCTGCAAAAGACATTTATTTCCCCAAGGGAATGCCCTCTTTAACATCATTAAAGAAAATATTAAATATAAAATGTTCCAGTAATGTTTCCTTCAGATCCAACCTATATCTCCCCACCACTGTTCAGACAGTATATATCCTCCATTTTCTTTTTAATGGTAATCTGGGGACTAGTTTCCAATCCATGAGATAAGAGGATACAGATTGGTCACACTAGACTCATGGGTAAATGCTGAGAAAAAAACAAAACAAAACAAAAACCTAAGTTGTCCTGGCTTTTCAAATGATGTTTTTCAATGTCCAGGACATACAATCCCAATAATGAGGGTGGCAGTGTTTGTGAATTAACTTCTTGTTTGAACTTTGGTGCCCTTCCCAAATCTCTGTTTGCACAGCTTGCTCTGAAATGCTCATCTGCAGACTAAAACTCTTGCCCATGTTTACTCTACATGATGAATCCTTAAGTTGGGAGTGAAAAAATTTCATCGGCTATGGGATCAATCTACATCCCATACATCTCCATGTCATTGTGACACAATGACATATCGACTGCTAATTTGTGGTTTGGTTTTCCTCTCTGGAGGAAGTTTCCTTGTCTTGTCAAACAGCTTAGGGGTTCTGAGGGGCTTTACAGCTCTATCCACTTCACCAGCCTCATTCTGTGATAAAATATCTAAATATTCACTTTTACCTTAAATCATTCAATATAAATATTTCAAAATTGTGTATTCATTTTCCTGTAAATTGACAATTTGTACTTGTATATATTTATGGGGTAGAAAGTGATATTATGATTTATGAATACAACGTGGAATAATTAAATCAATCTAGCTAAAATATTCATCCACTATTCACAATAGCCAAGTTATAAAATCCACTATTCACAATAGCCAAGTTATAAAAAATCCACTATTCACCATAGCCAAGTTATAAAATCAATGTAAGTGTTCACCAACAGAAGAATGGACTAAGAAAATGTGGTATATACGCACAATGAAATATTTTAAATTGACTCTGTATACATCTCAAGAGTATGACTGCATACTCTTTTTTTATTCTTTTTTCCACGGAGCAGAGTCAGCCTCTGACTAGGTCTTTCATTGTACCTTCCCTTAGCTCACTTAATACCCTTCATAGCACTTGGCAAACCTGTGATTTATAATTCAATTAATTATATGAAACATGATGGTTACTTTCAGTAGCCTATAGACTCCATCAGGCAAAGACCAGTATGGTTTTGTTCACTACTTTATAAGTAGCATGAGCACAGAGCCTGTCTCATAGGAGCTCAATAAATGTATATAGCTGCCCAGCTGATTTTTATAAGAGAGGAACGAAGCTATTCAGAACACTTAGTCAATGCACCTGATTTTAGGCAAAACTACACCTGAATTGAATCCTATAAAAACTAAAGAATTTTCTTCAACTGTACCTCAGTGATTTAAAGGCTAAATGAGTTAATAAATTCCTCATAAGCACAGTGTAGGATTCTAGATACATGAGCACATGAAAGAAATAGAAGACACAGTTGTCTGAAGAGTGCATTATCTAGAGCCACATGAGTCCCACCACTTGCTCTCACAAATACTGTCTGTATCTGTTAAATGTTACAATATTCAAGAACAGAGAAGTATTACAGGCAAGTGTAACACTGATTCTCAAGAAAGAACTCTTCTAGGCTGGGATGGGAGTTAGCAGTGTGTTCTTATGGACGGGAAGTCCTAACCCAGTATATATCCTGTTTATTTCTTCCAAATTTCTCTTTCTGCAGCCATGATGATGAGACTGCAGGACACAACTATGAGTTTGTACCGTTGCCCCCTTGTTTAATTATGTTAATCCAGCTACTAATACATATTATAAAAGTTACTATCATCAGCATCATTATGTCAGTATTTTATAAAATGTTAACCTTAGCTAGTGCCTTTGATGTCTTTGACTTTTTTCTTCCCATCTTACTTAGTCCCCAGATTTCTTCTAGCCTGTATGGAAGACTCGCTTCCCTAAACATCTGCTATGTCTATGGTGCCACTCTCCTGCTCCAGAAGTTACTATGACTCCCTATTAGCTATTAATATACCCAAAGTCCTCTGCTGGACCTTCAGAGGTCATTAAGTGGCTCCACTGTTTAACTTAGTTCCTTTTTTTTTTTTTTTTGAGACGGAGTCTTGCTCTGTCGTCCAGGCTGGGGTGCAGTGGCCAGATAACTTAGTTCTTTTATTTCATTCATTTGTTTGTTTTACTTCCTAGAATTAAGCTGCATGTTACCGTGTCTCAGAGAAAGAATTCTTACAACCACAATGCCTTCCTGGTATAAAGGAAAGACTCTATAAATGATCATTATATTTAAAAAGTCTTCATTAACTTATTTCAGTCTTTTCTTTACCTTCTTTAAATTTGTATTACCTTAATAGTCAGCATTGTACCATTTGGCATATATTCATTTATTGATTTTCTATTTTAGCAATTTCATTTTCTTAAACAGACTGAGTTCCCAGAGATCAGACACCATTCCTTACATTTTCTCTGTGTTTTAAAAAATGCCTGGCAAATAGCTGTTCTATAAACAAATGCTAACTCATTTATGCCTAGTGTCCCATTATTGGAATACTAAGCATGTGGGAGTTTTTAATATCCTACTGCTCAAGGTCATCGCCAAGGTCTGATTGCAAAAATTTAAAAAATTGCGACCTCGGGCATAATGTGATAAATATTTCATTTACATAATATATATTATCAATTAAGTTTGATAAATATTTCATTTATCAAACTTAATGTATTATATTTGTTGTGATTTTGTCTCCTATGGTTATGTTTTTCACGCTTGTCTCTTATAATAATGTATACTATAATAAGGCCCTACATGGCTTCATAAACGTTCATTATACAAAATTATAAAAGTCTATGTTTATAGACACCTTCCATCTTTCCAAATTAAGTTCGTTTTTTATTGTTTTTACATTATAAGGAAACTAACGATCAGAAATATTAAATGATCTATCAAAGAAAAGTTATAAAGATAGTTGGTGGTCCCAACAAACCAAATAAAACTGCTACTCTTAAATAAAGAATTAGAAATTAAACATGGGCCAGGCGTGGTGGCTCATGCCTGTAATTCCAGCACTTTGGGAGGCCAAAGTGGGTGGATCACCTGAAGTCAGGAGTTCAAGGCCAGCCTGACTAACATGGTGAAACCCCATCTCTACTAAATACAAAAAATTAGCTGGGCGTGGTAGTGCATGCCTGTAATCCCTGCTACTTGGGAGGCTGAAGCAGAAGAATTGCTTGAACCTGGGAGGCAGAGGTTTCAGTGAGCTGAGACTGCACCAATGCACTCTAGCCTGGGCAACAAGAGTGAAACTCCGTCTCAAAAAAAAAAAAAAAAAAAAAGAAAGAAATTAAACATGATAACACAGTCTGTTAAAACAGGTGTATATATTTTTCCAATGTCTACTGAGAGAACGTAATACTACCATTTACTTTTTATTATAAGGAAAAATAAATTTTGCTTCCCCAGAGTTAAAAGTACTTTAGCAGAAATGAACTCATTTAATTTCACTGACTCCCTGGGAAGAAATTTGGAGAACATATTAACTTCATGTTATAAATAAATTTATTGTCCAGAGAGTTGAAGTGAAAGGACATAAGACTGTTCACCAAAATTTGTAGTTTAAAACTCTAATCCCCTCCAGATGAAGGCACATCTGTCCACTGGACAACATTTTGGACTTACAAGCACAGCCTGATATAAAATGATTTTTAGATTAAAAAAAATCACATCAACATCTTCCAAAGTACTTCTCCACTGAAGCTGTTCAGAAGAACAGATATATAAGAATAAAGAAAAGATGCAAGAGGAAAACTGGACAATTTCATGTTCGATTTCATGTATCTTGTTTCTTTGAACCACAGGACCACATAAAGCATCAGAGGGTACAAAATGGAATGATTCTTTTCTCATCTTTATATAATCTGGAATAGTAACTATTTTTTCCACAGAATAAATTTTAAATTACTGTAGAGAAAAAAATATAAAAGATAAGAACTACCACTGAAATTGCCACACAATCCCCAGGAGGAGGTCCAAGCAATCCGGAAACCTCTCCTCAGAGAAGTGTTTCACTGCTAATATGTTTAATCCATTCAAAACACCTTGTTCTAAGCAGAGAGACAAGAGACTTGTTGTAAAATCTTCTACTTCAACTCCCAAGAAGACAACAGCAGATTAGGTGACCAGAGAGACTGCTTGGAAACTTCCAGGCTTGTGGTGTTTCTGAGTCATGTCTTTAGTCAGGGATAAAGCTGATTTTCAATGACGTGGCTCAAGCTTCAGCAATGCTTAGCTCTAGACAGATAGACCATATGGAAACTATGAACTGGCTTCATAGACAGGACCATGATGAGCCAATGCAGTATTTTTATGTCTTCTGTTTCTATTCAAGTGGTCTAGTGAACAATGTATTATCATACGACCTAGTATAATACGTCTGTGTTTAAATTCTCAGTGGTGATTATTTTTAGTGCTATAGATGTTTTACAAACAGGATTTTTAAAAAGAAAAAGTTTCATTTAACAAGAAAGGTTTGAAATATTTTGGATGTAAAATATACTCTCCAATTCTTCCCTCAAGATTCTGGCTTGCTTTAATGTATGAATAAAGTCACCATCCCAAAGGAGGAGGAAAGTTATCAAAATCATAGATGTCAGAGATTTTCTTTCTGATAAGATCCAGTACTAATTTAAAACACCTAAAAGATCCTAATTACAAAAAAAAAAAAAAAAAAGAAAAAAAAAAGATATAATTTGCTTAGAACTAGAAGGCAAGAATGATCCACTAGACAATTAGGGAGGATGCAGTGTTCCTTCAAGGCTTGGGGTTTTAATAATTATTAGAAGAGTAACAAACGTTTCACTTCAAGATTTTTAAAATATAGCAAGTTTTAAATTCTGGATTAGGCTTAAGATTTAATGAGAAACTGTGCTAAGTGAAGAAAAATTACAGTTGTTGGCACAATATTAAAATGAAAAAACTGAACAGCACTTACGTGATTGCATGTTTTGTATTGGACGTGGGAGGGCTAAAGAATAGCTGAAATTAATATGTGGAAAAAAACTGCCCTGGTTCCTTAGAGGTATGCAGAAACTATCATATGCACTCACTCAGCTTGTAAATCTTTGCAAAGCGATGATGAAAAATGATCACATTTCGTTACTATAATTAAAATATAGTGGTCTCAGATGCTTTTCTGAAGAAGTAAAAATATGAGACATAGATAATATGGGTACATTGTTTAAAAAGGAGATGAATTTAAGGAACTATAATTTAAATGTTTTTTCAAGGAGATTTATTAAAATACAATTATGCTGTATGCTTAAGATTAGGAAAAAATAACAAGGTTTCCCCATATAACAAACGAACCTCATATTTTATAGATTATACTTCTCAGCTTTTGGCATTTTCTATTTTGATCAGAGAAAATCTTACAAACTACAAACCTGGTTCATCCCAATTTGCTATGATAAATATGAGGATGTCTCATATTTGTGCTGTATTCACAGCAAGTCAGCAGAACTAAAGACTAAATCAGACAGATTTTTATTCTGCTGCAAACATATAGATTTGAATATTTTAATGATCAAGAAGTGAATCTCTAAGATTATTTTTTAAACAATAAACATAGTCATATGAGATAATTCAGATCTAAAAGGAATGATCTTTTCTACATACTCTTTTTTATTTTTTATTTTATTTCTTAATTTTTTTTTTTGACAGTCTTACTCTGTCACCAAGGCTGGAGTGCAGGGGCATGATCTTGGCTCACTGCAGGCTCAACCTTCCGGGCTCAAGTGTTCCTCCCACTTTAGCCTCCCGAATAGTTGGGACTACAGGCGCATGCCACCATGCCTGGCTAATTGTTTTTCTGTATTTTTTGTAGCAATGGTGTTTTGCCACATTGTCCAGGTTGGTCTCAAACTCCTGGGCTCAAGTGATCCGCCTGCCTCGGCCTCTTAAAGTGCTGAGATTACAGCATGCACCTGGCCTCATACTCGTGTTTCATCTTGCTTTAATATTTTTGCAAGACTTTTACCTATCATTTCACTTTGGCTTTTAAAAATTATTTATTTCTGTAAAAGAGATGTTTAGTAATTGAGATTAGAATTCTACTGTTCTGGCTCCAAGTCTTTTATTCACTCTAACAGATTATATTTACTTTTACAAATTGTCTGTCTTTGATAAAATCAGCTATACAACCACCAAAACTTGTCTTGTTTTGGCACTGTATCCACTCTTTTCAGAGAAGAGCTTTTGAGTGCAAGAAAGGAGAAGTTCTGGAAGGTGCTTGTTCAGAGCCAGAGGTCCCATCAGGCACACTACAGACACGTCCAATCTACCACAGCTCAGAGAGCAACAAAACATAGCCTACAAAATGGCATTTTCGATTGTTGCTTTTTTGCCTTTAAAACATATGTTTTTTAAGATGCACTTCCTTACTTATAAACATAATTAAGATTTTATTAGAATTGGCACTAAATATTTACATAGTATTTCTGTGATGTAAAAGGGACATGTCCTTGTTCACTATTTCTGGTGCCTTTTTCATTTTGCTAATTGCCCCTATCAGTTCAATTGCCTCTCTAACAGACTTGTTCTTCCTTGTCAAGATTTAAGCCCCATGCCAATATTCTAGCAGAAAACAATTTTTATGACAAAATGGTTTTCCCTCCTTTAGAACAAGCATTGCTGCTTTAGAACAATGGCCTCACTGCGTGTTTTCAGCTGGGGACTGCTGGCAAAATTTATTAGATGTTCTACACTACATTTTTTAAGGAACGACTTTTAAAATACCTTGCTCTTGGGATACAGCTATTGGTGAACAGCAAAATAAACGTGTATTTTCATCATTTCAATAAAACATTAAATATGTTTTTATGCCCACATCAAATTTTAAGTCCATATACCACATGTGGACAAAATATCAATAGTAGACTTAAAATGCATGGCAAAATAAATGTACTTTTTAATGAGTCCTATTAGATTTTACTACAAGGTTTAAATATTTAATGTACTGAAACTATCACTATCTTATGCTGCTTTTTGAGAGAGAATAAACTGGATACTTCTTTTCTTTTTTTTCTTTTTGGAGACGGAGTCTCACTCTGTCGCCCAGGTTGGAGGGCAGTGGCACAATCTCGGCTCACTGCAAGCTCCGCCTCCCGGGTTCACGCCATTCTCCTGCCTCAACCTCCCGAGTAGCTGGGACTACAGGCACCCGCCACTGCGCCCGGCTAATTTTTTGTATTTTTAGTAGACACGGAGTTTCACAGTGTTAGCCAGGATGGTCTCGATCTCCTGACCAAATTAGAGCCTTCCCTACTTGCCCATTAATATTTGCTATTATTCATTGAATGCCAGTTTTTTTTTTCCAATTCCTTTATCTAGATTATTTATAATCTCTACAGAATTCTGTAAGAGTGCCTTCCTCGGCCACCCAAAGTGCTGGGATAACAGGCGTGAGCCACCGTGCCCGGGCCTAAATTGGATACTTCTTAATGGTACATCACTCCTTCAGGTTATTGGAAAGAAAGTGCTATTCTAGATAGATCTATAGACAAATGAAAGAACACTGTTGTCACCCACAGGGATGCTACACACAATGCATTTCCAAATATATGCAATTTGCTTTTTTCTCTTTTTTTTTTTTTTTTTTTTTTTTTACTGGTGATATAAAACTAAACTCCATTTAAAAAATAGTTATGCAACAATAAGACAATCCCAAGTGTAACAGATACATGTCAGTAAGTAATCTTCTGCCCTTCTGCTTCTTTTTGTTGTCTTATTCATTTTGCAGGTGATCACTGGGATAAGAAAGCAACATTATCTTGCAGCTTAATTCATACACTGGATGTAGAAGTAGATATCAAAAGTTATAGGCCTCTGTGATATCTGCACATCTTTTCTGAATAACAACAAGAAAAACCACAAGGAAAGCAACAATATAAATAACATGGTAAAAACAAACAAACAACAACAACAACAAAAAACCCCAAAAAACCTCACACACATTGAAAACAGCAAAAAGCAATTCTGGATATGACAGAGGAGTGATGACGAATGGTGTGAATGTTTTAAAACACTCTACATATAAAACAGCATTATTCAACATGATGCAACAAAACTGGAAAAAAAGCAACAATACATCATGAGACATAGAATCATCTGAAACAGGGAGTTATAGACATAAGCCACATACAGAATTTCTTTTCTTACTTGCACAAGTATCTCGAGGGGTTTGAAAGGTCTTTCACCATGAAGCACTCGCCTCCATTCACACAGAAAGTTTTCTCCTTCTCTGCGCATTTTACAAGATGGCTTGTCCCAGTGGTGGATGTAGATGTAGCTGAAGAGGAGAGAAAGGAGAAAGGTTAACATTGACTTTTTTTTCTCCCCTTCTAAGCAGCCATTAATCTGAAATAATCCTAAAAGGAAGAGTTCATATAAGGTACAGATTTCACTACACTTGCAGACCTTACAAACAATAGCAAAGAAGTTAAGCACTTCGTGGGTCTAATTACATAGAATCAAATTATAAAAGAGAGAATTATAGAGTTAACTAATTTTATAATAACTAAATAGGAAAAGGGGCTCAACATTTTTTAACCAATATCTTATCTTCCAGGTAGTTGGAAAAGAGAAGCTCTATTGTCATTAAGTAAAATACATTTCTCAGGAAGGTTCAAGGTAATGGTATAAAGTCATGTCAGTGCAGCTCAATTTAGACATCTATTTTTGATGGCAATTAATTGATAAAATTTTTTATTTTTGAAAAGTTTTACATGCCTATTGACTTTATATTTTTTAGACATGATGTATATATTGAAAAAGAAACACAAGTTGGCTTATTTGTTCCAAATGAAAACATTACAGATTATTAGTCAGATACATATTAACATGCAGATTAGAATTCATTCTCTTCTAAATTTCTTTTCTACTCTAATTTCTTAGAGGAACATGGTTGAATGTCCAAATGTCATCATACTTTTAGGGAAATGGAAAGAGTCTAATATCACTGTAAATGTAGACTAAAACACAACAAAATATCTCCATTTAGAATGAGAGGTAGAAATATGTTTCAAGTTTGGTTTGCAACACCTTCATATAATGAACTTAATATTCACTTGTCAAACTTCACATTACATGAAAGTGGGTGCATGAATTATACAAGCCAAACCTCTCAGCCCCAGGCCACCAGGGCATTCAGTACCAGGGTGCTTCTTCTCATATCATTGAGAACACCATGGGCAATACTCAGTCCCAACCAAAAATAGTCTAATGTATACAATGTTTATCAATGATATTATCAGGATGAAAAGCAAAACCAATAATATCAAGACAGTATAGATTCTATATACTCTTTTAGGAAAAAAAAATCCATCTTTAGAGGCAAATTTTTTTCTTGTCTACTGATACATTCTTATGAATTTTTAATTCCTTGTCTGTCTTCCTTACTAATTTCTATTTTATTATTTGCATGTGAGTTTCATATGCCCTTGTTTACTTTTATTTGACCTGCCATATATTACTTTTCCATTTTCTTCTGCCTTTCCTGTTCATTTCCTTCGAAAGTCTACATTTTGTTGTGACACATAACCTAATTTTGTCTTCTCCCCTGCTTGATTTTTATTCTGTCTGACTAGAATACTCAACATCTGATTATTCCATTTCTGAATTACTCATGGCCTTGCTTGCCTCTTATTATCCTGTCTAAGGCATGTTTTTGACCTCTTTCATTGATCTCAGCATGGCTTTTTCGAATAACAGCAAAAGACACTCAAAACAACTTGGACTTTGGAGACAGATGTGGTTCAAATCTTGTCTCCTACTGGCTTTGAATAAGTCACTTAACCACTCAGATGCTCAATATTCCCATCAAGAAAACAGGGGTAATGGCACTCTTACAGAATACTGTAGAGATTATGAATAATCTAGATAAAGGAATTGGCCAAAAAAAAAAAAAAAAACACAAAACAAAAAAACTGGCATTCAATGAATAGCAGCAAACATTAATGGGCAAGTAGGGAAGGCTCTTAATTTGGGTATGTACCAATGAGAAAAAAAGCTTGACAATGGAAATCTGGGGACTTCAAAGATGTATGCTATTTATTTTTTTAAAGGAGAACTTTAGTCCTAAGGAGATGCATGTTATTCTGGAATCACTACTATGGATAAATAAGAATTGGACTAATTTTTTATTACTCCAACAAAAAGTTATTTTCAAAATACATTTCAAGGCATCTTTTCCAGGCCTACAAAGCAAACAACTAAACAAAAGGAATAAGAAAGAATGAGTAGACAGGTGATTTTTACCATCAATTATCAGTTATAATTTAACATCTTCAAGAAGAGGGGAAACACGATTTTCACTGTTTGGTCTTTAAAACTGTGGAGTATACAACATTTCTATATATCACACAGCATATAATTTTAACAAAATATTATCCTTTCATGTGAAAACTACTTATTTAGGTGCTATGTATTAATATTTTCATCCACGGCAATTGCCTTTAAAAATACTGGAAGTTGGCTGGGTGCAGTGGATCATGCCTGTAATCCCAGCACTTTGAGAGGCCGAGATGGGCGGATCATGAGGTCGGGAGTTTGCAACCAGCCTGACCAACATGGTGAAACCCTGTCTCTACTAAAAATATAAAAATTAGCTGGGCGTGGTGGCAGGCGCCTGTAGTCCCAGCTACTCAGGAGGCTGAGGCAGGAGAATCGCTTGACCTGGGAGGTGGAGGTTGCAGTGAGCTGAGATCGCACCACTGCAGTCTAGTCTGGATGACCGAGTGAGACTCCGTCTCAAAAAAAAAAAAAAGAAAAAAAAAATTAGGAAGTTTACCTTGAATGTTAAAGGTTTTGTGCTTAAAGGCTTTCAACTGCTGACAGAATTCCATGGGATGACAAATGGAGCAGGGTATCCTTGCTGCCCCAGGTGACAGTGCTGAATGGGCCACCTGTGGTGTGCTGTCACCATGCAGTCCTGCAGAGGAACTCTGAACCTCAAGCAGACCCTAGTGGCCTTTGCATCTCTGACAGGTTGCTAAAGATTACCCTTCATGCATCCTGAACAGCAAACACTGCATGGGCTCTCTCAGGACAAACGCCAAGGCTTTTGCTAAAAACGACAAAACCAACATTCCACCTCCCCCCAAAATGTAGACACTCCTTATAAAATGTAAACTAACAATAAAAAATAGCAGTGATATAAGCAACATACAGACATACCTCTTCCTTAGAATTTCTGATCTTATGAGATCATCAAAATAAGATGAACAAATATGTTAAAAACTAGAAACAACCCTTTTTTAAAAGGCCTTAAAAATATATCTCCCTGAAATGATTATCCTCGTAATGCTATCCTGAAGCCCCTAGCTCTGACATATTCATTTAAAAAATTCTTAGATCATTACCTGAAATGGGATATTTGACAGCAAACTGATTCTTGGAAGGAAATGAAGTAGCAAGTATCTCATACAGTTATGGATTATTATGCTTAGCACTTTTATCCTTTAGCAGTAGTGAGATCAAAAAATGATCACGAATTGTAAGGCAGCAATGCGCTCCCAGGTGATGCGAAGTGTTAACTGACTGGAAGCAGCTGCTCCAAACCAGCAGCCAAGCACAGGAATAAGCTATAACTGTCAGAAGAACCCAGGATGGAGATGGTGCTCTATACACCCTTCAGATTTTCGCCAGGTTTCCTTTTGCTCTCCTTTTTTGAACACAGTGCCCTGACAGTCTTACACAGGCCTATAAATTTTGCAGTGATATTTTTTCTCTGTGCCGTACACACTCAGTATTCCTAAATCAGTTTCCATTTGGTCATTCAACCAGGACATAATGAAACAGACACAAAGGGTCCTATGCCAAACAGAGCAAACAGCATTCTTTCTCGGGGAGGTGGGAGGAGCTGTATTAAAGGTACACTAAAATTTGGAAGATAAAATAAGTTTCAATATATAAAAGACGACCCCCCTCGCAATAGTTGTTCCAGGAAGGAGGTGAAGTAGCTCTCACTCATTCAGGGCTTCCTAAACCTTGTCTCCCTCCGATTTGTGGCTAGTTTTTCACAATTTGGGAGTTATCTTCCAGTGACTACTAAATGAACAGCGATCAGAAACACTACAAAATCTGACGTTACTTTGATGTTTGCCATTTATGTGACCACTTTATCCCAAACACACTTTCTTTGGTATGTCAGCAACTACAGTATTATAAGCAAGAAAGTATAAGGTAAAGCAGTAACTTACTATTAGGTTGGTGCAAAAGTAATTACGGTTTTGGCCATTCCTTTTTAATACCACAGAATGTATTTTGTAGTATTTTACTCTAGACCTGGTCTGCCTTGGCAAAAAAGGTCAGGACAAATGATAATTGCGGGGGAAGCTGGACAGTTCTCTGAAACAGCTGAGAACTTGGGGACAACTATCATCATTTAGGGGCTCCAAAAATCCTTTACCACACAACAGGACTCCCTCTTTCCTTCACGCCCTCCCTCTTTCTTCCTTCCAGCCTGCCCCTCCCTCCCTTCTTTCTTACCTTCCTTCCTTCTTTCCCTCCTTTCTTATTTCCTTCCTTCCTTCATCACCTCCTTCCACAATCCTTTTTTTTTTTTTTTTTGAGATAGAGTCTAACTCTGTTGCCAGGCTGGAGTGCAGTGGCGCTATCTTGGCTCACTGCAACCTCTGCCTCCCAGGTTCAAGCAATTCTCCTGCCTCAGCCTCCTGAGTAGCTGGGACTACAGCCACAAGCCACCATGCCCAGCTATTTTTTTTTTTTTTGTATTTTTAGTAGAGATGGGGTTTCACCATGTTGGCCAGGATGGTCTCCATCTCTTGGCCTCGTGATCCGCCCGCCTCAGCCTCCCAAATTGCTGGGATCACAGGCGTGAGCCACCACGCCTGACCCATATTCTTTAGTGACTGTTTATTATGTGCAAGACATAATGATAACAACCAAAATCACTGGGGTTAAAAACTGTAAGACCATGACCAACTCTCCCTAGAAGAAAACCTTCATAGATAAAATGTAGTGAAATGAACACTGAAGTTGGCTGTGAAGAATCAGGTCCAAGGCACAATTTGCCAATTATTAGCTGTGGGACTTCTCTCTATCTACCTGCCTTAGAATGAGATACCCCAAAATGAGATACCAAAGGGTTGTTGCCAAGTTTATTAAAACACTTTGTCAGTTGCCAATACTCCACACAAATATATGATACTGTTACTATTACTGATGACATAAATATTGAGCAAACAAAAGTAAAAAAAGAAATTCTGTCCAGACTGAAATTTTACATATATAACCAAGCCTCAATAGTTGTTTCTTAGGAAATTATTCTTCTGCAAAATATGAAAAAAGATGGCCTAACTTGGAGTGACAATCACTGAATGATTATAAAGCATTAAGTAAATATCAATAATCTATGTTTAACTTTATCAAAACTACTTGTCAAAAATGTATAACCACTTAATTTCCTTATAAAATAAAATTGAACAATTTAAGAGAAATTAGTATAAATGCATGATTATTTTATCCTTTCAAGATCTACACAATTCTTTAATATTTCTGACCGAATTTCCAAATTACAAGAATTAAACTTACTCACAATATTATATATTATGTGTTATCATAACAATTTTTTAAAGTATAAAATATTTTAAAATAGTGTCATGTCCATGGTATGTGAAATGTAATATTAACTTTGTTTACAACTTAAGATGTTGGAAATAATACTATTGTCCATTTTGTAAATATGCAGAATAAATAGCTGAGAAATAATCAGGTGTTCTCTGCTTGTTACTAAATATTTTCCCATGGAATCAAACAGTATTTCCCGTAGACTGCTGGGTTTTTTTCTTCTCAAGACAGGCTAAAAAAATAATGCTGTAAAGGATGGCTTGCTTTTCTTGCTTGTTTTAAATGGTGTTTTCCTTATCAGTGAAGGAGACAAAACCAGTAGACCAGGACCATTACACAAATGCAAACTGCTGATAAAGAGCCACTATTCTTCTTTGACAATTAGCAGGAATTAGCATGAGTATACAGTGTATACCCCACAAAGCAATCATTAGATCCTGTTTCCCTTGAATGAATTAGTCCTCACCCACAGCTTTTAGGACAATTCTTTATGAGTTACTTACAGAAAATTAAACTAAATAACTCTACACCATTTGCTTAATAAAATATGCACATTTTAAATATTTGAAAATTAAACTTCTAGTCACTACAAAATTACAGGATTTTTTTTTAACCTTACCTGTAATATCTTCAATGCTTATGTGTTTAGGAATCTGCATACTTTCCTGCTCTTTGATGTCCAGTTAAAAAATCTGAAATTATTATTCTTGCTCTGAATATAGCTCTTTTGCAATTAGGTATAATGAGCAGACTGAAGTCCTACTGGGGAAAAAATGCTGAGATGGCTCCTGAAGATGAAGCTCTGTAGCAGAAGCTGAGTAGAAAGAGCTGTGCCACCTAATGTAGCTTCTCTAAATGCCAAGGGAATGATAGGTGGAGTCATTAGTTTTCCAAAGGAAAGGTTCAGAGTCAGGCTCAGAATCACGGAAGCCTTGTCATTCTGGGTTGGCATTTTTTCCTGAGAAGTCATTTAATACTTTGCTGAATAGCAAATATGTACTTGAAAAGGAAAGAAAGTGACCAGAGAAGATCAAAGAAACCTGCCTAGAGTTGGAGGTTCCCAGAGCCAATACAGTGACTGGAAGTAACATATCATCTCTCTTGACCTCTCCTTGACTGAACTCTGCTCAAGAAACAAAAAGGGAAGCCAGAAGAATTCTCAGGAGACCACTAATGGAACCAGGACTTTCTAAAGCAGAATTAGGGCATCTAACTCCATGGAACTCAGGACTTAGCTAATACACTGGGAGCACTTAGAGGTTTACAGACTTCCTACAAGGTGACACTTTGTCCAAAGAACAAGTTGACACCAAGGGCCAATGGAGATTAACTGGTTTAACTGATGAACTTGGGCTTTGGCATTGTTCAAACACATATAGAATGGTAGGACTATCAAGGATCTTAGCACATTTTATAGTTTATCCTATATTTTAAAGGAGGATACAGATAATCTCAAAAGAATAGTTCTGCAATCTTTAATAAAATATCTCTAGCTAAGAATTCACAAAAGTGCACGGGGAAGGCTGCCCAAGGTCACATAAGTGAATTAGAAAATGCTTCCTAAGTGCGTAAGATTCCTCTCTCCCTTACAAGGTCTCTGGGCAGACCCTGATATTATTTCTTCCTATTCAGCAGAATGAAGTGACCTTTCGGTGTTTCTCCTCATAAAACAAAATTATAATTTTTGTTGTAACACTGATCTCATTTGTAGCTAAACAGAAAGCAGATTCTAAGTTCCCAGCAGTTGCTGAGCAAATGATTTGGTGTCATTAGACAGTGTTATCCTTAGAAAAATAAGATTGCCAGGAAAGGTTATTTTTCAAACCTACAAGTTGCTGGGTTTTTTTTTTTCTGTTTTTCAGACAGTGCGTTTTACTCATGACACAGTCTAATCATGCTAAGTCTACTATTTCTTAGGAGAAACATCTCAATGATACAAATACCTTGGAGGATGTCATAGCTTTTCCAAAGAAGAAAAGTATCTTCCCATAGTGGATAATTGACTAAATGGAGTTACAAGAAAGTTACATTTTCTTTTTCACAAAGCCAATAATCTTTTCTTAGCTGAGAATCCAATTCCAGAAACACAGTTCTGCTATATATTTTCTACTAATCACTGACAGTTTTATATGAGTATAAAATTTCCATAGCCGGAGTCCACAAACTTTCAAGCTGTCCCTTGAATCCTTTTCCATCAATACTTAGATTCTAAAGGAGTACAATCTGTCTAGCCTGCAAAGCAAATATCAGCAGGCCATTTGACTGGCTTAATTTGATATATTTATAGATCTCACCAGGCTAAATGTGGAAGGCACACTATACTCTGCATTTTCTACCAGGATCATTTTGGGTGGAAGAAGGTCATGTCAATGTAGAAAATGTTAACCTGTCACTTTCCAAACTAGTCAAGTCTTTCATACCAAACAAAACAAATCAAAACAAAGAGGACTGAATATCCAACAAGAATCAAGGATTCAGTTATTCAACAAGCTACTGAATTTACCATGTGACATTTAATGACATATGTTAATTTATTCATCAACTAAAGCCCATTTAGAAATGAAAGTAGCTGAAAGGTCAAAAGAGAGAAATCATAAGGTAAATTCATTATCTTATTCAACAAATGAAAAAAAAAAATCATGGCACATCAACAAATAAAAGCCACATGGTCATTTCAATGGATAATGAATCAACCTTTGATGAAATTAGAAAGTCAATTTTTATAAAACGATTAGGTATTATCCTTAAAAGTCAAACCTGAATTTAATCAAACATCCACATACATGTAACCTACAGGTACTATATTAAGCGGCATCAAGAGGAGATGCAATAAAACCCAGAGAACTTTACAGGAAAAATAACCTGGTTTCTTTAAAAAAAGTTAAATGTGGAAAAAGGAGACAAAAGGAGCCAGGGCTAGAATCAACAAAGAGTGAAAAAAGGAGAAAAATTCAAATATCAACACTTAAAAGAGCATTAGGAAATATAGCAACCAATCACAATGGTTGTGAATTTTATTCAGATCCTGATTTAAACAGCTACAAATGTAGGAAATCTGATCATGGATTAGATAATGAATAATAATGTTAAGGGGTTATCATTAATTTTTATGTGTGCCAATTGTGTTATGGCTATATTTAAAAATAGAAGAGTCCTTATCTTGTAGAGATACATACTGAAATATTTATATACTAAATGATAAGATGTCTGGGACTTGCTACAAAATAGTAAGAGAGAAGAGAAAAGACAGGGATTAAGATGAAACAAAACTGGTAACTGCTGATGGTTACATGGAGGTTCATTAAACAATCCTTTGTATTTTCAGGTTTTTAATATACATGTTTAAATGGATATTATATATGTACTTGTTTAAATATATGCTTATATTTATATTTAAAATGCCAAAATGCAAAAATATAATAATTTTAGGTTTTTCAAAACATGTCTTTGTATTGTAAAACTAGAATAATATTCTGTATCATCTAAGAATATCTGCTTTTAGCTAATAATCTAAATGATCCTTAACAGTGAAACTCTAGAAGAGATTTTCATGAATGTCAAACACAAGTGAAGGATATTGACTAGCAGTGCTACTATTCAGCATTGGTCTTAAAGTTCTAACCAATGCAATAAGGCAGGAATTAAAAAATTATGAGATAACTTTAGAAAATGAGAAGATAAAATAATCACTATCTGGAGATGATATGGTTGGATACCAGTAGTAACTATCAAGAAAACCCAGGGAAATTATGTGATCATATTCACAGCAGCAATAGAAAATATCAATCAGGTCAGTCAGGCATGAATCTAACAATAAATGTGAGAATGGGAACTATATTAAAAGAGTCATACATTAAGAAGGTGAATTTGGCCTATGGTTGTGGGAGAAGATGGCATTCCACTAAAGGGAAAAACCACATAAATGTAGAGGTAAGAAAGTAAATGTCATGTTTGGTGGTAAAAGGCAGCAGTTCAATTTGACTAGGACATAGATTATAAATAAGGAGGTGAAGTTAATGAAGCTATAAAATAATAATGCATTCATACCAGAGAAGCCCTTGATAACCAGGTTGGAACTGATGTTTAATATGTAGGCCATGAAGAGAGTTATGCTTTTGAGTAGGGTCATAATTAATTAAACGAATGGTCTATTCTACAGCCTTTGGAAGGGGAAAACATGGAGATGAGACAAGTGAAGGAAGTGAGAGTAGAAGAGGGTTTGAGGATAACAGTGTTTGCAAGAAAATGATGGAAAAAGAATAGGGATCATATTCAGGAAATGACACTGTATTTATATACATTAAAATTTGAGAAGAGCTAACTGCTGGAGTTCCTTTGTATTTCACACCTTGTGCTGCACCTGTTTCTAAGGCATTCAAACTGCTTATCACACATTTTCTCATTACTCTTCAAGCAATCTATGAAACACTCATCATGTTAACAGAGGAACTGAGGCCCATTCTCAATATTCAATACTCATTGGTAAAACTAAAACGTCTGTTACAGCTAAAGTTGTCACTGTGCTTTCCTAATCTCACTAGACTACATGTCTGTTGATATAAAGGATCCCATTAAGATGGACAATACCATAATTGGCTTGAAATGATATGTTTTGTACACAGATGATGAAGGCAGTGATGTGCCTATGAGTTAGAGAAGCATCTTCACTCCAGGAAATGATTTCTGACTAATGTTTTAAACAATCTAAACTTTCAGTACTTTGCAGCAAGGAGCTTCCCTGAAAGTACAGCAAAAAATGGGTTCTAGGATTTAGACAATCTTCCAAGTGTTTCGGGTTTGAGCCAGGCCTCTTTGAACAGTGGCTCTGCAGGCAAAAAGCCTGACTAATATTCCTTAGAATGTCGCACATGCAGCTTGAAACACGCCTCTCTAAAACCCCAGACTGCACGTTGCTATATACTATTTAGCCAAATTACTGCAGTTCTGTGTTTGTGTGATGGTTGTGGACATAAATAGTTTATGTTTCCACAAACACAACATTTTCCTCACTGAGGCCAAAAATTGCTGCATAGAAAGCAATGAAGCAGTAAAAGTAGGTTTGAGCATATGAATCTTGCTCCACAACACTTGGCTAATTTCAGTCCAGATATTTTCCCACAACTCCCAGGAGTTCCTTGTTCCCAAGTTCGCGATCAGAGTAGCAAAACATCTCTCCTTGTAATACAATGTGTTATTAAATGTATATCTGCCGTTTTTAGGTTTCCAGTACAAATTCTATAGTAACAAAATAACACATGAAAATCTAACTCTTTTAAGTACTCTATGTCATTTCACTCATGACCAATCTGAACAGGAATAAAACCAGGTTTCAAAAAAACATATAATTTTAAGTGCTTTACTTAAAGAAAACACCTTTCTTTTTTTCTTGCCCCCATCCAACCCCAGGACTAGCTGGTCATAATAATTCTTATTTCTGTAAAGAAAATACACATTTTAGGTCAGAGAAATAGGCCATGAGGAGGTAGAATTGCTGCAAATTCTGTATCTTTAGCAGAACAGGGCCAAAATGATAAATTAACTTTATGCCTAAAGAAGCCTTCTCTAAAGCCCTGTGCTTTTTCTTTCTTTCTTTCTTTTCTTTTTTTTTTTTTTTTTAAATTTTTGGGGCTCCACATCCAAACCTAAAAAGCACCTGTTTTTCTATTGTTGGCGTTCAACCTAATGTTGTTCAACGGGAAGGAAGCAAACAGGTGTGTGCACTCCTTTTCTACATTACATAATATTAAAAAAATTGGGGTTATGCATCCTGCTGTTATCATCTGGCCTTGCTGCTACGCACACACACACACACACACACAGACACACACACACGCATACACACACACACACATCATGCAGTTGTTAGAAAAATCTAATGGAAATCATCTTGGTTATAGTTAAACCAAAAAAGGGCATGTGGAAGAAGATCATAAAAAGTAGAGCAAAGGTCAGGGCCTTATCTCAGCTTGCCTGGCTAAATTCCCGCATCGTCAGACACAAGGAATATTAAGGTCCATACATAGGACCTTAGTTATAATTTATTAGTTTTTTCCTGGTAGCACTGTATCTATCCATGTACATGGGCTAATAAAACACTTCCATCTCCTGGAGCTGTAATAACTCAGAATGACTGAGGTCTTCCCCCTCTTCTTTTAAAACATAAACCATTTTTGTAGGCGCTGCAAGCATGTGTTTAATACAGATCTTTGTTCTTTCCATCCATTACTACAAAGCCACCTAAGAAATCAAAGCATTCAAAACCAAATGCTAGGCTGTGTTCATTCTTCCAATTCAGTTCCTTGTATAGTCAATGTAGTTCCTGGAGAAGAGTCAAAGTCTTCAGTTGAGATTTGCCATTTACTCAAAAGCTTTCAAAAAGTAGAACACTTTGCAATATGAAATATGTGTAGCAGGAATTTGTATTTCTAGTTCAGCTCAAATAGGCATAGCCAACACCTAGTGAGGCACGTTCTAATTCAATAACCACAGAATCCAGTGACTCCCATAATGGAGAGACATGCACAGGGGTTACAATTCTGAATCCCACCAAGGGATTCAGAAGTTGACAGATGACAGGCTTGTTGTAGTGATGCCTCTAAGCAGAAAGCAAGGCCTTGCCAGGAAAACAAGACCTTGCTAAGAAGAAGAAACAAGACCTCTGATCCTATTCTTTAAAAAGGCCTGATGTAGGCCAGGCACAATGGCTCATGCCTGTAATCCCAGCACTTTGGGAGGCTGAGGCAGGAATATCACAAGGTCAGGAGTTCAAGACCTGCCTGACCAACACTGCAAAACCCCATCTCTACTAAAAATACAAAAATTAGCTGGGTGTGGTGGTGCATGCCTCAGGAGGCTACTCAGCTACTCAGGAGGCTGAGGCAGGAGAATCACTTGAACCAGGGAGGCAGAGGCTGCAGTGAGCCGAGATCGCGCCATTGCACTCCAGCCTGGGTGACAGAACAAGACTCCATCTCAAAAAAAAAAAAAAAAAAAAAAAAAAAAAGGCTGATGTATTCAGGGCTTTTCCCTTAAGAAATCCTTACTTCTGAAAATTTTTGAAATATGGAACACTTTTGTTGAAAGAGTCAGAGACTTTTCTTGGTTTCATACTTTTTCGGTGTGTTAGAACTTCAATCACAGGGATAGCATTGTCTCTCAATAGACATCAGTCACAGGTGGGAGATCTCTTCTGTCTGGAGGCTCCTATCATTTCCTCACACCTTTCATGCCTAGCATTATAGTACAAATGGACCCTTGGATTTTCCTCCAAGTCTGAAAACCTGAGGGAAGTGAGTCATTGCTCTACTGAGGTCACACCAAGTTCTAGGAATACAATGGTGGTAGTTCAAAGGATCTTAGTTCCCAGAGACATGTTATAAAAGTTCAGCAATCCAGTTGGGTGTAGTTGCTCACACCTGTAATCCCAGCACTTTCAGAGGCTGAGGCGGGTGGATGGCATGAGCCCAGGAGTTCAAGACCAGCCTGGGCAACATGGTGAGGCCCCATCTCTACAAAAATTTTAAAAATGAGCTGAGCATGGTGGTGCGTGCCTGTGATCCCAGCTACTTGGGAAACTGAGGTCCAGGAGTTCAAGGTTAAAGTGAGCCATGTTTGTGCCACTACACGCCAGCCTGGGCAACAGAGCAAGAGCCTGTCTTAAAAAACATCAGCAATCCTTCATTGGCCCTTCATGCTGCTTATCAAAATCTGTCAGATGGCTATAGGGGTCTATCACAGCCACTGAGTCTGGTCTGAAGCTCATGCTGGGGGAGCTAACACTCTAATTGCCAAAGTACTGTGTGTCCATGTGCTTGAGCTTGTGCATGAATGTGTACGTGTGCATGTGTGCGTTTGTGTGTGTGTATGTGTGTGCCTGTGACTGTGGGTTTCCTTTCCTTGAAAAATCAAAGTGTATCCTGTCACCCAGTGACTGAAAGGCTGCTTTTTATTCTTTAGTTTTTTTGTAGAAGAAATGATCTGGAACTGAAGGATTCACTGATAAATAAGCATGTAAGTTACTTTGTGCTTAATTATATCTCATCACTCCTGTTATCAAAGATCTTTTCCTACAGCCAGGAAAGTGTCCAAGACATCTCATTATTTTTCCCCCATTTGTGTTGTCTAGTTTTTTGTTTGTTTGTTTTCAGTCTAATCAATTGATAGCAGTAGTCCATCTTGAAGCCAAATATAATTTTAAGCAGACTAAACATAAATTGATTCATTAGTTAACAATAGTATTAAAACACATCATCATTCTTTAACATTTAAAAAAATACCATTTTATTCTTTGCTCTATTTAAGCCTTTAAACACCTACTTGGCCATTTTGTTCATTTGTCTGTTTTCATTTTTTGTTTTTGTTTGTATGTTTGTTTTAAAGAACACAACTCCATTTCATTTGTCAATTATTTTCACTGTAAATGACTACTACAAAGGTCAACAAGCAGAACACATGGATGAAACAGAATAGAAATGACAAATGCATTAATAGCATCAAAATATTTCTGCTTGGCTGGGTGTGGTGGCTCATACCTGTAATCCCAGCCCTTTGGGAGACCAAGGTTGGCGGATCACTTGAGGTCATGAGTTCAAGACAAGTTTGCTCAACATGGTGAAACCCTGTCTCTACCAAATACAAAAAAATTAGCTGTGCATGGTGGTGTGTGCCTGCAATCCCCACTACTTGGGAGGCTGAGGCAGAAGAATCGCTTGAACCCAAGAGGCAGAGGTTGCAGTGAGCTGAGATCGCACCACTGCACTCCAGCCTGGGTGACAGAGCGAGACTCTGTCTCAAAACAAAACAAAAAAAATATATATATGAATATAATATTATATATATTTGTGTTATAAATATATATTAGATTTTAATTATATACTATATTGTATATTAATTATATAAATATATTATATATTAATTATATAGTATATTATATATTATATTTATAACATAAATATATTATTATATATATTTATTTAAAAGTTGGAACTAGGCATGGGCAATCCCACAGTAATATCCACAGAAAACAGAAAATTCTGGCCACACTTTTTTTTTTTTAAACTTACTCGAATTATCAGAGAGAAAGTAAACAAAAATATAATCTGATGGTGGATGTATGGGAGAAAAGGAGAGAGCAGGCAGGATTTGGGGTTTGTGAAAATTCAGCATTTCTTAGGATTTAGACAGTGAATTTGAAGTTCAACTCAATTAGGAAGGTCTAGGATGCCAGTTTTGTAAGGTAAATAAGGCGTAATACCCTTCAAGGACTAAAGTTAGATAGTCACAGGATAGTTTACCGAAACCAGAAGGATTTTTGTTGTACAGGGCTGGTTACTTGCCTTAGTTTGTTCCTTCTTTTTGAATGCACCACATTTCTTGGGTCAACAGGCTGGCAGCTGTTGCAACTTATGGTAAAGTCTAGCTTCAAATCCTGATGGGAAGCTGGAGTTTCCTATATAGGACTATCGTAACAGCAATATGGCAACAAAGGAACTTCGTTGATAAGTCTAATGAAATTTTATCTGTTAAGTGGGGTATGTAATCTATGTTGCTGGAATCACTTTCGAGAGACAGGTACACTAAGTATATACACAAAGGTCGAAAGAGAAAAGATGACTGAGCTGGGAATTGAGTCACGTGGTCTTTTGATTTGTGGGACCAGGGCTTCAGGCTCAACATAACAAAGCTGACCACTTTCACAACTCTGACAGAGGAGTCATGAATGATCCAAGAGATAAGAGATATAGCTGAATTAATAAAACTTCGGCTGTATTTTACAAGCTCTGTGACTAGGCATAGCATGAGGTCAGTACAAAGTTCCAACCATGCTTAGATCAGAGAACCACTAGAGCAGAGGTCCAGACAGAAGAAATCCATCACTATCATAGTAATGGTAAGAAATATCAGGCGTGGCACCAAAACCTTAACCATAACTACCCTAAAAATCATCAGGAGGATTTCAGAATCAAAATAACAAAAAGGACATACCCTCAGTGCTTAGCTAAACTCTATGACTTAATAAGGTAAAAATGAATATTTGAAGTTAGATGAGAAGTCATCATTTTAACGAGGTTGACATGGATCTGTACCAATTCCAAAGACAGAATTTTTATGTGTAGCACTTCTAATTTTCCAGGCATAATTTATGGTAAGAGACAAGTTCCTTAAAAATTATTTAAAGATTGAATAACATGCGCCATTGCTGCCAAATAGGAAGAGACATACTAAATTACCCTTCACTGCTCACTTGCTCCCTACTTACTCCTTTTACTAAAAAATAAAAATAAAAAAATAAAAAAATAAAAAAGGTACCAAATATGCCTGCTTACCATTACATGTAAGGCTACTAGACTCTTTATAGGCAATTTCCATAAAACACAGCATCCAAAATGGAAAAATGGAAATTAACTTTGAAAGTAAAGAAAGGCATAACAAATTTAATTGGATTATCATCGTTACCTGTGATAAACACTTTTCTGTCCCAGAAGCATAAAAATTGGAGAGGCTATCCGGATTCTTTCACATGCTAGAACTGATGTCTAGAAAATACTGTTTGGGATATGGTTTCTATAAAGTGCAGAGAGACTGAACCATCAAAGTCATTATTGACTCAAGGAGAAAAGTATAAGGAAAAGGGCCATGTCAGACTTATTACCTATGTAGATTCACCCTGCCATCCATTATCCAACTCACTGGGTGTGAAATGTTAAAAGTAGAACTAAGATTCTGGGATTACCATTCTGTTAGTTTTCTTATTATTGAAGAAATAAATGTACTAATTCTTAATAGTCATATTTCTAAAATAAGCCATCACCAACTATATTTCAATACAGCTGAGAGTAAAACATCACAAAGCACTTTAAATGTGCTCACAAATACCATTTCTACTGGGCATGCTATTTATCATGTTCTGGTCACAATTTATCATGTTCTGGTTACATGTTCTGGTTACAGGTGATCTTCAAGGTAGGTCACAAGGGAAGAACCAGAGAAATGAGAAGCAAAGAAAGAAGACATTCTGTAATTGCAAAAATGGAGGTGTGCTCTGGATAGCATGTTTTGTTCTTAAACATCTTCTTTCCTCTTTATAGCATAACAACTTCATAGCATAACATTATAGCATAACTCGATAGTGTAACAATAATTTTTTACAGTAATCTCGTCTTTTGAAGTAGAAATCATATTCACCACGGCCAGTAGGTGTCTGCCATTGATAATGTTAGCTAGGCATTGTAAAGATATATCTTTTGCTTCTCTTCTTTCTGGTTCCCTTTTTTGGAGAAGAAATGAATGCAGATAAAATCAAGAGTTATCTGTATAGTAAAGCATGAAAATTCTTAGCTAAGACAAGATAAACTGACATTCATTAAATATCCACTATGTGCCAGACATTCTAGCATCTTAACACTTTTAGTCCTTACAATAATCCTAAGAAATAGGTGACACTTTCTCAAAGTTGAAAACAAACAAACAAACTGAGGCTGAAAAAAGATAAATGGCATGCCTTTGTTCTCAAAATAATAAAGAGGAATTCCAAGGCAGGTTACTTGCTAGGCCTATAATACAGCCACTGAAATATCCTGCCCTGTCATGCCTTTTTCATTCCAGAACTATAAATGTCACCTTGTAGTTAAAAACAAACAAACAAACGAGGCCATTAGAGAAGCCATATTCTACATCTGAATATTTCTCTATGTTTGCAAACCATATTGTCAGAGAATGAGACTTAAAATATTACTTTTAGGTTGTGCATTCTTAGCAGGAGGCCCATGTGAGTCAAATTGATGCATTTTAGTCTTCACTCATGGAAAATGTTCAGTCTCCATTATCTAGCTTTCTGTTGTCTGTTTCAGTTTATCTATCTATCTATCTATCTATCTATCTATCTATCTATCTATCTATCAATCATCTATCTATCTATCTATCTATCTATCTATCTATCTATCTATCTATCTATCTAGTTTTTTAGTTGTCTGTTGTCTTATAGTTTTCATTAAGCTTTCCTAAACACTAGAAAACTAAACTTATCTTGAATAGTTAGACTAAGTTATAATAGGAAAGTTATCAGAAATTCAATGATGTGACCACGTAGCGCCAGAGTGTTATAAGGGATTCTATTTAACCTCCACTCAGATGATCATCATTTTCCTTTTAAAAAATATGTCTTAAAAACAACTTAATTTTCATTTCATAATGATTGTAGTTAGAAAAAAAATACACACTTTACTTTTTTATGAGACCAAGGAGAAATGCATATACATACAAATGCACATACAAATATAAATATGCTGAGTTATAAACATCATCAGGGAGTTATGGCAATAGGAACTATTCCAAATGCAATGCTGAATTTAGTTATGATGCCTGTGCAATATTTAATATTTGCATAAGATCTCTGATTGACCCCAATGCAAAATTAATACCATTAGATCCTTTAAAAGCTGATTGTATACAGCAAAGAGATAGGGAGAAAAGATAAAAAAAGTATCTCTATAAGAGATGCACACAAATTATATAAAATAAAAAAATTATCTCCAGGGACATTTAATGTTAGGTTCATTTTGTTGACCTGTAATTTTCTTCAACCTCATTTGTATATAATATGCAAATCATGCACAAGAAACTCTTAAAAATAGGTCTGATGGTAGCACTCCTTAATTAAAAGTTAATTCCTGACTGTTAGGTAATTTAAATGAGCAACATTTAAATAAATGGGCTGTTCTAAATAGTTAACTTTTGTTTGGTTAAATTACATATGGGGATCATCTAATCAGACTTGCTTTACATAGTTATCCTCACAAAAATAATGCTAAAAATCAGAGCGGCAGACATATTTAAAGTGTTTACTAATGGCAAACAACTGCAAAATTGGAAGAAGAATGCAAAATGTGACTTAATTTGTGTAATTTTCATCAGTCTCTTCAGTATTCTGTTGATTTTTTACTGAATTTTATTCAACTGACTATGCCAAGCCTTATCTTAACCCATTTAAAATTTGAAATACAGACGCACATGTTCTCAGAACCTCTTGAGACAAAAATATATATATATATATATAATAAAATATGTCATTGGCTCACACCTATTACCCCAGCACTTTCGGAGACTGAGGCAGGAGTATTGCTTGAGCCTAGGAGTTCGAGACCAGCCTGGGCAACATAGTACTACCAGACTCCATCTCTACAAATAAAAAAATTTAAAAATTAGCCAGGCATGGTGGTGTGGGCCCGTAGTACCAGCTACTTGAGAGGCTGAGGTGGGAGTATCATTTGAGCCCAGGAAATGGAGGCTACAGTTCATGCCACTGTACTCCAGCTGGGGCAATGGAGTGAGACCCTGTCTCAAAAAAATAAAAAGAAAAATGAATAATAATAATAGAAATAAAATTTGAAATATGGCAAGGTAAGTCACAGGTTTGTTCAAAATAAGTTAAAGCTATAGAAGAAATCTGAGAATCACAGAATTTTCTATTTACTTCAGTGATAAGAAAGCTGAGGCACATGGCAAAAATGTTATGTCGTTTTTACCTACGATTACATATAAGAGGTGTGATTAAAATATTGAACTTTGTAGTTTCAAATGCACCATTAACATTTTTCACTTAGGCTTCTTTGTTTCCTAAAAATAAGCAGTCAATGCTGAGTAGAAATGTCAAGAAATCAATAAAAAGTAATTAGGAAGAGTGTTTAATGTCCTTGAGAAAAGCTTTGAAGGCAAAAAGGGAATCTTTGGCTTAGTGAACAGTCAACATTCTTACATTTCCTTCCATAACAGAAAGAAAAGGCAATATTTTAAATTACTTTTTAAATAAAAATAAAACATACAGATGTCAAGTGTCACCCTGGGCCATACTGCAGTTAATGTGGTTGCTTTCCATCATAAAAAATCCACCAGGGAAAGCTGTCCCAGGTACTGACTCCTTCCTATAGGCAGTCAGTGTTATATGTACCCATGTGTGATAACGAGCAACAGAGAAGGAACCCTCGTGTTAACACCCAGTTGCTTTAGCTAACCATTCCTGTCATCTTAGAGGAGAGAAACTGAAAGAAAGGAAAGCATTATTATGTGACTTCAATATGCCAGGGCAAAAATATACATGATGTCATAGGCTCTCACAATAACCTGTAAATTCTGTATTATTTACCTGCACTTATTAGAAAGTAAATAATATCTCAGACAGATTAGGAGTTTTACAGGTGGAAAACAGCAGAGCTGAGATTCAAACTCAGATCTCTGACCACAAAGTCCCTACTCAAATGTCTTGAATATTTTCAGAGGAGGTTTTTATTGAGAGTTAAGGACTCCTTTCAGAATCTGGGGAAAGCTATCAATTTTTGTTTACATGTACAAATAAAAACGAAGCATACAATTTTGGAGTTTCATAGACCTCTTTTTCTGAAGCCAATTCAAGTTAAGAACTCTTCACATGAGGTCTGGCTCTAAATGACCTTTGACATTTTCCATAATTTAGAATACTCAATAACATGATTCCATTAGAGATAAGACTAAAAGCTGTTTCCTTCCATGCATTATTTTATTTGCTTTGTTTCAGAGGTCTTTTTCAATAATCTGTTTTACTATTTCAGAAGCAGATATAAGAACATTTGAGAACATCACCAAAATTATTGTAGATCAAGATACTATAAATTCAGAAAGGAAAACTTAATTAGGAGTCTTTTGGATTATGTTAAGTATAATAAGGATGATTTAACCTTTAGGACTTTATTACAAATACTGCCACTATTATTTTGTTGTACAGATTATTTATGATAATAAAGGAATATTTTATTTAAAAGGTATCCCTGTAGATTAAAAACAATACTTCATACATATATCTTCAGAAGCTGGTGGGGGGATGAGTCCAGGGAGAAAGAGAGTCTCTAATTTTTTTCTTTTTATTGAGAGAACAAAGATGCTTGCCAGGCTTAAATATTCTTATTCTTAAGTTTGGACTAGCATTATTTAATAAAAAAGCCCAATTTTCTGAAAGAAAACTGCAGTAACTTATTTTTTTTTAAAGTACATTCCTTCTGAAAAAAATCTCAAAATGCTACAAACCAATTCAATATATTTTTATATATGTGTTTGCAGAGTGCACAGCTTCAAACACACCAGGGGGCTGTACCTAAATCTTTTTTATAATATATTTAATGGGAAATTCCAAGTTGAATTATTGTAACATTGAATACAGAAACCCACTCATATGACTGTAAACACCTTTGGAATGAAATACAACCATGTCATTGCTGAATGGTTAAAGGTAACAGTTTATTTCATATTAAATTTGAAACAATCTTTGACTAATTCTTTCCTTCTCCCCTCAATTGCTCTGGAAACAGTTATGAGTAGGCGTTTTGCTATAGTGACTTTTTTTCCCCCTCATATCTTTCTCTCAGAAGTATGACATAAGATTTGAAAGAAAATCTAGCTTTTAAGTTTGTACGATCTTATCATAGGACATTATTACCACTGATTTTAGGTAATATATTGTTACTACTACTAATGTGTTGTTATTATTGCTAATCAATGTAAACATTACAGTGTATTTTTATTTTATAGAAATGGAATGGCAAGTCTGCTATATATAATTTATTATAAATTACTCTAATCATCTGAATTAAAAGTATCATTTGTCAAGTGATGAATAAGATTGTAGCCCAGCACAAAATACATTTTTCTTTAAAAGGTATTGTTTTCTCTACAAATAGATTTCTTCTTACTTGTTTAGAATATTCAGATAATAGAATTAAAAAGTAAACAAACTGGCTTTATAATAGAATCTTGTAAACTTCTAAATAATTTGAATTGTATTAACTCTGAAAATTAAATAGCATTTATCTGCAAAGAAAGGGAGATTCATTTCTAAAGCTTTCTTTCTATTGAAATCCCTATTCCATAGGAGTAATTATGACTGTACATTTTAAAGACCAACGGAGTCAAAGTATACAACAAGTGTGGCTAATATCTGGTGAAGTATTATTTGAGAAAATTTAAAATTCTGAAAGAAAACTACCATTCCTTTTTTATGACCCCAATCACCAGGTCTCAGGGACTATTATAAAGGAATTTTTAAAATTTGGGTATCTGTAGTGTTATAATTAGAGGCTAACATTGCTAAGTGAAATTGTCAATCAAATCTTCCTTAAAACAAATGTCATTTTATAATTCTACAGTCTTGTAAAATTACACACACACACACACACACCCCTATATATACCCATGCACTTCTTAAAGTTCGTAGTTTTCAAGTTTAACTTAGAAAAAAGCTAACTGACCATCATATGCACAGCAAGCCCCATGCCAAAACTATTCCATTTGACTTGCCCTGTAGCTTATCATAGACTCTCAGATAAATTAATAAAACTGTATGCATTCTTTCTTGTTTATCTACTCAGATATTTATAAGTCCCATTTATCTAGCAGTAGAAAAATAAATGAGAGAAGATATAAAATGTTCTATCTATGCCTACATCTGATCTGTTTGTAAATATAATTAACATTTGAAAATCCTCCATAAAGCTTCATCCAAAAGGGGCTTCTCCACGACAGTCACAGACCTTTGGTCTCTACTACACTGCTATCAGCTCAGATCCAGTAGAGACAAAGATTTAGTTTTTGTGAAACTGCTATAGGCATCTAAACCTGGGTTTGGATAATTTTTATCAGTTCACTTTATCTCATTTGCTAGATCATCTTTCTGTAAGCAAATTCCTTTTAAGTAGATTAACATCCTTTAGATCTGGGGGTCTACCCTCCCTGTGTCTTAAAATATGGCCATAATTTTTAAAAAGAAATATATAGAAATAGTCAAAGATAAAATGGGGAAGCCTTGGTAGGTTGGGCAACTCCTTGTAACTAAAGAAAGCAAAGACTTGTTGAGGACACGTAGGAAATGTTTTTCAATGGGACTCATTGCAACGGCAGGCAGGGTTTAACTTCAAACTATTCAAGATTTATCTTCCAACTTTGAAGTTCTATTATTCCAAGGACAGGGTTAAACTTGGTATACACCAATGATGCTGGTGATTTTGGCTCAACTCAAACATTTTCATATTTAAGCAAGATCTGATATGATTTTTGCAGATCACAAAGTGCTACATCTAAGTCTTAATTTCAGGTATCCTGATTTCAATTCATCAACTAGTACCTTGTTCACACGGGGATGGAAAATAAAGACTAGATCAAGAGGAGATTCCCTCTCAAAGTGGAGAAACACCTAATGTCCTTCACACATCTTCTACTTCTGCACATCTCTAAAGCAAACATTTTGCCACTTTAGCACTTTTCATCAAGGATAGTAGAGGCTACTTAAAATACATTGTCACTTATCCCATGTTGATTGCTATTCCTAAAAGCTACATTTTATTAAATATAGTTTTAAAAATTCAAGTGGCTACCAAAGAGCATTTTTATGTCCAGAGTTTTATAAATATATCCAACAATAGAAACAACTCCACATTTTTTAAAGTCAAACCAATATTTTCAGAGGCCATAAAAAGCACACGTCAATGATCGCAAATCTCGAATGACAGGCACTAACGGTATGTTTGTCCCCACAGATTACTAATTTCATTGATGAGACTTTCTGTAGCTTTTATTGGCCACATCGGAGGTGGGGGGGAACTAAATGCACCAGGACCAATAAAACCTGTCTGCAAATGATAAATATAATCTTGTTTGTGCTATGACTTGAGAAATATTATATTTTAGTGATATTTTTTCCAAGAAGGAATACTTAAATGTGATCCATTAATTTCATGACAGTAGTGGCAATAAAATATGAAATAATGAGATTTATTGCACAGAAAGTGCAGGCAACACTTAAGTATTTTTCAGAAATCATAAAATTCTTGAGCCTTGGGAAACCAGAATTTGCTTTTTAATACAGATTTTTAACTATCCCTTTTGTTTGTTTATCTTACTGTTGTTCCATTATAAGATATATGATTGCTTTTTATTTGCTTACATGATATGTAGATTAATTTTCCAGTTCATTATACAGAAGTCGTTTCATTTTTTCTTCTGCAAAGCCACTTGTACAATTTAGTAAACCTTAGCCTGATACTATCACCGCTCTTCAAATGAAAATATCCAGATTATAAACTCTTGAAAAAAGGAAATGATCATTTTGAAGATTCAACTCTAAATTCACTTAATCCAGCTCAACAAATCACTAAAAATTATTCAGCAATTGGTCACACTTTTATTTAATATGTCCCTCCCACCTCTACTGCCTCCCCAAAGGACACTGGGAGATGGGAGATAGAAAGAAGAAATTAAAGAAACATTGCCTCTAACACACCTTGCATATATCATTCCTTGCTACGATGTCTGGTAGGCAACTAGCAATTTGTTAAAGTAACTCATTTCCTCTGACTCATTCTTTGTTACTGAAGGGCTACAGCTCTGTTCTATAAAGAACCACTACTTTATAAGTGCTTGTTCAGCATATTCCATTTTTGCTGATGGCATCTGAAATTAATCAGTGTGCCAATCTGAGCAAACACAAAGGCGTCAGAAAGGGCAGCGATGGCAAAGACCATCTTTAGCAGGAGTCGCTGCGGTGGAGGTCTAGTGTTTCCCTGGTGAAGCCATCACTTTTTCAAAGATCGATTGTGTTGTAACACCACCTCAATGAAAGCAATAGATTTCAACCACTAATTTTCTTAAAATATTCTCAAATTAAAGAACAGACCATACATGTTGTGAACATTTTTGTATCTAATGCTTTGTTAAATTTTCCTGTCTTAGTTCTAAACAGTTTGTATTCTAAAACAAGCCATGTCATGGGTAAAAGTTAAGAATACAACAGGTTTCTATTCCAATGTGTTCCATCCTGTGAGCTGCTGACCAGTAGAAAATGAATTACATTTCCCTTTCTCTCTCTTTCCTTCCTTCCTTCCTTCCTTCCTTCCTTCCTTCCTTCCTTCCTTCCTTCCTTCCTTTCTTCTCTCTCTCTCTCTCTCTTTCTTTTCTTTCTTTGTCTCGCTCTGTCACCCAGGATGGAATGCAGTGGCACAAACATGGCTCACTGCACTCTAGCCTGGGTAACAGAGTGAGACCCTGTCTCTGACTTCTTGGTTCAAGTGATCCTCCCACCTGACTTACAGGAATCATAAGCTGGAACTGTAATTCTGAGATAACAGGCATGAGCCACCATGCCAGGCTGAATTATATTTTCTGTACCCATCAATTTACCAAAAAAAAAAAAAAAAAAAGACAAAAAATAATGCATTCAGAACTGCCCCTTACTTAAAAAAAAATCCCTATCAATACCCAGAATCCTGAAAACAACTGTTTTGGAAGAAGAAAAACAGGTAGAAGTTAAAGAAAGTAACAGAATACAATCGTTTCAATGAAAGTCGTAAGATTTGTTTATATGTGTTTATGTGGCAGGAATAATTATTTTTCTTATTCTAAGTAACAGTGCTACTTCAAAGATATACAAATGATATTCAGCTGATTCAAAAAACAAACAAGAAGTTGACTTCACATTTTCCTACATGAGGAGAACATTCTTTATGACCTACTGTTATTAGGAGAAAAAAGACTGATTTCATTTGATCCTGTTATTGATTTTCTAACTTCCGATTTGATGTCTCAGATCCTACTGGAAAAGTCTAGGAATCAGAACAACTGGACTGCTTTGCATGTAAGTTATAATAAATATGGCATTATAGTCCAGGTCAAGTATTTGTGGAAACAAGAAAAATATTAAAAACATCATTAGCAAGCTATCTCTAAAATATCATAGCACAAAAAAGATCAAATTATTTCTACAATCATTTGGGAAATCAAACAGATAGGATATTTCAGAACTAATAATATTTACTACAATATGTAGACTCCAAAGGGGTCAATGTAAACCTTTTTCTGACTTATGTTGTTGGTGTTCATCCCCTAATAGGTTCAGTTAAAGAATGTTGTAGTGCTTCAAGGTCAGATAATAAGACTACAGAGGTGGGAACGCCCTTATGGTCTTCAAATATTATTTCCTCATCCCTCCTATCCTTTGACCACAATAAACACTGTTATGAAAGAAATTCAAATATAAAAAATTCCTGTAAACAAATATAATTAAATGCCACCCTGTTAAAACTGTTGATTTATTTAAGGAAAACCAACATGAAACCCAATTAAATTTGCACTTGTAGGTTAGCCCTCATTTGCTAACTTTTATGCTTGCCTGTATTATTGTTGAAAACCCAGCCATTAGAGAGAAGGAAGAATGAAAGACAAAAATGGACCGTAAGACAATAAAAACAGTCTAAACAGCCTTATCATTCACCTCATTTTCTTGACTCCTCCCGCCTCAAGTTTTAAGAAGTGACTGATAATTCTGCAAGTGAAAATTCAGGCCTGGCATGGTGGCTCACGCCTGTAATCCCAGCACTTTGGGAGGCCGAGGCAGGCAGATCAGGTCAGGAATTAGAGACTAGCCTGGCCAACGTGGCGAAACCCTCCTCTACTAAAAATGCAAAAACTAACCGGGTGTGGATTGTATGTGCCTGTAATCCCAGCTACTCAGGAGGCTAAGGCAGGAGAGTCACTTGAACCCAGGAGGAGGAGGTTGTAGTTAGCCAAGACTGTGCTACTATACTCCAGCCTGGGCGACACAGCAAGACTCTGCCTCAAAAAAGAACAATTCATAGTAATATTGACAAGATAATCATACATTAATCTATTCTCCTTTAAAAGCCAATCTCTACCAACACAAATGCCCAAACATGGGTTGCTGTTTATTTCAGGGGATTCACTTGATTTTCATACAAATATGATTTTATGTATGACTATTAGGCACATGTGAACACTAACACATGTCCCATGCATAGCCTTTTAGAAGAAAACACATTTTTCCACCAGCTTCTTCACGGAAATACGTGAGAGTGATGTCCTAGAGTCACTTTTTAGATGCGGGCAGTCTCCAATCAATGCTTTAAAGACAGCACTCAGGATACACTTCCCTAAAACATCCATTTCCTATTGATTTTTGTTGTTGTTATAAATGACTTGTATTCTCACAACAGGAAAAAGAATTCAAAGATTTTCCATTTTTGATATTTGGTATGTGAGTCAAGTCTCAAAGATGAGAAGTTGTTAGTTTTACAAAAAAGAGTCATCCGAGAAGGATACTTGATTCCTAGCACTTTGATTTATCTTGTGATGAAATGTTAAGGAAAAGTCACATTTGTGATTTCATGATCTCGGTATCCATTGTCAGTTTATGGACTTTCAAATGTACTTGGGAAAGTTTCAATTTAAGGGGGTCCCTTATTTACCAAGGCGTACCCTTCACGTTTTCTTTTTGTTCAACTAAATGAATGTTGGATAGTTAAAATATCTTAAAATGCTCGTGGAATAAATCAGGGTGAAATCATAGAAATAAATTAGAAAGTGATAATTGATCTATAATCTCTAATTTTCTCCATTTATTTTTGTCAAGTTTAGAAAGTGAATCATCTTTTAGTTCAACACATTCACTTTAGTTGACAGCTTGGCCTACTTCAAAATAGATTTTAATAAAGGGAGAAATCAGGAGTTTGTAAGATATGAAACCTTTTGACAAATGCAGGCTTACTCACATTGAAGACCACGATTAATATTTAAAAATCACCTTCAAATATGCTGGCCCCATAGTCTTTATGCCCTTCTATCACTGAGTCGCTATTCTTCCGGGAGAGCGATGCCAGACTTTTACCAGTGAAAACTGGACAATTACTCGCAAGTCATCATTTCTGGCATTCTTGCGTCTTGATTTCAACACATGGAATGAATGTCACAGTCATAATGAAAGAAAATAGTTCAGATTTCTCGAAAGCAAAGGATGTCTGACTTAACAAAAAGTCCAAACTTGAAGATTTTCTAAAAAGATATTGAATCATTAGTATACTTACACAATATATATTAGAATGGATATAAATTCTTTGATCCTTCTTGGAAAATAGAGAAGATGAGGATAGGAGCACGAATGCTACTTCCAAAAAATCAGGTTGCTCTGAGAACATGAACAGTACCTGACTTCTGGAAAGTTGCAGAAGGCTTCTAGGGGAAGTACTACTGAGTTGAAATTTGAAGGATGATAAGTTAATTTAAGTAAGCAAAGGGCTAGCATGGTGTGGGAGTTGCGTGGATTGGGTTTAGACATGCAGAGGAGAGGCCTTGCTTAAAGACCCAGAGGCAGGAGGGGACATAGCCAGTTCCAGTAAGTGAATGTAGGTCAGTGTGACAAGGGTCTAAAGGGAAGGGGATGGGAAAGGAAATGAGAGGAAGGGAAAGGAGATGAAAAGGAATCAGGGCAAGAATATGCATTAATATGGCGTTGTTTATCTTAAAACGTATCAGCATGCTCACTCCCATGAATTACATATACTATCTTAGCATAATACACTACATATTCCCTTTCTACTCTTATTTACATTATCAAATAGTTTATCAAGTCCTTCTATTCATAGATATAAACTTTAGCTCTATTCTTTTAGCTGATGTGCAGGATTAACTCAAGGTATCAACTAGTGGAGGCGAGCAATACCAGGATTTATTGTATCTGTAGTGAAAAGAAAATACTAGTTGAATAAATTAAAAAGGATGCATATTTTTAAAGATAATTCTTATCTAAGTTCTATGTGTGTGTTAATAAATACATATAAGTGTCTTTACACTCACGGAAAAGTATTACCGGTTATTTCCTTAAGAGAATTTACACTCGACCTGACTAGATCATTTGATTTTTTTGTTTATATCAATTGTGAGTTAAATAAAAGCATTCATTTTTGACCTATTATTTCACTCACAGTTTTTACCAGTTATTCATACTAAAATTTCATTATTATTTCATTAAAAGTAAAATGAAAAACATTCTAACAAATTATATACACCAATATATATGAGGAGGCAATTGTTTTATATTCATTATTTTTTTTGCTAGCTAAAGCACCAAAGACAGATACAGAGTTTTAATCAGAACATCTGCTTAAAAAATAACTTGAATAGCTGGGGAAAGGGTGGAAAGAGGAAATGGGAGGGGTCTGCTAATGGGTAGGAGGTTTGTTTTTGGAGTGAGGAAAATATCCTAGAGTTAGATAGTGGTAATGAGTTATACAACATTGTGACTTTACTAAAAACACTGAATAGTAAACTTTGAAGTGTGAATCTTATCACGTGTAACTTATACTTTTAATAAAGTTGTCAATAACATTTTATAAATAATTTGAGTTATTGAATCCTAGAAAAGGAGGTATGTACATTTAAATATTTTCTTATTTTTTTCTTTGTCCTATTCACAGCCAGGCCTCTACATTGCTCAATAAGGATTTACACATTGACGTTATAGGAACATTAGAACCATCTGTAATATTAGCATGTTTCTAGAGAAAAGATGGCTCAAGACAACGAGGGGTAAGGAATTCTAAACTAACAATCTCAAAAGCTGTACCGATCACATTTATGCGGTGACATAAAACAAGAAGTAAACAAAGAAAGCAGAAAATTTTGTTCTCCTATGTTTGAAGCCATTTTCCATTCTTTTTAAAGTCTCAGTATAAAATTACATCCGCATTTGACTAAGTTCAAAGATGGTTCACACAACCGGACAACTGTCACATAATTCTACTCCATTAAACGTTCTCCACTGACTTTTCTAGGAAAGCAGATTTCATTCCCTACAACTGCATTAATCACTAACCCAGGCAAGCTGTTTAACTAATCAGAATCTGGGTCTGACAACTGCTCTAATTTACTGATTCCATTTTTGTGCCACTACAGCCATACCAAGCCCCTCAATCACTGTCAACTACAGAACAGGAGGAAGTAGACAAGTTTCATTTTTAATGATTACTTAATTAAAGGCAGAGTTAAAGTTGCATGGTTAGTTTTTATCCATGCAAAATTACTTACACACATATTTTCAAACTAATTAGTCATGGAACAAATGCACTCTCTTTTGAAGAAGTGGGAACCCAAATGCAAATTTACAAAGATGGAATCGAGAGAATGCATATTATTTAAGACATCTAAGTATATGTGTCAAAATAACTTTGGGTTAGCTTTAAGGTCTTTATCTGTGGAAGCATTTATAATGGCACTTGTGAAATTTTTTCCAGGAAGGTTTACACCTTATTTGTAAATGAATGAGGTGGAATATATTTTCAATAAGGAATATATTCCCTTAGTCTATCTAGGTGAAGTTCTATCTGGAGGTAGTGGTTAGACTTAACAGCTTCTGGAAATCTCTCCTAGTCCTGAGATTTTAATATTATATCAAAAGTGAAAATGAAGTAACAGCTCTATGGGGGGTAGTTTTATTATTTCAAATCCATGATATATTTGACCCCAAAAGAAAGACTAGAAAGTCTCTGAAACTAGCCTTGGAAGAATGGGGTAAGCCATAGAGGATGTGAACCATTCTTCCCCAAACACTGATGCTAAGGCCATCCTGAACTCAACTGAAGAAGGGGCCTTTGCTCCCTTGTACAGTTTCCCAGGTCACCTACTCCTAGGTCTTTATGTGGTCATTCTTCCTTCTCGTGAATGCTCATGCCTCTTCTATGAGCCTCGGCTTTCTCCCCACTGCAATAAAGACAGGCATGTCTGCAATTGAAACACCTTAATGCTGCGCTTATGTCTTAAAATGGCCTCACTGAAATGTAGGCACATTATCAAAATCAGTCCTTGATACTGAAAAGATCCCGACTGCCCGCCTGACTCTCCTGTAATGAACTTTTCCTACAGTGGAATCACTAATAAGTATTTCTTGATGTTTCTCTCCTTCTATGTTTCTTCCATTTTCCAGCTGTTTCTTGAATGTGATAGAAAAGAGGCAATTCTCTCCTTGTCCTTTACTTATGTGTTTACTCATTGAAAATTGCTGCTACCTTTTCAGCACTTTTTTTTTTTTTTTTTGAGATGGAGTCTCACTGTCATCAGGCTGGAGTACAGTGGTGCAATCTCGGCTCAATGCAACCTCCGCCTCCTGGGTTCAAGCGATTCTCTCGCCTCAGCCTCCCAAGTAGCTGGGACTACAAGCATGTGCCACCATGATCAGCTAATTTTTGTATTTTTAGTAGAAATGGGATTTCACCATATTGGCCAGGATGGTCTCAATTTCTTGACCTCGTGATCTGCCTGCCTCGGCCTCCCAAAGTGCCGGGATTACAGGCATGAACCACCACGCCCGGCCATTTTTCAGCATATTGATGTCTAACAGCTTGTTCCGTGTTATATTGAGGTATCACTGATGGCACTGAAATTTGTTTTTCTAATTCTTAATAAGTCTAAGTCATAATTCAGATGCTATAAAAAGTAATGGGGCCATACTGCACTGATTTGTGAAAATCATATCTGCTTCTGCAATTTATTTCTGTAAGACAGTTCAATTTGAAGTGATCACCATGTTTTTTATTGGTCTCTAATTGCTCTACAGTAACCAGCTCTAGCACATACATAAATAGGTTGGATATAGGCCTCTTTTTAGCTCTAAAATTAATTAGCTCTCTTTTTTAGAGAATTTTATCACTGAGTTGAAATTCTACTGCATTACACATTTATGCATTTATGCTGGAGGACTATACCAGCCCCAGGAAAGACTGTAGGCACTTGAGGATGGTCCAACATTATCATACAGGCCAATAAGAAAGCTCTGTCAAACTTATAGAACAAAGAGGCAAGTATTCAGCACTAAGCAATCCTCTAATTTCTTTAAGCCAAAAATGAGCAGTTAACTCTGGATATGAGTAGGAAAAATTTAATAACTGAATTGAGAGTTTCTCTAATTACCCATGCATCTCCAAGAAATATCTATTTGAAGGACTGAGTGGTGATGAAAATTATAGCCATGACAAAGCTCATAGAGGTGACTAGCCCAGGGCTGTCTTCACTGATGTAACTTAGGGATTCTCTAACAGAATAGCTGACTCATGCTCAGCTCACACAATACTACTTCAATCTTTCTCAATCCACTTCTCTGAAGAACTTGTTCCTTAAGCTCTAATGTTTAATGTGACAACGAAATCTGCTCTACAGATGGAATTGAATTGCAGGCAACATCCATCTAATCCTATAGCTTACAGGACTTTCACTCTATTAACCTACACCAAGTACACAATTCATGATAGTAAACCATCTTTAAAGATGGATTACATTGGCCAGGTGTGATGGCTCACGCCTATAATCCCAGCACTTTGGGAGGTCGAGGCGGGTGGATCACCCGATGTCAAGAGTTTGGGATCAGCCTTGGCAATTGGGTGAAACTCCATCTCTACTAAAAACACAAAACTTAGTTGGGCGCAGTGGCGCATGCCTGTAATCCCAGCTACTCAGGAGGCTGGGGCAGGAGAATCGCTTGAGCCTGGGAGGCGGAGGTTGTAGTGAGTCAAGATTGCACTGTTGCACTCCAGCCTGAGTGACAAGAGCGAGTATCTGTCTCAAAAAAAAAAAAAAGGTAGATTATATTGTATTTTAGCCTTTCTGAAAAAGAATCATTAGGCTTTACTGCCTTCCGTCTTCAATGAACTTGTGAAAAAAGTAAGAGGCAGGTACAGGCAAAAGTGGTAAAAATTTTTCATGCTGTTTAATATGATCAATACTTCTGAAATTATAATTTGCAGGGCTCTTGAGTTCTCTCTGAGTTGTTCTCTGAGAAGAACAGCTCAGAGTTTATTATTGCTGCGGGAGTTAAATGTGAATGAAAAGTAAAGGCAGAAAGTGGGGAGGGTAAAGATACACAGGTTTCAATTAAAGAGTGCTGTGTTATTTTTTCAGTAAAGAAAAGGAAATGTCGATTTCTACCAGTAATATAATTTTCCCCTCTCTAAGGGAACTAGGGAACATTGAAAGTGAAAAGGATCATGACATTATCCAACATGATCCAACTTTTAGGAAAACTTTTCTAAGATATGAGTAGTCTTTTCATTTTCTACGTATTCCTAAGAATGTTGGTTTTGACGAAGATATTTTCCTTCACATTATAGATCAGTGACATGAAGCTCTCTCTTCAAAACAAAATGGAAAACCATCTTCATTTCCACCTGGGGCTGGGGGTGAAGAGGGGAAGAGCAGACATGGAAAACTGGCAAACACTCTGGGAAGGGAGGCCAAGGCATTCTTTTGGGTCAAAATCATCTAATTTTGTGGTCGCTTTCATTGACTAGTCAGTCTGATTTTTAGCATCCAGACACTGGCTGAAAGCACTGTTCACATTCTTTTGTTTTGCCTTTGGACTGTTTAGAATTGGCTTGATTATATCCTTATTTGGATATTATAGTTTTATAACAAGGGGACACATAATACCTTGCTCCCTCTGATTCTTTAAATACTCTCATTTGTAAGCACCTGATTTTTAATAGAGGGCACTTAATGACATTAGCAAAAAGAAGGTCCTTCTGACCAAGTGTCATTTGATGAATCTGGAGACCCACACATACCTGGCAGAGTGTCCCAGCCAACATCACAGTGAACGTCAAGCAACTTCACACTGGGTGTCAAACGATGTGTGCTTTTCAGAATTCCGCTTTGTAATCCAACAGAGAACAGTATAACTAATTCCTCCTAGATTGCTCTGTGGTATCTCTATTTCTCAGTATAGAAAATGCCATTGTTTCGCATTTTATTCATTTCTGTACTTTCCCATAAAACTGTGATAAGAGTACATTGCTTTTCTCAAGTTTTGTTCAGTCTTTGTCTTTCTCCTCTCCTCTCCTCTCCTCTCCTCTCCTCTCCTCTCCTCTCCTCTCCTCTCCTCTCCTCTCCTCCCCTCCCCTCCCCTCCCCTCCCTTTCCCTTCCCTTCCCTCCTCTCTTGTTCTCTCTCTCTGTTTCTTTTGAGAGAGGGTCTCACTCTGTCACCCATGCTGGAGTGCAGTGGCACCATCATAGCTCACTGCAGCCTTGAACTCCTAGGTTCAGGAGATTCTTCTGCCTCAGCCTCCTCAGTAGCCGGGATTACAGATATGTGCCACCACACCCGACAAATTGTTTTTTTTGTTGTTGTTGTTGTTCTTGTTGCCTAGGATGATCTCAAACTCCTGGGCTCAAGCAAGCTCCTGCCTTGACTTCCCAAAGTGCTGGGATTACAGGCATGAGCCACCACACCCAGCCTGTTTAGTAATTTTTGAGTTCACAACTGTGCTGGTATGTTTTAGTATCTCAAGATTGATCAGTGTGCTAAAATTTTACCTGCTCTTACCTTTTGCATCATCAGGAATTGCAGGGCACCATGCCAGGTCCCATCAGAGTTGACTCAAAGTAAAGAGGACTGAACCAGGAGGGTCCTGGAAGCCAGAGTCCTAGTTCCTGTGGATCCTCGCTGTGGGATTTCTGGCAAATAACTTACTCTCTTTGGGCTCTACTATCCTAATTTGTAAAATGAGTACACACCAAAGGTCCTTTGATTTTACTACAAGGACACTGAGTAGAAGCTGCCTGGGAAAATATTATCAGTGTCAAAGCTGTTTGTGAGCAAACTCTCCCTCTCTCTCTCACATGTGCACACACCCACACATTCTGCTTAACTCAAAGGACGATATCTTTTAGACATGACCTAATTTTATTTAGGCTCAGGATCTTGTCAGTGTGGGTCTTCATAGTTGCTTTATACAATTAAAATATGTGATATGAGACCAGAGCTCAGACTTTATTATTATTAGTCATGCTCAAAAGAAAAAATAAGGAACTGATCGAGCACCATGATGGGTCATGAAGAAAAAACACAATAAAGAATACTTTAAAAAAATGAAGCACCTCACGAGACTAAATATTAGTAATAGCACAATCTCTGAAATGTCAGAAGAGTTACATATAGAAAACTCTGGAAAGGAAAACACACTTAAATTGGAACACTTATCTATGGGAAAAAAGAAACAGTCATGAGAATATTGGCAAAGTATTATGATGAACATCTGCACTCTAGGCTTTAAATGATGATAATAATTGATATTAACAAGTGTTGGATACAATTTAGGACATGCATTTTTAAAACGTGAGTTTTAACCAGATAGATTCTAGATGTGACAGGCAGAATGGAAGATTAAAGTTAGAAGACCATCTACCCTCAGTGAAAAGAATACACTAGTCTCTACCTGGTCGGATAGGTATGATGTGTAGCAGTATGGAAGCACAGCTGAAACCAAGCCAAAGCCCATCTCCTTCAGCTGGACAGGAAGAAATTAAAGTCCAGGAGAAGGCAGACAAGCATGAGGTATGCATCATTATGTGCAATATTTCAAAACAGAATCAAAGAGGAAAATGCTCTGCTTCTCTTTCTCAAAATTAAGAGGGTCTACAGAGCTAGAGCTAACTTGTCTTTTACATACTCCTAACAAACATAATGTAGGAACAAGGGAACGAAAAGTGTTCCTGTTCACGGGGGCATCTCTCCTTATTTCACAATGGTTCACAAGATTTTGACTTTACTGTATCAGATAGAAGGAAATGAAGAAAACTAATATACACATTAAAGTACATTTTCTGCAAGGGGAATCAAAATTTCATAGTTTTTTTCAGACCAAATACATTCTATCTAATGATTTCTGAAATAGAGACTGGTTGAAAAGGAGGACCCTCTGTTCTACACTCACAGGCCAGGGCCTTTTATGCCACTTTGGAAATGTGAAGTTTTTTTCTTTTTTTGGAAATGAAGATATTCACTTAAAAAATAAGTGACCTGGTCAGGTGCGGTGGCTCACGCCTGTAATCCCAGCACTTTGGGAGGCCGAGGCGGGTGGATCACAAGGTCAGGAGATCAGGACCATCCTGGCTAACATGGTGAAACCCCATCTGTACTAAAAATACAAAAAATTAGGCGGGCGTGGTGGTGAGCACCTGTAGTCCCAGCTACTGGGGAGGCTGACGCAGGACGATGGTGTGAACTGGGAGGCAGAGGTTGCAGTGAGCTGAGATCGTGCCACTGCACTGTAGCCTGGGCGACAGAGCGAGACTCCGTCTCAAAAAAAAAAAAAAAAAATGAGTGACCTATAGAGAAGACAAATTAGGTTGTCCTCAGAGCCATTAGCTAAAATAATAGTCTTTCTGAATAATGTAGCTTTGGTATCTCTTCTAAGATTATATGTATGTGCAAATAGCAACCGTCACTCCAGTTTCTTCCTTAAGAAAGAGTGACTTCTTCGTTGTCAACAATCAATCATGCCAGCTACCCGCAAAGGCATTTGGTGATGTGGCTTCTTTCCAGGACTATGAAAATTTGCTTGTAGTGAGAATCCTGACAAGTGTAGTAATGTTTCCTTTTCAGCTGCCTAGCTGGACCTGCACATGTCAGGTAGAAGGACCCCTGACAGAGAAATTCCGTACTTGGCCATCTTGAAGGAGTGGCAGTACAGAAGGAAGGTAGAGAAGGAGGGTGTTTCTCCTCCGGCCCAGTCATGGTGCTCTAGTATGGCATGCACTCGGCAGATTTCCTTCAGAAGGGCTACACTGACTCTTCCAACACTGGCCTGTGACTCAGGTTAATTAGCAAATGCTATTCTGTCCCTTCCAGATGGACTCTGCTTTCGTTATTTTTCTGCTACTTAAAATAGAAAGCTCATTTGGGCCCGAAGTAATCAAAAGGCAAATGCTGTTGTTCATTGCATACACAAATATGAATCCAACTTAATACATGGATATTTTTGTTCCATGACCTACTTTTGAAGACAGGTAAATTGTAGGGTCTGATTTTTCCAGGAAGCCTTCATTACACCATCTTTCCCTACTTTGAGGGGACTTTGATGATCTAAGCCAGGCTTCCAGGGCCAAAGTTCAGTTGGAATCTAGGGAAGCAAAACAGTTAGATTGTGTTTGTCACAGCAATGCCAGGCAAAGACCTTACATGACAGAAAATTGTGTGCTGCTGGACAAATTGACTTTGCTAAGAAGCTGAATGAAACTGACTCACTCATGATCCATTAGGCAACTGGCTGGAATCCAGCAGGCTAGAAAATAGCTACACAGAATAAATCTTTGCATCTGTTGCCAGAGGCCAACTGTGCTAAATTCTCATAGTAAATGTATGTATAGGTAGTTTTGACCCTGTCCTGAGAACACTTAGCACACACAAAAAAATCACTGATTGTATTTGGAAAATACTTCAAGTCATTATGCATATTAGAATTGGGCTTTGAAGGCTAATTAAGTTATGTAAATAAAGCAAGAAGAATAAGAAATAGACCTTAAAGGTTTATTGAGTTGTTTTAGATTAGAACAGTCTTATATATATGGTGGATGTTCAAGAAAGGTATTGCACTACTAGCTATGAAGATGATGATGACACGATAAAGTCAATTATCTTTTCTTTAGGAAAGACAAGATATACACAATTCGCTTTTAATTATCAAGGCAGAAAGCAAACCAAATATTCATACGAAAAACTAAAAGGATCTCGCTAACGTATTTCAGTAACAACTCCCTAATCAGCGGGAGAAGAATACAAATTTAACTACTTAATCACACCAACAATTCCCTTAACTTCTTTGCTGTTCTTCCTTCATTTAACTGTTGCATGATCTTACAACTCAAAAAGTTACATTTTCCCAAAGTTTCAATCAATTGAGCAAGAGTACATGAACTATTTTTAAAAATTGCTCAATTTGTCACAATAAATATCTTTATCCATTCACTAGTATATAGAAAATTTTGTGGTTGCAATTGCAATTCTTTTTTCTCAGATCATTTTTAGACTCTGTGTTTCTTAACAGCATGACTAGTGCAATTTGGAGAAACGTAGACCTGGAAAAAATAGGTATGTTTGGGGTGGTATTATCAATAGGGGAAATGGAGCACTGCGTGGAGTGCAGAGTCGTGAAGAGAATTTGCACCTCACCTATTTTTGTTTGTTTGTTTTGTTTTTTTGAGACAGTGTCTGGCACTGTTGCCCGGGCTGGAGTGCGGTGCTGTGATCTTGGCTCACTGCAACCTCCACCTCCTGGTTCAAGAGATTCTCCTGCCTCAGCCTCCCAAGTAGCTGGGGTCACAGACACCCACCACCACGTCCAGCTAAATTGCTGTATTTTCAGTAAAGAAGGGGTTTCACCATGTTGATCAGGCTGGTCTCGAACTCCTGAACTCGTGATCAGCCCGCCCTCATTCAAGATAACACTAAGACAACACAAAGTGCTGGGTTTACAGGTGTGATCCAGCCTGCATCTCACCTTTTAATGTGAGTGAAAATGAAATTTATAGATTGTCTTTTCTTGGGGGAGTTAGGATTAATAAATGGCTCTCTCACACACACACACACACACACACACACACACACACACACACACACACAGAGAAAGAAACAATAAAATCTCCAAGTTTCCATGTAACTAATAGAAGAGATTCCACAGATAGCAGCCAGATACTCCTACTAAGAATATAAAATAAAATCAGCTTAAATTTCTAATTATTTCCTTTGTGATCACCAGCTCAGCCTAAGTACCAAGAACCCTGATAAAGAATCATTCTGCTCAAAGTTACTGTTGATATTCCAAAAAAAAAAAAAAAAAAAAAAAAGCTATGTGTGTATCTTTCTTGCTTTCTTTACATGCCCATGGAGTTTATCTTCACCAGGTGATCTACAGGAGGTGATTTTATTTTATTTTATTTTATTTTATTTTTTGAGATGGAGTCTCGCTCTGTCGCCCAGGCTGGAGTGCAGTGGCCGGATCTCAGCTCACTGCAAGCTCCGCCTTCCCGGGTTCGGGCCATTCTCCTGCCTCAGCCTCCTGAGTAGCTGGGACTACAGGCGCCCGCCACCTCGCCCGGCTAGTTTTTTTTTTTTTTTTGTATTTTTTAGTAGAGACGGGGTTTCACCATGTTAGCCAGGATGGTCTCGATCTTCTGACCTAGTGATCCACCCGTCTCGGCCTCCCAAAGTACTGGGATTACAGGCTTGAGCCACCGCGCCCGGCCAGGAGGTGATTTTAATTCTTTGGAGTCCTGGACTTTGTATAAACTATAACTGGCTCGGAGTTTTGAAGCCTAGAGAAAATGGAGCAAGGCCTAAAATATTGGGTTCTGTGTCTTGCAACTATACCACCTACTACCCTGGGAATGAATGCAGCAGGAGGTACTTAGCAGAGGCCTCCATTGTCCTTACAGCATACATCTCTGGTGGATGGTCCAGCCATGATAAACTTGCAATACAGTAGGTCCGGTTTGGCTGGAGCACAGCAGACATTTTCACACGGTGCTGGGTGAGTGGAGGAGTCACTGAAGCAGCCTCAGGGGTCAGGGACTTGCTGTGAGGGGCGGGGGGGATAAGTAGACCATGGGACCAGTGGAATTCAGGGTTCTTGGGATCCTATAATTACTTCAAAAGAGAAAATCTGGTCTTACTGTTTTAAATACAAAACAGTAGGATTTCATTTGGAGAAAACAGTCAAGTGCTTTAAAAATTTGAATTTTAAAAGCATTGAGATCTAAATCAGCATGGAGTAGCTGGCTCTATCGGCCCCCCTCATTAAAGATAACAGTAAGTCAATAACCTCGAAGTTGAAGGTGCATCAAAGTGTATCAGGAAGGACAAGGGCATTCTAGAATGCTTTCCCTAAGATAGACCCGAAGTCCTAGATTGAACCCAGAACCAAAGCAGCTTCCTACTGGTTCCTCTCTTCTAAACCAGACAATGATCCAATTCATGCAATTAAGATTAGAACAGAAGCTAACACATTTTCAGAAGCAAGAGGTAGGACTGACTCTGACTAGGACATTATCATGACATGTATGTGAAATTCCATACTTTGTCAGGGTTTCATATTCAAGCCATGAGCTATATTATTGGTTATGAAAAAGATGTGAACCAGCTAGCAGGTAAATGAAATGAAAATATAGGTATAATTTATATTTCACGTATAAATATGCATATTACATATACATATATGTATACACATAGCATTACATTGTTACATATACATATGTGTATACATGTTACATTAACTATATGTATATATGTAATTTGTTTCTTCGTTAATAAGTAAGCCAAAAAAGAGACCTCACTGCAAGGAGACAGAACAATTTTTTAAAAGCACAATTGCTGGTATCTCAGCTCTCGACAAGAATATAGAAGGCAAATATTGTCAGAAGAAAAAAACAGAAAAAACAACAAACAGCCGTTTATTAAGTTGCCTCAGCCCAAGTTTAGTTCTAGAAGCAACTTTTGTTCATTCTTTATGTTATTTTCAAATATTAAGACAGAAAGGTAATTTTTATCACGCCACATTTATGAACAACACATAGTCCATGAACTCTTCCTTTTTTCTTTTTTTCTTTTTTTGGTTTCTCTCATTATTGCCACGATCCTAGTTTTATCTACAAACTGCTGAACACTGGAGTCCATACTACAAAAGCAGATATTATGAGAATCTGTGAAGCAAAAGATCTTATCACGAAACGTTTGCAAATTCTACTATTTGATCACAAAAACCTAAACTCTACAAATAATAGGCTCACTTTTTCTTGGACAGCTCTACAGTTGGCTGTACGGTTGCTTTTTAGTCATATCAATTCCTTTGGGTATTCAAGATACTATCTTGCTTTTCTTGGCTGCAGCACTCCCTCTTGGAAAACATCTGGGCCACAAGGCACATGTTGTGTTTGAGATTATGGTGTGACGACCCTAGGAGGCCAACCAGAGCCTAGACAATATAAGAACAAATGCAATGCAAAGTAATTCAACATTTCAAATGCCTAATAGATGAACCAGAAGCAAGCTGTGGTTTCAGGAGTATAATAAAAACAGGAACAGGAATTCATACAGAATCAAACTGTTCTAACAGTAAAGAAAATATACATTAATTTTTATTAATGAACAACCTAAAGCAACAATTGCTTTAATAATGTTACTTAAGTAATTGTTGAAAAAATGTCACTGTTATTATACTGGCTCTAACTGGGGATTGGAAAAAGATTTTCTGGAAGTTTTAACTGAGGCATGAAACTCCTTGCAAGTCAATATTAGGTATTCATTCACAATTCAACAAATGTTTATTGTGTACATACTGCATGAGGGGCTGGGGTTGAGCAGAGGGGAGGTAGACAGGTGAAGATGAAAAGTAATAAATGGTAATGATGATTTGATCATAGGGTTTTTGACTTAAAAAGTTTACAGTGTGATAAGAAAAATAAGGCACATTCAAAGACAACCATTTTGAAAAGCTGCTTTTGACAAATCCTTGTAGCTGGGAATAAGGACCGTATCTGCTCCATGTTTTGAAAGATGGGTATAATGTCAATTAATGGGAGCTGGTTATGGGGCACAGCAGTTCAGGTGAGTTGAGTGGCTCACGTGGGAAAAGCCATGAAAAGTATAAAGAGCACTGAAGGATCATGGATCTAAGAGCTGCATGTTTTGTACATATGTTAGTCACTTAATTCTTTCTTCCTTTTATTCCCATTAAACGTATTGGTAGCCTTATGCCTTGTTTTCACATGATTTTCCTTTCTGTATACCATCAAAACGAATTCCTGTTTTATTCTGTAAGATCTAGCTGTAACGTTAAGGGAGTTCATTTCTCCTCTTCTCTACAGCGGCTACGTAACCACCTGATACAGTTTGGATATTTGTCCATACCCAAATCTCATGTTGAATTGTAATCCCCATTGTTGGAGGGGGGACCTGGTGGGAGTTGACTAGATCATAGGGGTGGATTTGAATCCTGACCTCAAGCAATCTTCCCACCTTGGTCTCTGAAAATGCTGGGATTATAGGCATCAGCCATCACACCTAGTCTATTTTTTAAAATAGTTTTTCATTCATACATTTTAATAAAAATGTTCAGCACAAGGATAAAGAGCTTTACTTGTACTCTTACATACCCCTGAGCTGCAAGTTGACTACAGTTATGATTATATTCAATGCAACTATTTTCTCTATCTTTCACAAGAACGACTTGTGGTTTGGACCTAGTGATGTTCTCATGATCCTCATGGGAGGGGCAACGACCATTCCTATGTGAATTCAGATCATCTCCCCAGACAACCAGAGAGTCCCTGCCTGGGAGGAGCATGGACTCAGCTAATGGTTCTGAGCTTCTGGCTTTCCACTGGCAATGGATCACCTCCCTAATGGTGCTTCCTCCTCACAGTGTGTTCAGACTCGGGCTCAGCTTTGCTAACTTCATATGTGGTTTCTGGTTTTCCCTTTTCTTCCCCCGACCTTTGGAATAACTTCAAGTGACTTCAAATGATAGTGCTCTGTTGTGGCTTCTTTCAATGCACATACCCACTTCAGCCAACATCCATCCATCATCTGTCCATCCATCATCTAGTCACCCACCTTCCTCCTGAAATAGTTTGTGTAAAATTCCCACAGATGATACTAGAACAACCTTGTTTCCCCCTTTATTGAGGAAGGGAAAATAAGAACACATTTTATATTTCACTAATTCTTGGTAGCTTTCCTTGTCTCTTTTTCTCTGCTAATTATCTTTTCTATTCTAGTAATATAGAGTGGTATGCTAAAGTGGTTGCACATGGTTGATACATCTTTATATAGATCAGGTTTTTTAAAAGAAATATCAACTATCCCAAAGACTCCTCAATCTGGCACCCATTCAAGAACAAGATTATGAAGAAGTTAGCATCTGATACCATACAGGTTCTTGCATTCAGATTCAAACACTGGGTTAATTCAAATCAGTTCCTAACTTCAGTGATAGCTGGCTACACCTCCTGTGCTTTGTGGTATCACTGTATCATTAGTACCAAATGATGTGTCTTCATGGAACTCCCTGAGCTTGCCCATAAATTGAGCACATTTTTCTCCAGCTCTTGTGAGTCATTACTGATACTCTCAGGCACAGAACAGGTCTGTCTCACAGTCTCCGGGGCTCCCTCATCTGAACGTTGCTCAATGTACTCCATCTCTAGACAGCCTTGTCATTTGCCTTACAGAATCAGAGGACTGGATTTAACAGGAGGCTATCCAGGTTAAAATCACCTTCCTTTAACTGTCAATATCTCTTAAATCGTAATCAGGTATCCCACAAATAATCTTTATCTAAGGAAGGAATTTCTTTTATACCTTCTGAGTTATTTTAAATCTGGGGCTGACACATGAAGAAACAATTTTCACCTCCTGTCACTACCGGCCTTGTCTCCCTGACTTCACTCATTGTGGCACAGGTCCAAAGATCTCATTTAGCTGTCGTTTGAAGGAAAATATTACTTCCAGCTATCCTCAGTTTTTCTTTAATGTATCATCCCTAATGGGATATAGGAAAACTTTATTTCTATTTCTTTTTCTTACCTTTTTGTTTGATTTTCAGTTCAAGCTCACTTTTTTTTTTCTACCTTTCAATATGAGCAGTGCTTATAATTTGGAATCCTAGATTTTTTTTCTCTTTTTGCCAAATATTTTGTCTCCTTATGGAAAGAAATAGCAAAGAGTCATATTGGTAACTTGTATTTGCCACAATCAGGGAGACAGAACTAAGGAGGTTTAATAACTTAGACTAGACCACAGAAAGAAATGCTTAAGGCAGCAATTATAATGATAAAAACACAACTGTATCTTTCTTTCTTTGTGCTCTAACTTTATAATAAATCTTTTTTGGAGATAGGGTATCAAGATTAGAGAGAAAGCTATGTATTCCAAAAATTAGAAACTATAAATACTCAAATATGTTTGAAAGTAGCATCAGATAGGGTCAAATTCTCACATAGTGTGAGTCACTTTCTTCAGGTTCTTGAGCTGGAAGATTCCATTTCTGTGGGATCATTCCCTAGTGGAACTGAATTTCCTCAGATCTCCTTTCTCTCAAATCCCTGTTGGAGGAAGCCCTCTGCATGCGCCACTCTGAATTTGGCTCATGGATTGACCACATTTTCCTCTACTCTTATGAGTCATCAGCTAGATGGTGTGAAGCACAACGATTTTTAGTGTTCTTTGTAGATATTTTTTTCTTATTATTATTTTAAACTTGAAAAGAACGTTAGAAACACTTGAGACTAGTTGCTGACACACGGTACACGAAGATTTGCTAGGAATCTATTACACTGTTTCCATAAGCAATTCTCAGTGGAAGATGAGGGAGTCAAAAATCTTAGAAGTCTAGGAACAAATATCAGAATTTGCTTGTGGTGGTGGTGGAGGTAGGAGTGTGGAGGGAAAAGAGTTGGGCTGTGTCTGCAAAATGTCTCCTCCAAGATTCTGACAAGTCTCCAAGAGAGGAGATCCCTCACTTTCATTCTAGCTGACAATCACTGATTTAGACTAAGTCCCTCCAAAAGAAAAAATTGAGGCCCCACCACGCTGTGACTCCCCAAATGTAATTAAACCAGTGACAGTGGCAGAGCTGAGATGTGAATTCAGGCTTATTGACTCTCTAGTCAAATGATTTTTCCTATAAACCCTGTTTTAGTTTGTCTAGATGTAAGAATATTTAGTACTAAAGAATTTGGAGGTAGAATAATCCTCAAAAAAATTTAAATTTTTTTATAGTCACATTCCTGTGCTGATGAAAATATTCTGTATGTTGACTGAATCAAGGTCAATATCTTGCTTGTGATACTGTTCCATGGTTTTGTAGAATGTTACCATTGGGGAGAATGGACAAAGGGTACAGGGATTCTCTCTGTATTATTTCTTACAACTATATGTATTCTACAATTATCTCAAACTGAAAAATTATGTTAAGTTAAAAAAATGTATTGACATTTTCAGCTAGACTCACTCTAAACTAGGATATGTATGTTTTTTTTTTCCTGAAAACATCAGTAGTGTCAAAACTGTCAAAAATTTTATACCACCTACCTAATTACCTCTCTGCTCTTACAACTAATTTCCTAGCTATCTCACAATAAAATGTTGAAATGGACATAAGCTGTCAAAAGATCAATGCTAAGCATTGACTAAAGTTGTCTGTTCAAATTTGAGAAGTAGAAAGGTTTCCCCATAAATATTTGAGGAAACTGTTAACTTTAAAAAAAGAATGATATTATAGAACTGTTTCCTCAAATAACACCTATTGTGGTTCTCTTAATAGTAAAAAAACATGTGAAAAAAGAAGGCAAAATAATATAAATGGAAGATGATGACACCTCAATTCCATTAAAGTATAAATAATTTATCAACATAAAAATAACTTACCAGTACAAAGGAAAAGGTAAATCCCTGCTAAAATCACTTTTTTTTTTCTACCTATCTATTTAAAATTGGAATGCCTCTTGAGAAATAAGGAGAATCATCTTATTTTGATGACACAGGTCAAAAGCAAAAATCAAATATTTTTCCTGTATGTTTATCTCTTACATACAATAATTTTTAAAATGTAGGTAATGTTTAAAGAGATCTGAGTATAAGCATGACAAAAATTTTTAAAATGGTAATGTACCTTCTGATTTGTTACCATTGCCTCTACGCCCTAAGGATTCTAGAACTTACTATTTTTTTTTCTTTGAGATAGAGTCTCGCTCTATTGTTCAGACTGGAGTGCAGTGTCTGGATCTCTGCTCACTGCAAACCTCCCGGAGTAGCAGGGATCACAGGCATGTACCCCTATACCTGGCTAGTTTTTTTGTATTTATACTAGAGGTGTGGTTTCACCATGTTGGCCGGGCTGGTCTTGAACTCCTGGTCTTAAGTAATCCACTCACCTCAGTCTCCCAGAGTGCTGGCATTACAGGCATGAGCCACTGCGCCTGGCCAGAATTTTTCTTTTCTTTTTTTTTTTTTTCCTCAAGAAGCAAATTAGAAGAGCTCAGGGTTTTGTATAACAGTAATTTAGACCAGGATCCTGGCTACAATGCATGCTGAGTCAGCAGGAGACAATGACAATATCCAAACTCAGGTAAAACACAACAGCATTTCATCAGTATAAGGGCATTATAGAAAGGTAACCAAAGAGATGGTTGGCTTAAGAGGAATCTTTTCTTCTAATCTTAAAAAGTAGGAAGGGTTGGAAGACTTCCCCTGTGTAGGAAGGAGGAGAAACATTAGGATGAATTAGCATGAGGCAACCCTTCTCCTGGCAGAATTGCAGGCTCCAATAAAACATGGGGGTGGCAGAATGTGGAGTCTGAATATCCATTGTGAATGAACAAATGGGATCCTATTTTTGTCTTCATGAAAGCTACTATGCCGAAAAGTGCATTCTCTTTGGTGATTCCACCCTTTCCATCTCTTTTGTTAGAGGGAGACTGTAAAGTAGTTGATGTCAATTTGCATTTAGAGTCAATTTCCAAAGACTGACACTGAATCTTTCTGCAAATGTTTTTCTTAAATTGTGTTGTTCTGCAGTGCTGAACCTCCCTGACAGTACTATAGCCCGTGTTTCCTTGCTTTATGGCAATTTACATCGACACAAGCTCTGAATACTGTCAACTGACATAACATACTAAAGCAAAGAATAAATAAACATGAAAATTGACTCTGTTGGCTTCTGGTCATAAACGCAGAAATGGCAAGGTTCTCGTTTGTCTGCATTTAACAACAATGTGTTTCTTTATAAAGCTGATCCAAAAATTTTAAACTAATTTTAAAAAGTCAGAATTCTTTTTGTGCATAAACAATAGCTAAAGCCTTTAAGCAATAGAGGTAAATTAAAACTGCCTTCTCGAAATGGCTGTGTTAGTATTTATTATTATAAAGATAAAAGGTTATATATAAAATTACACTGTAAGTATAGTTGACATTGTTATTAGGCTACATTGTTTTTGGTTCCAAAGTTTATCTAGGAATTTTCTTAAATATTTGTAAAAATAGCATGTGTTCTATAAATCAGTTTAGATAAGATGCATATTTCTTACTCTAAATTAAGTTATTATGCAGGAGAATTGCTTAAAATACAACGTAAGTTTTCTTACATAAATTTTCTATAAATTACAGATTTACAACCGTTTTCATTTCTAGAAGCCTTACCACAATGATTTATTATTCTAATAATATTTTGTACATGTAAAAATAAAAGCAGTATACACTTAGGATATAGCACCTGTGGCCTTGCCCATGACAACTGTTAGAGATATTCCAAGTGGCAAAACAGTCTATGGCTCTGTAGAATATTACATTTAACTTCTAGAAACCAACTAATGTATTTAGAAAAATTAAAAGCAGGCATCAGATGCAGGTATTATACAACTAATGGTATTACATGGATTATTTTACTCATGACTAAGGTTTAATGAATTTACTACATATTTAAGCATCATAAAATCTCTTTTTAGTCATGACATATTGGAAACCACAAACCTGTATTGTGATCATGGGAAGACAGATGATCACAACCAAGGTGACTTTGTAATAATACGTAAATAAGGTACAGACACTTAAAACACTGAAAATCTAAATATCAATGTTGCCTAAGGCACATGAATGGGTGATTCATCATAATAATAGCATCATAATTATAAAAATAGCATCATAATTTCCTAAGCTTCTAAATCACCTGATTACCTACAAAAAATAATTACACTAATTTTGATTAAGGCAAAAACTTTCCAGTCATTTTGTCACTCACATTTTATCTGTAACTGATTTATTGAACATATAAAATGAGATCAATGAAAAGAGTCACATTTATTTTTGTCTGATCACAATTGTCATTATATCTGGAATACGTGCCTTGCACATAGCAGGTCCTCACTGAATAGGTACTTAAAGAATGTATTACTCCATGTGCATGTTAACATTATCTATCTCATTTGGTACTGAGATTTGGAAATATTCAACATTTACTTCCTGGCAAGTATTTTGTGATGCCTTTAAAGTACCTCCCATATCTGTGTAAGGGACCTTAATAAACAAGTCACTGTCTGTTTCACTCATATACACTAAAATCATTATACATGTTTATTTGCAGATAGTTTCCTGTAAGGGTCCCAAACTTGCTAGAATTGCAGCATTTGTGTAAGTGACAATGTACCAAGAGTTAATTATTATGAAACTTTGGTTACAGATGTTTCCCAAGTAGCTGTAAAACGTTTTTTTTTTTTTTTTTTTTTTTGTTGTTGTTGTTGTTTGGTTTGGTTTGATTATTAATTCATCACTGTGTAAAAGATGCTGGTATCAATATATTCTCCATGTAGTTCTATGCTATCTTACTATACTCTATAATATTGACAACACTTTGCTATCCTTAGTTCTCAGTTAATACATTTCAAAATGGGATGCAATACATAGGAAAATGTGCAGAAGAAGGAAGAGGGCAGAGTGAGTTAATAAAGAATAATGAATTTCTGCCTATGAAGAATTTCTTAAGGCAGGGACACTTCATTGTACTTAAAAAGGCTCACTGATGATACAAGAACACATAAAGAACCTTTTGCTTTGTCTGACTAGGGCATGCATTTTGATTTCCCGGTCTAAACATACCAGTAGTGACTATATTTTACATTTAGTCACTTCTTTTCCACAGCAATTATCTATAAAATCTATTTTGCAGATTACCAGAAAACTTTCATCAGTATTCATGACAACACTGACATAGTCTTCATTTGTATAGCTGATTCCTACTCTCTTCCCTGAAAGGAGAGGGTCCTCCAAGTGCTATGTTTGGCCAGCATTATTTAATACAGAGTAATGGAGAGAGAACTGGCTTTGCAATCAGACAGATCTGATTTTCCATCTTTGGCTTCATAATTTATTAACATATTCTTTATTCTTTTTTTTTTTTTTTTTTTTTTTTTTTTTTTTTTTTTGAGAGGGAGTCTCGCTCTGTCGCCTAGGCTGGAGTGCAGTGGCGCGATCTCCACTCACTGCAAGCTCCACCCCCCGGGGTTCGCACCATTCTCCTGCCTTAGCCTCCCGAGTAGCTGGGACCACAGGCGCCCACCACAATGCCCGGCTAATTTTTTGTATTTTTAGTAGACATGGGGTTTCACCGTGTTAGCTAGGATGGTCTCAATCTCCTGACCTTGTGATCTGCCCACCTCGGCCTCCCAAAGTGCTGGGATTACAGGCGTGAGTCACCGCGCCCGGCCTATTAACATATTCTTATGCTTGTTACAGAACATCTTAGATATTTGTTTCTTATCAGTAAAACAGGATGGTATCACATATTTTACTGTATTACTTTGAAGAGTAAAAAAAATACCTAGGCAATTCATTCATTCATTAAATACACTGGATGATTGGGATACAGAGATAAATAAAATAATGCCTCTATCCTCCTAAAGAAGCTTATATTCTAGCAGAGGAAGACAAACAAGGAAGTTTAAGGGCATTATAATCAACTTCGGTACAGGGCACATTGGGAGTAAAAAGGAAGAAACAGAACATTCTGGGTAGGGGAAAGATATCAAGAAAGATTTCAGAGAACGTTACCTTTGGCTAAGTCTTGAAAAAGTCCAGTCCTGTCATTAATAAATGGTTACTATTGCTATCATTAACATCATCATCTATATTATGTCTCTCCTCAGTCACCCATGGCTAAATCTCCATGTTCACAGAAATCAGGTTCTCATACGGGCAAACTGGATCATGCCTCAATAAACTGGATTTATTTAAGTTGCATACAGAATCTATTTACTATAATTAATTGTGCAGTAATCTATGTAGCCTGATCCACTCAGCACCTGCCTGGACCTTCCTGGTTTTAGCACTAAACATTGAGCATCCCAGGTACCCCTCGGTATCAGTTTTAAAACCCAAAGTTCCCTGTCCTGGGCAAACAGGAGCAATTGGTCACCCTAGGTCTATATTAATGGTTAATGTGGCTTAAATTATTATTTTCCATTCCACCCACGGTGCATTCATTTTGAAAATGTCGAACTGAAGGTAATTTCTAGTCAACCAACTATCATCAGACACATTAACAATCATCTTTTACTGAGGACATGGTAATTATGTTAGACATTGAACCTAATTCAACTCATTACTTTAATTCATAGTAAAAGCAATGAAGAGTAAATCTGAAGGATTAACCAAAAAGTAAAAATGTCATAGGTTAATTTACAAAATATCATCCTCAATGTCAATAATAATGACATTTTATTATTTTGAAATTTATCACTTTTTTTATCTTTTAAAATACTAGAAAGGAGCAAGGTAATAATAACTTTCAGGAATGGAGACATTTATATTAGCTTGCAGGGATAAACACATTTGTAAGTGCATTAGCAATAATTTCCTTCATTGTGATCACAACGAGTGTGCTTCCATGTAAGAATATATGAACTCATTATTTTGCTTTCAGGTGAATATATAAGATCAGAAAAATCAATTTAGCCTTTACTCACTGTATGCCAAAATTAAGCCATTTTCACTGACTTGACCAGCCTGACTTCTTTAAAAAGTAGGTATCAGATTATTTTGGTAAGAAATGCCTAAACACTCAAATCAATCTTGAATAGTAGTGTGGTATCTGGTAATGTAGATTAATTTATACAACAGTGGAGGAAAGGAGTCCATTCAACTTTGTCAGTGTATTAGGGTAAAAAATAAAGTGACAGTGTCTTTGAGAGAGAGCTAAATGCTTAATTTTTTTAGAACAATAACTATATTATCATGCAAAGATAGTCACTGGGCCATAAATGGAGGGTATGCACTTCTATTATCATGATTTTCAATTTGGAAAAGCTGCATTTCATTTATAACATTAAAACTACTGAAAATACACATGTACTATATATTGTTAAGGATTTAACTACTATCAATACAGTTAAATCGCTGGCATTATGCTCTGGAATTCCAAAAAATATGATAGTTATAGGACATTTTACCTTTTATGTACAAGAATCAGCATGAAAATACTAATCAATCATTTGTCTAGAACAGACAGCTTATTATATCTAAGTACAGATATTTACTTTTTCCTTTTATTTTATTTTGGGGTGATGTCTTGCTATGTTTTCCAGGCTGGACTTGAACTTCTGGACTCAAGTGATCCTCCCACCTCAGCCTCCTAGTGAGTAGCTGGAATTACAAGCACACAGCACCCAGTCAGGCTACTTTTTTTGTGCCCTTTTTTTTCTTGTAGTTTTCAATTTTCATCCTACCCAAGCAGTTGCCAGTGTTTAAAAGCCAACCTTTACCCAACTCAATTCACCAATAAATTAAAACTTTTTCTGAGCTATTAAAATTACAGGAAAAAACCCTCTCGTAATACATGGACTTAAAAGATAGCACATTCAGCATGGGTTAATTTTGCACTAGTCTGGGTGCTGCGCATGTGATAATCTGTCTTTCACATAAAGCAATGAAAATGGTTATCTACTTATTGTCCCTACCGGTGAAGTGCTATTAATTAATTTCACCAAAGCCCGGAAGTCCAATTTAACCTCCTTTATTCTTATGTTAATTGCTCTGAAGAAGGTGAAGCAATTGATTGAGACAGGAGCTTATTTCAAAAGCCTTGTATATAATGAGAGTGCTTCTGAGCATTCATTAAACTGACCATCATCTAATACTAGCGATGAGCACTTTAAAGAACCCGTAATTGGACTCAAACAGAGTGAGAAAGTCAACACTAGACATTTTCTACAAGTGTAACAGAAAAAAAAAAAAAAAGTTTATGTTAGGTAGGCTAGAGGACCAAAAGCCAAAATATCTGATACTGACAGCAATCTTAGATCACAGGTGACATTTACATTATTATTAGTTTCTTTGCTTCCCAAACCTGTAGCACAATTCTCTGCCATCTCTCCACTCTGTCCTCTGTTAAGTAGCTTATTTCAGAGAGGTGACGTGGGACATCAGCGGAAAGAAAACAAATCCAGTGAGACTTCTATGACGGGCTGTTGTAAAATGTGAATTTATACTCCACTTGACTTGAAAAGAATTTAAATGTAATTAAATCTCTAAAAGAGATTTTTTATGTCCACCATCCCAGGAAACAGTTAATATGCATGATTCACCCATATAGGAGATAAAAATAGCATTTGTCAGTAATATAATATGATCAAAAACCATTGCGGAAAAAACCAATGAGTTTAGAGGATTTTTGTAAATAGAATCTAAATTGAAAAGATGATGTGCTATAGCAGAGGACAGCAAGTTTGTTTCTTAATGATAGGCCTGATTATGTATACTTGATATAGGAAAGTACCACTGGTGAAAAAAAGTTTTGGCCCTTGTTAGAAACGTGCTTGCTTTTAACTACATAAGTGTGATTTGTGGGGGTATGGCAAATTGGAAGGAGAGGGCTGCTAAATTTTGCTTTTAGTTCTGTGGTCTGAATGGCCTGCTAGGCAAGTGGAAATTGTTTGCAGGAGTATTTTTAAAGCATCTGGGAAAAATTTTAGAAAAAAATTCCAGAAAATATAAATGATTTAAATTTTTTTTTTTTTTTTTGAGACAGGGTCTGGCTCTGTCACCCAGGCCGGAGAGCAGTGGCATGATCTCAGCTCAGTGCAACCTTGTCTTCCAGGCTCAAGTGATTCTCCTATCTCAGCCTCCCATGTAGCTGGGACTACAGGAGTGTGCCACCATGCCCGGCTAATTTTTGATATATTTTGTAGAGACAGGGCCTCCCCATGTTGCCCAGGCTGGCCTCAAACTCCTGAGCTCAAGTGATCCACCCATCTCAGCTTCCCAAAGTGCTGGGATTACAGGCATGAGCCACTGAGCCAAGCTGAATGAAATTCTTGTAACTTATAAAGATTCTGAAGGAATCATAATTTATTTTAATAGTTATCTGTAATGTCCATGCTATAGAAAGATGGCTTAATTGTCCAACTTCTTTAAATGATCTGACTTAATTACAGAAGAAAAGAAGTTAGGCAGTATTTGGGAAAGAGTCAACTTAAGTATTTACTAATAAATTTCAAAATTATTCACCTGTTTGAAGAGGAAAATTTGATTCATGAACTTTAAACTTCAGGATTATCATACATTTTACATATTTTTCAGTCTCTCTCTATATACTCTTCAGGTAAACAAAAAAGTCAATCATTAAGAAAGTATCTCCTACGAACCTAGCACATGCAAAACACTGTGGATGATGACATGACAAAATCTTTACTTTTTATAGAATTTATTCCTACATTAGAGTCAAGGAGACAATAATTTATTTAAATAATATTATTTAATATTAATTGACTTAACCATCCCCACTTGAATAGTGACATAAATCTCATACTTATACCCTATTTCTCATCAGTTACTGTAGGTGGAAGAAACTTAGGCAAGTGAGACAAAACTTAAATGTTGATTGTTGTTCTTCCTATCAGTACCACGTTGCAGGAACTGGGATGACTGCCCTGACTATGAATACTAGACATTCCCCAGGCACCCAGGACAAGGTGAGAACAGAGAAGCTGCATAATTCAATCCACGCCACTCTGATAAAACCATAGCCAATATTGACTAAGTGTCAGCCGTTGTTAAAGTTTACAAAATCCTATTCACATCCATCATCTCACTGAACCTTTACAGCTAACCTGAGAAAAGTATATTAGTTTTATAGGTGGGAAAAACATGAAAATGCTAAAATTTAAACAGATTGCCAAGGGTCACACGAGCAGTAAATGGTGGAGTGAGAATCAAAACCTAGGTTAACAAACTTCTGTCATATTGAGAAATACAGAACATAATTATGAGAAAGACAACTCAAGTGGCAGTAAATCTGCCACTGAAGGTGGCAGCCAGACAGCAAAATATTGCACAACTCCACCTTTCCAAGTGTGCAAAGCCCCCTGGGGTCATGGCCACCTGTTGTGGTCCATGATCACTGACTTATCGGGAGCAAGTCTCCAGGTAGCTTTCCTTGGCACCTTCCCTAAACCACTGAGGCCATCCCCTAGAAAGAGTGGGAGTCACTGACTTGGGTGTTACCACACGGTATCAGTTAGGTGGCCACTAAAACATCAAAATGAGGCAGATGGGCTTGGCTGTGTTGCGATACTGACCTTCATGGCAACACTCATCTGTTATGACTATTAAAATAACAATAACTGCTACTATTTCCATGATTATTATTATTATTATCATGATCTCAGGCATATATCCTAAATAAATTAGTGAAAGAGCTAGCTAAGTATCTAAGTGTCCCTGATTCTCTTGATTTGTGGTCATTTGAGTCGAGAATGGTTAGAAATTTCTGTTTAGTTAGTAAATTCAAGCAAGGCCAAATTAACATGACAAACTAACTTGAAAATTTCACATACAAAAGAGTATGTGTTTAATTTAATCAAATAATTAATAAACTAACATAGTTTACCATATTTTATTGATAACTAAAAAGCTGTGTTATAAATGCCTTTTTGTAACAGTTCTCTTTCTTCCACTTCCTAACAATCCCCCTAGACACCCATATATGTGCATATGAAGCTAGTATCACTTATCTCTATTCCCCAATCTCAAGCACTTAAAACAGTTCTGGAATATAGCTGTTGCTCAATAAAAGAATAAATATTTGTAGCTAAGCAGAAATGATAAAATTCAGATAGCCTAAAATTTGAATTAAATATGTTACCCTTTGAATACAGCCAAGGTGTTTTTATCTGTAGACAAGTAAACTACTCTCATTCAAATCTGAGCAACAAGTACTTTTTAGGGAAAAAGAAAAATAAAGTCTCAATGAAAAGTCAGATTGATGAAGTCTTGAACTAGGCCTAAGAACATCCACAAAAGTGCTTCTCTTAATTAATGTGTAAGGAGTCTAAATCAACATTCGCCTATAATTTTTAAAATATCTTTTGCAAATAACTAGATCTGTGCTGTGGAGGAAGAATGTTCTTTGTCAGTGCAAACCAAACAAGAAACAGCATGGATTCAAAATTCTCAAGAAAAAAAATATATAGCTTGGTTTGGGTGGGTGACAGCAGAAACACTAGAGAGTAATTTTCAAGCAGAACATATATGAATGTGATCTTGCTCTTTTTATGGCCAGTAACATGAATAACACCATGATTTTGTACAGTGTCCAATTCAGTACCATGAGAGCCATTTCCTCATCATTGCACTTCTGTGAACTGGTGCAAAGCATGGAATTCACCCCTAAGGTGAAACTGTCATGCTTACTTTCTTGCAGTTGTATCCCATATAACACAAAAGCCAACTACTCTCACATCCTTGCTCCATGGACATGATTGAGAAGCACCTTAGTGTAACAGCTATAGCTCTAGATTCAGAAGGAGACTTGGGCTCAACCAAAATATATCACTGTCTCCTTGTGTGATCAAGCGTGAGCCACTTCACATCTCTGAGTCCTAGTTTTACCATCTTTAAAATCCGAAGGTGAGGACAGCAGAGAACCACTTATTCTAAATGACATCATTTGTTATTTACATAATTCTAAGAAATTAAATTACTACTACTTTACAGATGTAAAGTATCTATAAATTGCTATAAATTGAAAAGGCACGCATCCAGCGTTCCATTCAGATATTTTGCCTAAGTCTTTTGGACATAACATTCTTTGCTTTTTATATCAGCTGCTCTAAGAAGAGTGTCAGAGAACATATTCAAGCAGTTTCCTGTGGTCTGAATGACATTGTCCCAAGGTTTTTTTCAGTTGTCATATGCCAATTTAGTGGAGAAACCTTTTAAAACAACACATTTACAATCATTGCTCTTACTCTTTGCCTATTCATATCCTTAAATGTTGCCTAAAATTGAGCACAAATCAAAAGGAAATCTCTGCCCAGGGTGAGGAAAGATTCAGGTGAGAAATTTCATGAGCTTTTTAGTTTGACTAATGAGCTTCAATTATGCTTTCTTAGATGTATTAAACATTACTTTTTATTTTCTGTTCATGTCTTGGACTTTGAATAATTACAATTTTGTTTCATAAAATAAAATTGGATAGCTCTGGTAACCCCTTACATGTCAAAACATGAATTCTTCAGTTAAAAAATAAAACTGTACTGTATTGATGAGACAAAGACATATATAAAATTATGTTCAGTGTTTCTAACATACCTGTACAGGGTTAGAAATAGAGGCAAATAATAGACGCTCCAATGGATATAACTTTTGTCCTGTGTATTAGGATAAAGCTGGAGTCAGACATAGGTAAAATAAATTAAAAGGAGTCAAGATTACTTTATTCATTTTTCATCATGACACAGTAAATTTTAGCCTTATAAAAGGCATGTTGTGGCATTTTTCCAGCCACATAAAGAACCTTAAGTTTCTAAGTAAAAGGTTTCATGTGTACCCTACAGCAGTGGACAAGAGCATTCAGCTCAAGTGTCATTCTGGGGCAGTGTCACGTAACCTCAATTTTGAAACAGGATATTTCCAGCTGACTGCACAATTCATGAGTCTTTAGAAATGTGGGGCAATGCAAAGGATTTTCACAGTTCAAAGGCAGGCACAAATTCACTAGAGTGGATTCTTTTCCTGTAGATGCCTGACTTACTATCTCTAGATAAGAAAAGACCACATGGAAGAAACTACAAGACTTAGTAGGTTGTTATGTTTTTTTAATCCATTTTCCACTGTCAAAGAGCCATAATTTAAAATTACAACTTGCTATTAATCTTCTAACCCATCAAAAGAAAATGCTGGAAGTGGAAAGAGTAGAAGACAGTGATTTGTAAAACAACCGTATTTTAATTACTGTATTTGTTATGACTGTCATTTATTACACAAATATGATTTAATCAATTCCACTACAGATAAACAGAAAGGCTTTAGAATGTGAAGTTCTATGATTCTATCTCTACACTTAGAGGTGCTTTAAATGATAAAATGATCTATAAATTATATCATCTACCCTCTTATACAATAGTGCCATTTCTATTATTATATAATTAACTTAATTGAAACATGTGTAAAGTTTTGAAAGAGATTTTACTTTCCTTCATATAATACATTATCAGTTGACATTGACTAGATCAGCAGTATTAACTCAGTTGCTAGAATCCTCCAGTGGCTTTAAAATAACTTGCTTTGTGGTCTGACACCAAACCATTTGAAAGATATGTTTTTGGCTTTGGTTTGTTTTAATTATAGGCATAAACACTATGGTCAAGACTAGATGCTTATTCTTAAATAAAAATCAATTTTAACTTTTAAGTTCAGTGAGAATAATCTGCACAGTCTTGTTTTAACAAAGAAATGATTACTTCATTGTTTGTGGCTTATAAGAAAAGAAAAGAAAAAACAGAGTTCTTTATATCCACAACTGATGAAGAGTGAGAGAGATGGCATCAAGAATATTTAAGCACTTTGTCAGATTTTTTCTCAACATTCTCTGGGCTAAATGCTTCAGAGAGCATTACAACAACAATGGCTACTACTATTATTATTATTATTATTATTATTTTAATGAGGATAACAGAAGAATAGTGCTGTAAGGTCAATATTGCAAGATTGTTTTTGATCTTATGATGAAAGATATAAATGAAAGAAACATTTTCTAACTAAAGAAAGCTTACCATATCAACAACTGTGTACCTATGTAAATTAATTTTTTTGCTACAATAATATCCATTCTACAGTATATCATAACTTGTAACCAATAAATCATGGACATTTGGATTTATTTACAGAGTATTGCTGTTATAAATAGTAACATAAACATGGATTAATCTGTCTAAACTAGAATTTGGGAGTTCCAGAGGTGCCACTATTTTTCATGTGGGAGATTCTCATAATGAAAGAATACAGAGCAAGTAGGAGAGTGATGTCAGCAGTAGTGAATAAAAAATATTTAAAAATAAAAAAAGTAGATGAAGGCCAGGCGTGGTGGCTCACACCTGTAATCCCAGCACTTTCAGAGGCCAAGGAGGGTGGATCATGAGGTCAGGAGTTCGAGACCAACCTGGCCAATATGGTGAAACCCCATCTCTATTAAAAAATACAAAAATTAGCAGGGCTTGGTGGCACGCACATGTAGTCCCAGCTACTTGGGAGGCTGAGGCAGGAGAATCGCTGGAACCCGGGAGATGGAGGTTGCAGTGATCTGAGATTGTGCCACTGCACTCCAGCCTGGGCGACAGAGCAAGACTGTCTCAAAAAAGAAAAAAAAAAAAAAGTAGGAGATGAAAATCACATATTGGAATAGAAGTCAAAATGGCAAAATGACAAGACACCCCCATAAAGTACAATTCAGTGCCAAAAGGGAGTTTGGAAAAGTAACACAAAAATAAAGACTTTTTCTTCTAACTTAAAGTAGATATAATGATTTTCTAATCACATAAATATGTATATGTCACATTAGTTTGCTGTTTATTGAATTTACTAACTGAATTGTTGTTTAAGTGAAAGCACATGAAGCTTATTTATGGAGACATTTTGGATGCCCATCTTAAAATACTAATGATTTAATCACTGTAATTAACATTTTATTAGTATTTATTAGCTTCTGCTTTTAGGATTTTCCTTATATTTAAAACCTCATATTTTAAGAATTAAAATAAGAAAAAGGTGCAAGAAATTGGTTGCGTGTGTGTGCGTGCACACATGCCGCTTAACATTTTTAAGCATTTTAAAATGAAAATCATCTTGTTGATTATGAAAATGTTTACATTCCACATATTCCATTTGAGATGTAATTAATGAAGGCAAGATTTCCCTTAAAGGGTAGACAAAAAATTATCCCCAGGAAACTTCTAATCCATTCCTCTCATTTGTTATGAAGGCTCTCTGATGCAAGATACCTGGAACAAAGACCTCCCTAATCAAATCAGCCTTTGCCTTTCCGGGTAAGGCCCAGCATGTCAATCCTGCTAAAAAGCAGAAGGAATCCTGAAACAGAAGGTTGTCATATGATGAGGAGGAACAAAGGAAGAGGTGAGGGAAAGCAAAATAATCACTGGCCTTTGTCACTGAGCTCCTTCCAACATTCATTAGTCAAAAAGCTAAACTACAATCACTCAAGGAAAAATTTTTTTAAAAATTTGCTAAAAAAATAAAGGGGCATAAGAACAAATCCAAATGAATATAGTGGTCTTGAGAGAAAGAACAATAATTAAGTAGCAAAAGCTTCCTATGTGTGTGGTCTGCTAGTCTCCCATATATGCCTCAATTCTTGGGGCTAACAGAAATCTGGGTCTAGGCTGCCCTCCTCTCAATGCGAGATGCGTGATTTTATTTATTTTATTAATATTATTTTTAATTGACAAATCATAGTTCTATACATTTGCAGGGCACAATATGATGCTTTGTTATGTGTATACAATGTACACGGACTCAGTTGAGCTAATTATCTATCACCTTGCTTACCCACGGATGTGTGATTTTAAGCAAGCCGAGGAACCTCTCTGGGCCTCCACTGTGCCTTGGTTAAAACAGCTTTGGGCTGAGCGCGGTGGCTCACACTTGTAATCCCAGCACTTTGGGGGGCCGAGACGGGTGGATCACGAGGTCAGGAGATTGAGACCATCCTGGCTAACACAGTGAAACCCCGTCTCTACTAAAAAATACAAAAAATAAGCCGGGCGTGGTGGCCGGCGCCTGTAGTCCCAGCTCCTCGGGAGGCTGAGGCAGGAGAATGGTGTGAACCCAGGAGGCGGAGCTTGCAGTGAGCCAAGATCGCGCCACTGCGCTCCAGCCTGGGAGACAGAGCGAGACCCCGTCTCAAAAAACAAAACAAAACAAAACAACAACAAAAAAAGTTTTGGCCAGGGTTCACTCCTGTAGCAAATGCTCTCTGAGCACCCTCTATGTAGTAAGGGGTAACATATGTCAAAGTACTTAAATATTTTTAAAATGCTACCCAAACAAATTTAACTTACTAAATTCATTGATTTTTCACTATTTCTGCACACATAACATTGACATCTTCTAATATCTTGATGTTTCCCTGTTCTCAGAGATCCCAAACTTTGATATGGGGAGGTGTGAGAGTGTGTGTGTTGATGGGAGAGTGGGTAACAATGGAATAACTCCCAAAACATCACTAATAACCCTTATAGTTAGGGTTATTCTCTTTGGAGCCTGTGCAGGAGGAAGAGAGGCCTGGGAAACTCACTGAAGAAGAGAAAGGAAGCCAGGGAAAAGGAAAAGTTGTGGATTTCATGTAGAAGGAAAAATTTAATGAATTTATACCTTCCAAACTTCCTCTCTTTTTCCCTCAAACTGGAATGAGGTTTGTCCTAAAGACCCTTTCACCTCAAACCCTAAATACAGCTGCATTTAATTAAAGAGCCAAAGCAGCTCAAGTTTTCCTGAAGTCCTGTAGCATAACAGGTTTAGCCAAGGAGAAGAGAAGGAGCTTCAAGAATATGTTTTAATTAAAAGTGAAAACCCCTAAAAATCAAGAGAAGTACTTTATAGCGATAACAAATCACACATGAAAATTCCAGGTGTTTGGACGTTTAATGACATAAAAACGCACATGATGTTAAATTTTAAATGGCAAGATATGAAACTGAATGTTCAGCTAGACACCAGTTTGGTAAATACACATAATTCTATGAGATAGAAATGGGATACAACAGAATGTAGCGTATTGTGCCATTTTCCTTTCTTTTGTAATTTTCACTTGTCCAATGTTCTTTAATAAATACAAGAATAACAAAAATAATACAGACTATTTCCACATGATGGGCTTAGGGTCCAGCCAGGCTAGGAAACCTATAATTCAATGTTTTAGTATATACCATCAGGCAAAACTATCAATTTTGAAAGTCCCGACTAAATAAGACCAACTCTAATCACTTCCTCAAAGTAATGAAATATTTTTTAACCAAATCTCAGATGAACTGTCATGTTTCAAAGAAATCCACCAGAAATCACTGTATTAACTTAAATGTCAGCACACAGCAGAGAAAAGCTGCTTAACTCCAAATGCCAGGCTCCAATCTTACTTTACTTATCTACTTATTTCTAGACATGGTTAGCCATTGGGTTTTATACATGCTGAACAATTCAAAGTACATGTAGCTTTCAGTACTGTTGGTTATTTCCTTTTTCTGAGGTCCACATGAAAAGTTCTAGAACATGAAACATACTAAGCTAGAGAAATTTCTGGTTACTTCTTTTTGGGCTCCAGGGTTCAAGTGGACCTCAGCAAAAATGAAAACCCTATATGCTTGCCAAAGATTGAACACACCTGATACATCATGAATGAGTCCAAATCAAGATCAATGGGGAAAACCATCATGAGGTATACATGCTTTCTTCTATCTTTTGCTATTTGCATATTTTTTCTCCATAATTTTCATGTCAGCCCCCTTATCAATCCCATGCTCATCATAAATGAGAAGTGGATAATGAGCATCTATCCAGAACAATGTAAAATAAGCAGCATAACCGCAGAGATGTTTTAAGGCTTAAGTAATTCCCAGAAAGGATTCAGTTGTCAAAATATCACTTGAGTTTCTGTACACATCAGCACTAAACTCTGCCTCACAAACTGTGGATGCTTTCTTTACTGTATTCCTGTATTAAAGAGAGTACTCTCTATCAGGGAGCATCAAGGAAACAATTCTATTCGACACAACCAAAAGAAAATCTGTTACTAAATGACAGAAAGAGTAGAAGAAAAGATTTTTAATGTTGCTAGCAGAAGTTAGGCCCATATCGATTACAATAATAAAGGCTATTGATACTAACATGTTCTCATCTTTTTTTAACATTATGTAGTCTTGAGTCAGTAATGTTTACAGAGGAAACTCTTATTTGTTGAAAAAAAATAGGAATCTTACAGAATGGAAATTAAAGAGAAAATTAATGTGTTGCCCTGGAAACTAAAAATCAAACAAAATATTAGATTCATAGTAGGTAGAATTAATTATGCTAAAATATGACCTGGAAATTTACTATACTTTTCACACACATAAAGCAAGAAACAGTTCCAAGATACTGAGTGAGACAACTGTGTGGTGAAACTAGTAACTTAGAAGTCTCCCTAGTAAGAGCCTTCATTCTACCATGTATTTCAGTCCCAGTAAGCACACAGCCAAGAGGGCCACCACAACCCTGACACTTGAATCACCTACACTCGTATTTTTCTGACTGAGAACCACTAGTGATAGAAACTAGGTTATTTCCATGAGCTCAGCTAGAGAAAACAGTCTGTTGAAAATGCAGAGCAGAAAAACTCTTACCAGGAAATCCTGGCTAGGACTTTGCTGGGGATTAAATAGTTGCAAAAGGGGGATGTGGACAGGGACCTTTAACCAGGATGTCACTTTTTTTTTGGGGGGGGGGATGGAGTCTCACTCTGTCACCCGGGCTGGAGTGCAGTCGCGTGATCTTGGCTCACTACAAACCTCCGCCTCCCAGGTTCAGTGATGTTCCCGCCTCAACCTCTCAAGTAGCTAGGACTACAGGCGCCCACCATTACACCTGGCTAATTTTTGTATCTTTACTAGAGATGGGGTTTCACCATGGTGGCCAGGCTGGTCTCCAACCCCTGACCTCAGGTGATCTGCCCACCTTGGCCTCCCAAAGTGCTGGGATTACAGGCGTGAGTCACCGCACCAGGCCAGAATCCCGTATTTTAAAGGAGCAGCATAATGACCCCTTCTTCCCCTTTGCCATCATCGTTTTCTATGGAAAAGTGTAATGAGATGCTTTTTATAAATAATTCAAAGAGGCAACTGCAATTTTGAATTAACTGGTTTGAAATAGTTTGGGTGTGTCAGTAATCAAAGTTAATCAGCCAGTTTTAATGAGTTAAGATGAGAGATCTTATAAATGATTGGAAAAAAGAGAAGAAGAAACAAGTGAACTCTAAGTCTCTGCTCTAGCTCTCTAGATTAAAAAAGTATATCCTAGAAATGTAAACAAATCTATGGTTGCAGAAAGCAAACTAAAAGTTCCCTGGGAATAAGGTTAAGGAAGAATGGAATAGAAGACTTGCAAAGTGATATAAAGAAATTTGGGGGGGGAGGTTGATGGATGTGTTCATTATCTTGACTGGGATGATGGTTTCACAAATGTATAAATAAGTGTCATTAAATTACCCACTTTAAACATGTGTGATTTATTGTAAATTAATATTTTCAATAAAGCTGTAAACATAGTTGGAAAAAAAAATCTTTCTAGCAAGCACTTACTGCATCTTCACGAACCCATAGTACTATTAGAAGCTAGGTTTTCCCTAAAGACATTTTTAATACATAATAAGAAGAGTATGTTTATCAGTATGTTTCCATAGGAATTCTTGTTTTTCACAAATTTGACTAAATTCGCTAAAAAACGGTTCCATTGGTTTAACTTTCACACCCACCATAGATGAACAAAACATAATTAGAATGTTATATCCATGTTCATATCAGTATTATTTACCAGATAAGAGGTGAAAGTAACCTAAGTGTTCACTGATGCAAGAAGAGATAAATAAAATATGGTATATACCATCATGTGCCATACAAGGACATTTTGGTCAACAGCAAACTGCATCTATGACAGTGGTCCCATAAGATTATAATACTGTATTTTTACTGTACCTTTTCTATGTTTAGATATGTTTCCATGTATAAATACTTATGATTGTGTTACAATTGCCTATGCTACTTAGTACAGTAACATACTTGCACAGTCTGTAGTCTAGGAGCAAAAGGTTCTATCAATTAGCCTAGGTGTGTAGTTGACTATACCATCAAGGCTTGTGTTAAGTTCACTCTATGATGTTTGTACAATGAGGAAATCATTTCTCAGAATGTATCCTTGTCATTAAGTGATGTATGACTGTACATATAATTGAATATTATTCAGTCTTACAAATGAAGGACATTTTGATACATGTTGCAACATAAACGAACTTTGAGGGTACTATGCTAAGTGAAATAAGCCAGTCACATGAGACAAATAATGCATGATTCCACTTCTATTAGGTTTCCTAGAAACACAAAGTAGAATGGTGGTTGCCAGGGACTGGAGGGTGGGAAAAACCAGGAGTTGTTGTTCATTGGGTACAGAGTTTCGGATTTGCAAGATGACAAAGTCTGGAGCTCTTTCTCACAACAGTGTGAACATATGTGACACTACCAAACTGTACACCTAACAATGGCTAAGATAGCAAATTTCATGGTATACATATTTTACCACCATGAATCAAAAACAGACTGAACAACGGGCACATAGAATTTGCATGCTGATTCTACTGCATCTCCTGCATGAAATCAGTTACAGACAAACTGGAAGTGATACAATAGGGCCAGGGAAACACACTGTATTTTTTGTTCCCCCTCTTGAAAAATATTAAAATGTTGCTTCTATTTGCAAGTTTGAAAATGAAAGTCAAAATTGAGTTGATCATTGAGTTGATCTAAATGGAATTCTTTCATATATACAGTTTCCAGAAGGGTCTGTCTGTCTTTCTTTCTTTTTTTCTTTCTTTCTTTCTTTCTTTCTTTCTTTCTTTCTTTCTTTCTTTCTCTCTCTTTCTTTCTTTCTTTTCTCTCTCTCTCTCTCTCTCTCTCTCTCTCTCTCCCCCCTCTCTCTCTCTCTCTCTCTTTCTTTTTTTTTTTTTTTTGACGGAGTCTTGCTCTGTCGCCCAGGCTGGAATGCAGTGGCGCGATCTCGGCTCACTACAAGCTCCGCCTCCCGGGTTTACGCCATTCTCCTGCCTCAGCCTCCCGAGTAGCTGGGACTACAGGCGCCCGCCACCTCGCCTGGCTAGTTTTTCGTATTTTTTAGTAGAGACGGGTTAGCCAGGATGGTCTCGATCTCCTGACCTCGTGATCCGCCCGTCTCGGCCTCCCAAAGTGCTGGGATTACAGGCTTGAGCCACCGCGCCCAGCCCAGAAGGGTTTTTCACTTGCGTTATTGGTAAGTTCCATTTCTTCTTCTAGAAGGAGGGCCTCATAGGGCAGGGTCTGAAGTGCTGAAGCACAATCAGGTTTCTGATTTCTGCCCAGATTCCCACATTCATCTGAACATGTGATTCTGAAGTCTGTCTGTAAAGGGTGCCCACAAGTTTATATATTCACTATGCTTAAAGGAGAAGTAAGCAGAATAAAAATCTAATTTCCAGGCCAAAATGGAAAAATGTAGCCTTCTCTTTTAAACTACTGCTTTGGACGTAAAGGAATCTGGGTGCAAATGCAAAAGAATTGCTCATAAAGGAAGTGTCCCTCAAGAAACACAAGATCAGACAGCAGCAAGAAGTAACGGAAATTGGAATTCTTGCATACTGAATGAGTTTTAATTAAAATAGGAATGCATCTTTGAATCATGTTGAAATAGCATACTAATTATATTAAAATAGCCTACTCACTAATTTTTTTCTTTTCATACATTGTTCTAATCACTAGAAGTATTTTCATTACTTTTAAAATTCAGATTCTAAAAATCACTTGTTAATATTAATTTAAGTATCACTGCTTTAAATACACAACTAAACAAAAAATGTTTTTAATGTTAATTATTTACATCTGCAACCATGTATGCTTGATACACGTCTAATATCAATGACTTGTTTTTGAACAGCACAAATGGAAACTGTACAAGCAGAAATTGTACCCTTTCATTTAGCAGCTTTGACACACTGTAAATAAGCACCAATATACTGATTGACTCTTTAATCTTGAACTGTTCCTTTCCCTGGAACATAGTGCATATATCACCAAAATTACATGGATGAAAGAGCTACAAATTGAGTATGCCATTATTAATAGCCTGCCAAAATCTTATATTAACTGCTGGACATCAGAATTCATATTTTGAACAAACTGAATGGACTAACTTGTGGAATGTAATGAACACACAGCTCTTCTTTGAATATTCCATGATTAAACAGGAAAAAATTAACAGCAACAATTTTGTAGGGGAAATATTTTTACCTTTTGTAATATTTGTACAATTAAAAGCTTGAGAATACACATGTAGCTGCACTAATATAAAAGAATCTGTAATATTAAGTAGGATGCCATGGATATAATATGCAGAGACTACATACTAGAACAGGCTAAATATAAACTCAGTATGAAATTCTACTTGTAATTTCCATACAGAAATAAATCTTAGTACATAAATTACCTATTAAAGGGAACACACACTCGAAAAGAGGTTTCATTCATCAGCAACAAACAATGAATAATGTCAAAAAGTAAAGTAAAAATGTCTTTAAGTTGTGTATTCTATCAATTTTAATTTTTTTTATAACATCAGGGGAAGAACAATTAATATTATTTAACTGAGCAGCTTCATCCGGAAGAAGTAATGAATGTTTTCTGGAAATTGGAGCACAAGTCACTTCCTGTCATAAATCTACTGATTCTGCACATTAATAAATACATAAAGACTTTGGCAAACCCAATAAATACATGTTGAATAAATGTATGAGGTTGTCATTCAGAGATTCATTAATCTAACAACCACTAAATTACTAACGTCCATGGAATCATTTCCTTCCTTCTCCACATTCAATTAGTTCAGTGGTATTCCTTCCTCAGTCTTCCTTAGACTCATGCATGGCATCCCATTTCCTTCTGTACCATTCAGATTATCACTATCATCATCATCATCATCATCATCATCATCATCATCATTTCTATACCATCAGTTTATTTCCAAAAAGGAACAATGGTTTTTTGTGTGTGTGTGTGTGAGGATTAGAAAATACATGCAAAGCACTGAGCACACAATACATGCTTAATAAATGTTTGCTATCAGCAAATTCCTTCATACTGACTCAATTGGCCGACTCATTAAGCACTTCACATGTCTGTTTCCCTTTGGCCTTTACTTCCACCTGAAATCAAGGCCCACCTCAACTATCCATGCAATATGAAGATGTCTCTGATTCTCTTCCTTCTTTTTTTTTTTTTTTTTGAGACGGAGTCTCGCTCTGTCACCCAGGCTGGAGTGCAGTGGCCGGATCTCAGCTCACTGCAAGCTCTGCCTCCCGGGTTCACGCCATTCTCCTGCTTCAGCCTCCCGAGTAGCTGGGACTACAGGCGCCTGCCACCTCGCCCGGCTAAGTTTTTGTATTTTTAGTAGAGACGGGGTTTCACTGTGTTACCCAGGATGGTCTCGATCTCCTGACCTCGTGATCCGCCCGTCTCGGCCTCCCAAAGTGCTGGGATTACAGGCTTGAGCCACCGCGCCCAGCCGGATTCTCTTCCTTCTTAGCCTTATTCCTTCTTAGTTGTTTTTTGTTGTCGTTGTTTTTTTTTTTTTGTTTTGTTTTGTTTTGTTTTTTTTTTTTACCTCAAACTAAAGCATTTATTCTTCATACATCTCATATACTACTTTATACTCCAGTTAGTGGCAAGGGTTTTATATCTTTGAAGAAACCAAGCTCTTGGAAGACAGAAACTAGCTCTTTCTGTCTCTCTCAATTCTACTACTCTGAATCCAGGACCTTGTAGAGAACAAGTGTTTAATATGTTTTTCTAGGTACAGAGACATAAATAAAACCAAAGATGAGACTTGCAACATAATTCATAATATAAAACACACATGACTGAATCAAACACCTATGCAGTAGGATGGATGTCTAAATACACACACGAGTATTAAAGATGATTCGAGCTGCTGGAATAGGGACTAAGGAGGAAAGTCTAATTATGACCACAGAGTACAGAAAATGTCTCTAAAGAAGAGTGGAACCTGATCAAGACTTTGCATAGTGGGTAAAATTCGGGAAGCAGAGGAGGATAGGGATGTAAAGAGATTGCAGACATGGGCTGAACTGAGTATTGGGTATTTGTAGGAATATGTGACCATCACTTCTGCAACAGGAGGCTTCACCCTGTCTGGAGTACTAGAATATGAGAAAAAAGAAGTAGATTGTCTAGAACTTCTCCTGCTTCTCCTCTCTTGATAACTTCCATTTTGCTGCTTTTTACTTTCCAGAAAGTGAAGTAGAGAAGAGATAATATGTGGAACAAAAAACAGTTGGCACCTTGGCAACTGGACGAGTAATTTGAGAAGTAAAATAAGCACTTACTACTACCTTTGCGGTATATTTTCATCATAAATACAGAAAATTGACAGCTTAATAGAGAAAGGAGAAAACCTCTACCTAAGACAAGCAAGTACTTCAAAGTCTTAGAGCTTATATCACACATGGTGCTATGTGAAGCACCTGTACATGCATAAAAGAAATGCTTGACTTTGAGGAATACAGGCATGTCAGCAGAGTACATGGGAAATGACTGGAAAATACTGGATACTGTCAAAGTCTAGAGGAAAGTATTTAGCTCATCTTAGGGATAAAGTACACATTTCTAAGATGAGTAGACTTCTGAAATAAAGTTTAAAGGATGACAGAAAGTGAGCTGAGAGGGATGGGGCAATATGCCTTACATAAAGTGAACTACTTGAACCAGGTTTGAATGCTGAACAAGATGAATTAAAAAGAAACCATAAAATAGGAATAAAGTGGTTTGTTGGAAGCCTATTCTACATCCTCCTGGGATTTCATTCCATCATCACGTGTTGTGGGTTCTGGATAGTGTTACAGAGCAGCCTAGGCAGACATCCTCAATTTCACTGCAACTTTTCTTTTGTATTTATAAGGATCTCTAGTCACACATAACCGTATTGATTTACAGGAGGCTCTCAGGCATATCTTGCTTTGTTTTTATAAGAAGGTAACATCCACAGTTCTAATTTTGATAAGAACCTTGATTTATTTGGCACCTATGCACTGGGAGACTGAGCAAAATGATCTTTAGATCATCTCCATCTCAGTTGGTGATAACTGTATCCTTTTAACTACTTAGTCGGAAATCAGCCTTGACTCCTCTCACTCAAATCCCATATCCAATTCATCATTACATCATTCTAAATCTATCTTCAAAATATATTCAGAATCTAATAATCCAATAATGTCTTTACACCACTCCTACAACTCCTACAAATACGTCTGGATTACAGCAATAGTCTCTTCAGTGGTCTGATCTTGGGATCCTTCTCCACAAGCTATTCTCAACACAGCAGGCAGTGATCCCATTAAAACTTAAGGCATCAAGTCCCATGGCCACTCAAAACTCTGCAAAAGTTCCTCATCTCTTTTGGTGGAAAAGCCATCTTTCTTACAATGGCATGCCAGGTCTTCCCTGATCAGGCCTTCATCACCTCTCTGACCTCATCTAATACCTCCTGCCTCCCATGCTAGACTTAAGCCACACTGGCCTAAGGCCTTTTCCCTGAGTCTGGACCATTCTTCCACACAGCCATATGGTTAACTCCATTAATTTGTTCAAGTCTTTCATCAGCTGTTACATTTTCAAAGAAGCCTTTCCTGACCATTCTGTTTATGTATTTCTTAAGGGTATTTTTGAAATTTTATTTCTTCTTGATACATAAGAAATGTACACACTTTTGGGGGTACATGTGATAATTTAATACATTCATATAATTTATAAAGATCAAATCAGTATAATTGGGATATGCATCATCTTAAACATCTGTTTTTCCTTTATGCTAGGACATTCAAATTATTCTCTTATAACTGTTTTGAAACATGCAATAGACTCTTAGAAATGATGGCCACCCTACTAATCTATCAAACGCTAGGTGTTATTTCTTCTATCAGACTGTATGTTTCTACCTTTTAATCTATTTAAAATAACTATGCTCCTCCCCCAGTATTCTGATCTCCTCACACTTATTTTCCCCATATGATGTACCACCTGCTAAGATAGTACATGTTTTCTCTATTATTCTTTTGTTTGTTTCTCCTTTTAGAGGTAAACTCTCTATTGAGCAGGCACTCAATAAAGAATATAGAATAACAGAAAACATAAAGTCTTTCATCATTAAAGAATTATCTAATTTATAAGCAGCAGCATGGGATATTGGAAAAAAAAAAAAAAAAAACCTAAATGAAGTGGCATTCCTGTTTTTTAGACCAGCCCGTGTTTTCTTACTAACTGTACGTATTTAAGACCCAGTCATTTCACAATTCTGGATCTTGGTTTTCTTACGAGTAAAGTAAAATATTTTGATTAGGTTATCTACAAGATCTCTCTGATTTTAAAATGTTAATGGCTCTTCTGTGATCTTGTTTAGTAACATTGAGATACTTCCAAATCATCGTTATCTTATCATTGACAGCACCCATCATCACATTAATTTATTGAGTGCATCTGGATAATGAGTGGATTTCTGTCTTGGTAAAATGATAGCATTGTAGAATTCAAAGCCTCTGCAATGGTTCTTCAACAACTAAGAGAAGTTATTTTTCTCCTTGTGAACTTGTCCACCATTTTATGACAGAATAAGAAGTTACAGCAATAAATTCAGATATACACACATATGATTGTCCATGTCAATGTCAACAGATGGCATTTTGCCAGAGAGGGCAGCATTTTTATTCAAACCATCCATGTCACTCTATTTCTGACTGACAAGTAGACTGATGATTATCCTTTTCTGTTCTCCTAAATCCTGAGAACAATGCAGGTATGATGGTAACACATAAATTACACAGAGGAAAAACCACATGAACAAACCCAACCAAAATAAATAGTAGCACATCCATAGCTTTGTCAATAGGTCCATTGGAATTTCTGGACCTTTTCTGAAACTTGTTACTGTAATCGCAAGCTATCAAACTTGAAATCTAAGGAAATGCACTTGAATTTTTAAAACTGCCTAGTAATGACATCTCATGCTTATATAGCACTGTGAGCCAGAGACTATTCCAAACACTTCACGAACACCAACTCACTTGATTCTCCCAAAAAGCCTCTGAGGAAAGTACAGTTATTGCCACCATTTCACAGATGAGAAAATCAGGGCACAGATAGTTCATAGTGTGCATACTGTCACACAGCCAGAGATAGGGCTGGGACTTAAAGCCAGACAATCTGGTTCCAAATTGTGCGCTCTTAATCACCATACAATCATGAAGTAAAATTATTTGCAGCCTGAAGTCTCTTAAACTCCCTGATGTGAATTTTTTACATCACATCAGACTTTGCAAATTATATGTTAAAATGTCCAAAATCATGTCTCAACATACTTTGTAATAACTAAACTCTATATTGAATTCTTCCAAATTAAAATGTCAGTTAATTAAGACATGGTTTCAGATTATTTTCTTCCACCTCCACTCCCATAAACAAGTTACCCTCAGTGTAACTTTTCTTCCATAAATATACAAATGAGATAGCTACTTCATATAAAATACAGGTTGAGTATCCCTTATCCAAAAGGCTCAGGGCCAGAAGTGTTTTAGATTTTGGAATGTTTGCATTATAGTTACCACTGAGCATCTCCAATCTGAAAATCCAAAATCTAAAATGCTCCAACCAGCATTTCCATTGAACATCATGGTGATGCTCAAGCAGTTTTGGATTTTTGGAGCATTATACATTTCAAATTTTCATATTCGGGATGCTCAGCCTGTACATTGTTTGGCACTATACAGGTCACAAAGATGAATTAGCTATAACTCTAGGCCTTAGGACATTGTCAGTCTACCATGAGCAATACGCAAGTATCCAAATAAGAACACACAAATCTAAATGTGATAAAGCACAAGCAATAGGTTATGGGGGGTTGGAAGAGGTCTACAAGAAGAGGGGTCCCATCATCTAATTTGGAGAGGTGAGTCTTGAGGCCTAAGTAGAATTTGGGAGAAGAGAGACTGTTTGAAGAGCACATTCATGGTAGAAAAAAATAGAATGAGCAAAAATGTGGAAGAGAAAAAATAATATTCAGGGTTGAGTTCTAGATGGCTAAAATATGGTCCATCGGGATGAAGACTGGGGAGACTGCTGGACTTAGGCAAGACAGGAAGTTTGGGGTTCTGCTGCAGGAGTGTCTTCAATATCATAAGAGAGTTTATGAGATACGTGTTTTGTAAATATTGGTGCTATTGTGTCCTCAAGAAATGAAAATAAAATAAAAGTAATTTGTGCTTTATAAATCAGAAGATTTCACAATAAATTTCTTTTTTTTTTTTTTTTTTGAGACAGAGTCTCTCTCTGTCGCCCAGGCTGGAGTGCAGTGGCCGGATCTCAGCTCACTGCAAGCTCCGCCCCCCGGGTTTACGCCATTCTCCTGCCTCAGTCTCCCGAGTAGCTGGGACTACAGGCGCCCACCACCTCGCCCGGCTAGTTTTTTGTATTTTTAGTAGAGACGGGGTTTCACCGAGTTAGCCAGGATGTTCTCGATCTCCTGACCTCGTGATCCGCCCGACTCGGCCTCCCAAAGTGCTGGGATTACAGGCTTGAGCCACCGCGCCCGGCCGCAACAATAAATTTCAAAACAGATCCCATGAAGCCCACTGACTAGTAGTGCTCGTATGTTAAAAAAACAGTTTCCTATTAGGTGCATGATCAAGGTCTAAAGATTTATAACTGGCTGGGCATGGTGGGTCACAGCTGTAATCCCAGCACACTTGGAGGCCAAGGTGGGCGGATCACCTGAGATCAGGAGTTCAAGGCCAGCCTGGCCAACATGGTGAAACCCCGTCTCTACTAAAAACAAACCAAAAAAATTAGCCAGGCATGATAGTGCATGCCTGTAGCCCCGATACTCGGTAGGTGGAGGCAGGAGAATGGTTGAACCCAGGAGGTGGAGGTTGCAGTGAGCCAAGGCTGCACCACTGCACTCTAGCCTGGGCAACAGAGCAAGACTGTCTCAAAAAAAAAAAAAAAAAAAAAAATTACTATCATTCTACATATTATGAAAGAAGGAACAAATGAACAAATAAAACATCTGGAAATTAAACTCAGCTCCCCTAAATCTGTCCTATAAATCCAAGGACCATCAGAACTAAGTAGTTACTCTTTCTCTTCATTTGTCATTCACCTCTCATCCTTGAACCCTGTTGATCCAGAACAGAGCAAGAGTGACATATAAGCAAAATATATCACCAAAGCATGTCACCAAAATGTATGCATTTCCTCAAGGAGAGAATCTCACTCAGAGATTTTGTCCTTTATATAAATGTTTAACCTGATTAAAATTTGCTTTCTAAACCCTGCAGGAGACCAGAACAGTAAAGTAAAAGTGTAGAAAAAAATGTTTTAATTAATATATACTGATTGCAAAGTGACCTGGTAGCTGAAAGCCTAGAAAAGATGAAAATATCAACATTTTCTGGCTCTATGTGGTCTCTGGCAAGAAGGTTAACATCTTTGGGCTTGTTTCTCTATGCTAAAATAAAAGATTTGGTTCAAAGTGTCTCTAAGATGCCATAAAGCTCTGTAATTCTAATTTTGATTATGCAATAACCCAACATACAATCAGAATATACGTAGGTCTGGGTTATTTAGTAAAGCAGCTATAATCCCTAATATAACTCAATATGTCTTAATGAAAGAACACAAGTCAACAAAGTTATAATGCAACTATGTCCTAAAGACATCACAGTATTCAACATTGTGAAGATCCTGTATTCAATAAATCCCATTTTAAAATGACAGTAGTCACTAGTACTGTAAGTTATTAAAAGATTTCAATCCAAAATAGATAAAAAAGTTTCAAGGTGACCAATCATCAGCTATTCAGAAAACTCAGCAATCTTGAAGTATGAATTTTGCAAGGATTTTGAGAATCCTTGTATTGATCTCACTGATTACATGCACAGTTTACTAAATAGGCAGGGGTTATGTAGGTTATTGACTATGTGTACCATAGGTTCCATAGTTCAGATGAATTAAGATTATGAGGATCATATTCATACAAGACTAAAGTTACTGGTAAGGGGTTAATTTAAATGTCTCCCTGTTATCGTGGAAGTAGAAAGATATAAAACACTGAAGTAATTATTTTACATATTTTTGTTTGTTTGTTTTTGATGTCAACTGAAGCCTTTCTAGATTACGTGACAATGTTTTTTCTCTTCCTTTTGAAGAATCATAGGAGTTGCTTGATGGGAAAAACTGAAATTCAGCTTGCTTTAAAGATTATAGTAAAAAGAAATCAGAGTAGTAACCCTGAACTCTGCCACTAATCATTCTTAAGATTTGCTTTGTAGGCAGTACTTAGCATCATGTAACAATCAATGGTTACTGATTCCTTTTGCTCCCAGAAGAGCAAGCAATTATGACCCAGGAAGTTCTACCAAGGGATTACAAACAAATGCTAACAAGAGTTCAATTCTACTGTCCTTAGATCATTCCATTTATGTATGGAGCTTTTATTGCTGTGACACCAACATATTTCATAAAACAAATACTTCCGGCTACTTAGCAAAGGAAGAGGCAACACTGAAAGTCATCAGGCTAATCGTGGTCAAGACTGTGGTTAAGGTCTCACTCACTCTCTCCCCCTACCCATCTAGTGAGAAACCACAGGTCTGGGCCATCCACTCCAAAACCTCTGATGCTTTAGGACACTGGCTTCAGAGAAGGGTGGGTGAGAGGAGTGTGGAGCCATGTGCCCTGAGATTGCTGGAGAAGAAGGAATAGGTGAGGTATGAAAGAACAGAAGAAAGAGAAGAATAACTGTGAATGGCAAGTATGAAAAAAATGAAGGGAGGGAACAGAGGAAAGAGAAGAGTAACTGTGAATGACAAGTATGAAAGAAATAAAGGGAGGGAAAAGGAAGGTAAACTGGGGAAATAAAATTGTATTACGTTGTACATCAATACAGGTAACACAGTTAGGAACTGAAGGATATAGGGTCTTCTGCTTGCTCATGAATTAAGTTTTCTTCCTAATGGCAGCTATCATTGTCTTCAGTGTTGCTCTCATCTTTCTTCCAAATGCATATGCATATATGTACATTTGGTTTAATATTAAATTAAGAACTTTTAAAATAAAATACACGATGATGGTTTTTAAATTTGATAATTACATGCATATTAAATTCTGTACTAACGCTGGCTTCAAAGAGAGTTCATGAATTTCTCCTTTGTCTGGGAGACCACCACCTCATGAAATGCAACTCAAACACTAAGTGCCTATCACTGAAAATCACAGTAAATCAAGTCTTGTCCTATCATACCATGTTTCTGACGATAAATTTAAAATGTTTTACCTGAGGAAGCTTTCCATTCTATTTCATCAAGTTTTATGGGGTCCATCAGCTTATTTCCAGTGCACAGTCAGAAAACTTATACCCAGGCAAAATCTACTCTAGATTGTTATCAAATATTTTATGCTTAGAAGGGGCTGCCTCATTGCTCCAGTATTGATTTAGAGTTCAATTTCTGCAGCAAATGTATTATACTTGAGTGAATAACAATCAAGATGAACAAAGCATAGAAGTTCTCACATATTTGTAGTTCTACTTTAAAGAATAAATAAAAATACATATATTATGCCCACTACTATACGTTTTTGTAAATGGCAAGCTCTTATAAACTTATATCTGTCTGTTAGAAAAACCATAAGGTGTACAACAAAAATACCAAATCCCTAAAGTGTGTATATCTAGAAAGCACTGGCTTTTTCCCTTTTTGTAGGATTGTCGCCAATAATCCAGCCAGTAAGATTTCCTTTTAAGTTACTTGCAACAGAATCTCCAATATATACTTAAGCTCCAATTATTTTTTACTTCTAAAACATTTTTTTTCTCTTTTACTCTAGCAATTAGGCATAGGGCTAGAAATATTTTTTGTCCATCCCTCCCAAACCTATTAATAAACAACCTGTTTGTCCAAATTTAAAAATATTTTTATCTGCTCTATTTTATTTATGGTCAAATAATTTTCCCCTTTAGAATGTTATGTGTATGAATCATATGTATGTATATATACACACATAGATACACATAGATCTATGTATTGCACTCAAATAATTTCTACATTTGATTTGGCTCACATAAAATTATTCGATGTATATTATTTCCATGGTTTGTGTCAAATACTGAAAACAACTCATAGACGTTAATTCCTATCTTTTGAGATCAGGAAATCCCAGTTGGAACAATGAAAAGAGTAAGGTGAACATAATCTTAGGATTCATGATATTTCTAGCCAAGTTCTTCGCTTGCACCACATCTAAACTGTATAGATTATTTTCCATTGTCCCAATCTTTCCAAAGAGAGTACTTCCTTGACAAACAATCTGATATACCATGCAGTCTTTTCCTCTCTCAAAAGTAACTCCTTATCGCTTTCCCTATAATGAAGCCCTTCATGCAGTGATTTTTGGACATTACTCAAAAAGTAATAATCTATGTAACTCAAAAAGTAATAATCTATGTATTCTAACCAATTTTTATAAGGGAAAAAATACTCCTTTTATGACACTGGGCTCAAGAAATTAGTAAAGCCCTACACAACATTTTAAGGCATAACAAATTAATTCACTGGTAAAGAGTCCCTACAATTTATTTCTAGAAATGTTAGCGCTTGTGAATATATGCATATATGAATCCCGATAGAAAGGGCAAAGAAAGAAGTGAATATATTTTTAATCTCTGTTTTCTTTAGGTAGAGTAACCACTTTTGTTCTCATCACAATCTCTTGGGAGTTTTAGATATTAACATCCCCATTTGTTTGGATGTAAAACTAAATCTCAAGTGAAATGATTTCCTCAAAGTCACACAGCAGGTTAGAGGAAGAGTTGGCATTTGATTTCGAATTTCTAGCATAATTCCTACTTTAAAATAATGTATCATCAACTCTTCACTTCCTTCAAAGTTTTTCATAAGGTTCCCCTAAAGCTCCAAAAGTATTCCCCAGACATTGTTACCAAACCACTGTCAAGATCAAAGGAGAAAAAGAACAAAGTGAGGCAGGGAGTTAAAGTAGAATGAGGGAGAATATTGGTGCTGATTTTGTATTTTTTATGTCTCAGGTCTAGGACTCGGTGTTTTCCAAAATCTCATTTAATCTCCTAACAGCCCCAAGACATGTATATTTATTATTATCACATATAAATGAGGAAATGGATTTAACACGATGGTCTAACTTGCTCAAGGCCATGAAGACGGGCAAGTGGGACTGAAATTCAAGTCTACCCACTGGAAAGCTAACACCCTAAGACAAAAAACTGAGAGAATCAGAGTTGTAAGAGACTTCAGAAGTAAATATAGTTAATAATCTGCTAGGAACATAAATCTCCCTCAACAGTGTCACTGCTTGAATACTTTTAGTACTAAGAAAATCATTTCTTTCCAAGTATGTAACACATTTCAGTTGGGATAACTTTGATCACTAAAACATTCTCCCATATATTATATTGTTGGGAGATAGATGTCCAGCTTCCAGAGGGGTGTCTTATGCATACCAACATCATAAAGGTAAAATTATCTTTTCTTTTTTATTGAGGCAGAGTCTCACTCTGTCACCCAGGCTGGAGTGCAGTAGCATGATCTCAGCTCACTGCAACCTCCACCTCCCAGGTTCAAGTGATTCTCCTGCCTCAGCCCCCTGAGTAGTTGGGATTATAGGCATTAGCCTCCACCCCTGGCTAATTTTTGTATTTTCAGTAGAGACAGGGTTTCACCATGTTGGCCAGGCTGGTCTCGAACTCCTGATCTCAGGTGATTATCCCACCTCAGCCTCCCAAAGTGCTAGGATTACAGGCATAAGCCATGGCACCTGGCCAAAATTCTCATCTCTAAAAAAGACACCTGTTATAGGGTGATAAAAGTTTTACTAATTAGTATTTAAATAATAAATGGGAAAACCAAATCTTTTAAATTATGATAAATAACATATGCTACTTGAATATAAATGCTAAAAACAGTTTCGAGAAGAAAAGCAAGTGTAGCAAAGGTAAGATGACTTCAGTTTTAGTCTCAGCAGTGCCACTGATTGGTTGTAGTGACACTGGGCAAGTCGCTTCACTTTTCCAGACCTGCCTTTTCTCACTTAGGAAGTGACATAAATAATCTCTAAAAATGTTCAGCATATAAAATTCTATGATTATAAGACATTAGTTATATTATTCAGAAACACCCTTTGAATGCCTACACACACACACACACAGAGACAAAATTCACTGCAGTAAAGATTACAACCATCTTTGAGATGATGAGGATTAACTTCACTCACTGCTAGTCAATCACTCTTCATGTGAATAGTATATGAACTCATGTCTTTATTCAGTTTAAGAACTAAACAACTTAATGGCAGATTCTAGTCTTTGTCTGTACAGTGAAATGAACAACCCTTGGGAATATTTTAATACTCTGGATGTTCTGCAAGCCAAAACAACACATAAAAATACGACCAAAATATAGAAACAAAAATATTTACAGCTACCAACTCTCTAGAATCTGAAAATAATCTTAGAATCTTTATGTACATGCTAGAAGAATTATGTATGTATTTTTCATCTTAAGAGGATGCTCCTAAAGGGCCAGATAGATCAAACTTTTCTCCCTACTCCAATGGTTTGATTAAATAGTGCCATATGGTAGATCACCCCTGGCTACTCAGCCTGTTGGCAGCAGAGGTGGGATTGCTGTCATTTAAAGGACATTGCTGGGCAAGTGTTCAGTATTCGGTAAATGGAGAAGAGAAACATATTAAGAAAAGACAGAAGTGGAAGTCAAAAGGTGAATCACATGATGGTAAAGAAGAAGAAATGCTGAATTAAGGGGGTATATGTATAAGAAAGTAAGAAATATCTCAAATTGCATTATGCAATTAGATTCTTAAAATTCACTAGAACATAAGCTCCCTGAGGGCAGGTACTGTACTATTTTCCACTGCCATATAACCGGTCTAGAACAGAGTCTGGCACAGAGTAGGCACTTAGCATACATTCACTGAATGAAAAAACAAAACAAAACAAAGAGGAAATAACAGAAGAAAAACAAAGCATTGATGTAGAGCAAAAGTAATAAAAGTAGAAACATGAGCATAAAAGTAGATGGAATGTAGTTTATGTTGTAGTAGAATGTTCAGTGAACTCTGCGGACAAGTTATATTCCTGGTTCTCAGGGGCATCTAAACAAGTCATAACTTTTTATGCTTTGGTTTTTCAATCTATAAAATATCTCTTCCTTCATGCTTTAAAAGGATACTATGAAGAGTTGCTAAAAGAAAGAGGGAAGGAGGAAGAACACAGATGGATGGTTTGGAACATCATTTTCTGGGAGTACAGAAATGCTGATGTCTAAAACCAGAACAACTGGAATCAATCAAGCACACTAAAGAAAAAAAGATGAAAAGATCAAGAAGGTTAAAATTTGATTTAATTATGCCATTAAGAAACTGGTATATTGGTCACTGGCTAGAGATTTTTTTTTGTATGTTTATAATATATGAAAGTACCATTCAGCATTAAAATGCAATAAATAAGGTTAAAGTTTAAATGAAGACAGTTGAAATTATTTTGATATGATGCCATGAAATATTGACCCATAAAGCCAAAATGGCATAATTACAAAAATAAAAACGAGTCAATATGTAATTGGGAAGGTAGGAAGGAAAGAGGAGAAGAAGACTGAGTTGGGTATCACAAAGGAATAGAGAGGAGAAAACAAAATGGGCTATGAAGAAATGAGATACCATCTCACACCAGTTAGAATGGCGATCATTAAAAAGTCAGGAAACAACAGGTGCTGGAGAGGATGTGGAGAAATAGGAACACTTTTACACTGTTGGTGGGATTGTAAACTAGTTCAACCATTATGGAAAACAGTATGGCGATTCCTCAAGGATCTAGAACTACATGTACCATATGACCCAGCCATCCCATTACTGGGTATATACCCAAAGGATTATAAATCGTGCTGCTATAAAGACACATGCACACGTATGTTTATTGCGGCACTATTCACAATAGCAAAGACTTGGAATCAACCCAAATGTCCATCAGTCACAGACTGGATTAAGAAAATGTGGCACATATACACCATGGAATACTATGCAGCCATCAAAAAGGATGAGTTTGTGTCCTTTGTAGGGACATGGATGCAGCTGGAAACCATCATTCTTAGCAAATTATCACAAGAACAGAAAACCAAACACCGCATGTTCTCACTCATAGGTGGGAACTGAATAATGAGATCACTTGGACTCGGGAAGGGGGACATCACACACGGGGGCCTATCATGGGGAGGGGGGAGGGGGGAGGGATTGTACTGGGAGTTATACCTGATGTAAATGACAAGTTGATGGGTGCTGACGAGTTGATGGGTGCAGCACAGCAACATGGCACAAGTATACATATGTAACAAACCTGCACGTTATACACATGTACCCTAGAACTTAAAGTATAATAATAATAATAATAAATAAATAAATGAAAAAGAAAAGAAGTGAGCCATAGAGCAATCTCCTATATATGAGGGAAGAACTCACCCTAGGCAACCCATGCTGTTTTCAGAAGCAAGCTGAACACTGTATGGATGATCAAATAAAAAGGGAAAAGACCACCATGACTGAAAATTCAATAAGAGCAAAACAGGAAGGCGAGAAGAAAATTTATTTTTAGTGATATGCACTAAACACACGCCTAAACAGTGTTCCCACTTTAAGTACTTCCCTAATTCTCAGTCTGATGCTATGTTAGTCTCTAGCTCCAACTCTCTACAATAAGGATATGATGAGAGAAGAAAACAGTAGAGAGAGAGAGAGAGAGAGAGAGAGAGAGAGAGTGTGTGTTTAAATTCTCAGAGACAGAGACAATCTAAAAGTTTGGATTTTGCCACATTTTTCAGAGTTTAGTATATTTTAATAAAAGAATTTCACTAGGCATTTCTGAGCCTGGGTTTCTTCACCAGTAAATTTATAAAATTATTCAGTTCCAATAGAAAATCTTTCAGTCTCTTCCAGTTTTTAATATTTTAGGCTGTAATTGGCAACGATTAAAGTGGGGAAAAGTTATTTGAAATCACTGTTCTGAAATACCTACAAATATAGTTGCCAAGAACTAGAAGGATCCATTAGAATTTAAATGAATGGCATTTTTAAATAGAAGGAAATAAATCCTACGGTATATCCAATTCATCATGTTGATCTTTTGCAAATGGTTACTGATTCTTATTGTCATGCAGTAACAATGGTTTGTCATACAATCCCATAATAAGACTTAGGACAAAGCAAAACAAAGTTGGCCCAAGATGAAAATACCAACACATTCTTGCATCCAAGAATCTGTTGTCAAGCAGGGAGGATCTCACATCCAGAAAACATTTTCTTTCAAGATGGTACCACTATTTCCTGGCTACAATTTAATTAATCAGCTCTTTTTATAATAATCTAAGTTTGCAATCTCCCAACAGTCAGGGTAGGAAAAATTTTAAAGCCCAGGCAAAGAAAACAAATGAATAGTGCAAGTATTACATAACCCACTGAGAAGTAAAAACTTAATTAGTATCATGACAATATCATCATTGTGGTAGTGGGAAACCATTAACCATACTTAGAAATACTTTAGAATAAAAAATACATAATTATATACTTTCATTCCAATTCTTCACTGGACTTCTTAAGACCTACATGAATGCATAGATTAATATCATGAAAATATGAAATATTACTTTATGAAAGAAATACCCATTTTAGAAAATCCGACATAGCCACTATACCTTAAGGCAATTTAAAATGTCATATTTTGCCTTATATTATAACAAAGACAAAGAATGTTGTAATTTGACAAGAGTCAGTGAGGGAGTAATTCCAGTATTTATAAAATAAAACTTTAATACTAGTAGGTAGATTGGTTTGGGGAGCAACGCTGCAGACACAATTACTGGGATTGTCTCTCTTCTACTCTCTCAGGCTCCAGGATAAAGAAGAATCAATTAGCCCTCAACAGTCTATGACCTTGAAGGCTACAGCTCTGTGCATAATGTGCTGAATATGCTGAGACAGAAAAAAAAAAAAAAAAAAAAGGAAAAGGGAGAATAAAGTCCTAAAACCACTGAAGAGCATGTTTCACATATGATAATGTCATTTTCAAATATAAGCCATGACAGCTTAGTTTATGTCAAAAACATGCACGGTAAAAGGAACGTCCCAGTTCTTTCTGCGACTAAACAATACTTTCTTAGTTGAAAAATACAATCCCTTTGTAAGCTTTTTTTCCCTTTTCCATTAATTAATGGTTACAACCTTTTTAAACAACAACAAAAACAACCACTTACAAGTCTCTAGAAACAAAGCTGCCTGGACCAATCCCTTTCAAACACTACTCCCCCCAACCAATACCCCCCCGACCCCCCGCCCCACAAAAAGTAGGCTCACAATTTTTAGAATACTTAATTTTTTTTTTTTTTAAGGGACTAGTCCAAAAAATTAACAGAGTCTCCCTACAGGTTTTAAAGTGTTAGCCAACTAACTGTCTACCCCTAACTTTTCAGGAGAAAACTACTTCCCAGACTGCTTCTCTAGGCTTATCTCCGATGTGCTTCAAAACGTTGCAGCTGTGCATCTGGTCAAACTGGCCACAATGATGCTTTTAGGCAGCAGTAAATCTTTCCCATTTATTGCAGATGCCACAATATCAATGCCCTGGCTTGGAAAAAAAAAAACTGATAAGGAATATGTAATCTACTAAAACACTTAGTAGAAAAATTTACTTTACAAAATAATTTATCAAAACTTTACAACATACTTTCTGACATGGTCTTAGATCAGGAAAATGTGCTAGATGTTTCTTTGTTTTCTTGATTTCCTCAGATGACAAAATTATAGAATTTAGTTGAAGTGTTTTTCAAAGGGCATTTTTTTCTTTCTCTGGACAATGAAACCTGTTTAAGCAGATTTCAATTAAAGACTTAAGTTTAAAATGATCAAGTAACCTTGTTCTCCTGATGAATTTCGCTTCTCTTTGCAGGATCTGTACTTGCTTTTTATAGCATGTCATTTCATCTGGGTATTATTTCCCGGTCACTTTGCCAGGTGGGAAGAGGCAGCAAAGGCGGTGATGTCTGTCAGACCTTTAATGATGCTTCAGGGATTTGATAAAGATACAAAGCATTGTCTGCATGAAGGAGGTTTTCCCTAATTGCACCTAGAAAACAAGACTCTTTTTTTTTTTCTTTAAATCTTTGCCATTGAATCTGGTGTGTGTGAAATGATTAGGAGTTACAAGCACAAATCAAGTTTTTCTGTGTTTCTATAGCATGCTGCACTACTTCACATTGAACGTGACGTCTGGAAAAGGTACTCTTTATTCTTCATTACTGTCCAGAGGAAAAACAAAAGAGGCATTTCGTCAGAGAAATTGTCAACTCTCTTTTAACCCTAAGAGCTTTCATGTAAGTTATTAAGAACCAAATTTTCTGATCTTGTACTTTCCTACTAAGTAAATATTCCTCATGGTAAAAAGTGATAGGAGATAGAGACAACAAAAATAAACTAGAAACATTTTTAAAAGGCTATAGAAAACTCCTCCCTTCTATATTGATGTTTAGAACAGTCATGCTTTCATTCCTGTCAACTTTCCACTCTAAAGCTATTGCAGTTACCTAATGCAAATGCAAACAGAAATGTATTGTTTTTAAGAGCGTGGGCTCTCTTCACATCATAGGTTATTAAACTGGGCTGCTGCAATCTGCCAGACTAAGATGACACATGCCTTAAAAAGAAAAAAAAAAAAGAGGTACCTCACTAATGGATCTTGTACTTTTTAATGACTGCCAAGGAAGCTATTTAAACATTTGATTATAGAAGACAAAACTAATTTGGGCAAATCCTTCATGCAGAATCCTACTGTGTCCTGGACAAAATAAAGCTGCCGTTACTAAGTGCTCACTAACTGAAAGTACAGTCTGGGCAGGACAGTAGTCATCTCAAGCTAGTGAGAGGCGAGCACCGTAAATGTCTTAAGACTTGCTGCAATCTCAGAAAGAACCAATTAAGATACAAAAGTAGGGAGAGGTGGTTAGAGAACAGGAAGAAGGGAGAGAAAGACAACAAGCAGTTTGGGGTTGCTGAGAGGTAGAGGGTAACAGAAAGGTGACAGGAAATCTATGATGGGGAAGAGAAAGACACAAAATAATACTGGTATATGAAAGTCACATTTCTATAAAACATGAAAAGATGGCCTGATGTTTCAATTTTAAAATGTGTTAGAAATAAATTGAATTTAACTTAAATTCAAGCCTGACTTGCAGATGCTGAAGTTTTGCATTCCCGGTACCAGACTGAACAATGTGGCTAGAGAGAGCTGCTGTCACAACACTGGTTCAGACCCGGAATTTGCAAGATCATTTTACTCAGCCCTTCAATGCCAGCCCAAGTGTCTCAAACACATGCTTTGCTTAAACAAAACCAGGCAACTAAAATGCAAGAAGAAAGGGAAACATCCTTTGGGGACCTCAAACCCACCCCTTTCCTTTATTCTTCTTCTTCTTCTTCTTCTTCATCATCATCATCATCATCATCATCATCATCATCATCATCATCATCTCTCTCTCTCTCTCTACTTACAAAGTTTAGGAGCAGTTTGGAGATTAGTTTCTGTTGTTTGTGGCTGAGTTGCTGACTTGGGCGTTCTCACCTCAGGGTTCCGGGTGGGTGAAGGGAAGGATGGTGCAGTGGACGGCAAGAAAGAAAAGGCAAAAATACGATTCTTCGGTGTCGGTGCCGCTGATGGTTCAAAGGAGACAACAGCCTTGTCACCTTGCACTGTAACTTGAACCTTGCTTTCAGATTGAGCCCTAGAGACAGGTGAAGTATATGCCTCAGACGACACCCACACAGCTGAGGCAGCAGTTGGGTCCAGAGAAATAATAGGGTCCTGGCCTAATCCCCCAGGGTCAAGGTGAGTAGGAGAGTCATACTCAAAGATCTTGTCCACGAATACCCACTTGAGGCCGGCAATGCAGAGGCAGAGGCTGACCAGGCAAGCCAGGATGGGGACAATGCAGATTTTCTCTGAGTTGAGGCAACCTCTCAGGCGCTCAGCTTCTAGGCACACACAGCAGGGCACGGCCAGGCCCACAAGTCCAGGGGTTCTCCCATCTTCAGTCTGGGGCTCTGGCATGTCTTCTGCTGCCGGAAGCCCATCAAGAGATGGGTCTGCACTCAGCTGAGTGGAGGGGCTAGAGGACCTCTCGGCGGCGACCTCAGACATGTCTGGGGAATAAATCTCCATCGGCTCACCTCCAGAAGAAGGCCTGGCCGCTCTCACGGTCCATTACCACGCAGAGGCCCCCCCAACCAAATGATACAGCATCTTAAAGGGGGAAATCGATAAATTGTCCAAGTCCAAGGCCATTATCAAAATCAAGAAGAGTTCAGGAAGATGCAAGGGGGGAAGAAAAGCTCCTAGCAACTACAAAATCAGAGTATATCGTTATAATTCTTTAAACTGCTGTTTCTGGGCCACTTTTCTAGTTCTTTTAAACGTTACTCCAAACCATCCCGGGCTCGTCAAGAGGACAGGGACCAAAATAGATCGACGGAGCTGCTGGCTGGTTAATTAAGTAAACCAGTAGCCCAAAGTGAAAGGCATGTTTCTCACCTCGAGCATCTGAAGCTGGTGTCTGCTCAGATGAAGAAAACAACTGTCATGCAGGAGAAGTAAAAGCAGAAGGAGGACCAGCGGCGGTGGCGGCGGCGGCAGCAGCGGCGGCGGCAGGAGAGGCAGTAGTGACAATAGCAACAGCATCCTGTTGTGTTAACGCGACGACGGCTGAAAGGGGCTGAATCATTACAGAGCAGCAGGTGCCTGCCCTCGGAGCATCACTGCAAACAGGATCAGAGGGCTCCGGAGGCAAGAGTGCAGCCAGGAGGGGCGGTCACTCCCTTCCCCGCCCTGCCTCCACCCCACCCCCGACTACTCCTCTTTGTCCTTCTTGAGTGCTCATTCACTTTCTTCCTCTGCGGCTCTTCTCTGCTTCAGTCTCTCTCTTTCTTTCCCTTCTTCATCCAAGCCCGTCCTCTCTCTCTCTTCTCTCTCTTTCCTCACCCTCTCCCAACCCCCACTCCCCACTCTCTATCCACACTCTAGAGCTGCAGGCTGGTCTGAGTAAAATCAGTATCCCCAGCCACACAGGACTGCCAGTGACTTCCTATTTTATCCAATTAGAAGGAATAAAGGCCATCAAATCAAAAAGAGGCATGCAGGCATCAGTTAAGCCTAGTCCCCATGGCCCCCACCCGTTTTCCTCCTTTTTCTTTCTTTCTCTACAAAAGCTGTCCCAGTCTTCTTCTACCCCCACCTTGCCGGCTTTCAGTCTCTTTCCTTCACCCACTGTTGGGTCAGAAAAAGCCAGCGATCGATGCTAGCAATCTAACAAAGCTGGGATGGGGAGGGGGTTGGGGGGGTGTAGGTGGGACCTTATGGGTTGGACCTGAGGCTTGGCGAAGTCTGCTATCTGATTCCTCCCTAGAGAGGTAAGCTTTTCAACAGCAATTTCTTCCTGCCTGCTGCTGAGAGATAGCATTCCTTCCCTAGCCCTCTAATAAGTTTTGTTCACTAAGAGGACTGTTATTACCTGATTTTCGACCAACAGTTTGAACGTTTTTTTCCTAACCATGGACAGCTCTGCCTTTAGCCCTTTTTGCAATGACTCTGTAAGACTTTGTCATGCCCAGAGAGAAATGCTGAGTACAGGCTGGAGGGAGTGCTAGGGGAGGGGTTGGCAGCCCATATATCCCCTGCTATGGTCCCCTTTGAATTTCCATTTCTTCTATCTCACCCAAAGAAGACTAGACTAATGTCAAGCTAATAGGAAGCACCAGTAAGTAACAGAGTTATGATGCGAGCAAAGCTACCACTTCATTTTTAGATTAGCCTTTCATGGTGACTCCACACTGCAGAGGTCTGAATTCCCTGGCACTGTAATATATACCACATGTCCTCAGCTATCACCGCACTGCAAGTACTAAGAAGAGTTTTCGATGAGAGCATGCCTTTTGGGTTAGGTTTCAGGAGCTTTACCTTCCAGATAGTTTCAATGCTGATTTTTTTTCTTTTAAAACAACAGTCATTAAAACACTAGAAGAAAGCACTGTTCATAATAGAGACCACAGGCTTCTCCAAGCACTCTGCTCCATGTCACTTCACACAATATGCATCTGAACCTGTAATGCACACTTACTGTGACTGGACATCTAAACGGTTTCCAAGGAACCATTCTGTTTACCTATGTCAACAGGAGTCTTTAAAACTCTCTCTAAATCTATACTACATAGCCATCATATGAGTCCCTGAAGCAGTGAAATTTAGAACTCAAGTCCTGAGAAAATCTGCTTTAAGCATGTTGTATTTTGTAGGGCACAATCTCCACTGCTTTGAGGTACGTTTCAGCTTCAAATGACAGGAGATAAGAATATTATCACTTCTTCCTTCAAGATGAAATTAGTCCATAATTATAAATGATTTAAAGGGTCTTAACATCTTAAACTGTGTTTGCAGTACTATAACAACAACAAAAGCCTGTGCCAATTTGCATAATTGTAACCATGACTATGACAACTTTATGGGCAACATGAGTTATCCTTAAGTTCATCTCTCTATAATCTGCATATATATACCAGTAAATGGTGTTTAAAAATAATTCCTATGCTTATTTTCTAGGTTTATTTGACTTTAAAGCAGTGAGAGCTCTCTTACAAAGATTCTAGCAATGGACATACAATTTCACAGTGTAGAAAATGTCTACTGAAGCACTTAAAGCATTCACATTGAAAGACAGTAAGATCTCAATGATCAATATTCATGTAAATATTCAGAAACAATATCAGCAGGTGTTTATGCTAAACTACCGTAATTTATAATTTCTTCAAAAAGTACCCAGTTGAAATATATGGCACTGAATTCCTCAATTTTGACCTAAACCAAAAATATTATACTCAGTACACTAGCATTTCATCCAAGGCCAAGGTCAGCTAAATTTCAAAGACCAAAATGGGGTTCAGGTGGCCCCAAGTCCGGCAGATAGGAGAAAATACCAAGCATGATAACCCATAGTTTAGAAAGGTGGTCTTTAACTTACACCAATAGCAATTATTCACCTTACCTCAACCATTAAGAACAAACATATTCAGCAGGGAAGAAAAAAAAAAAAAGTTACTGGGCATTGCTCTAGCTGTTACACTGAAAATACCCAACACTTATAGAGAAAACCAACATTTTATACAAAGACTAGGACAACACATCAGAGAGAGAATCCTGTGGACTGCCACAAGTACTCTTTCCCTTGGACTACATAAACCAGACTTTGGGATGTGTCTGTTTTGCCCCCAGAAAGGCATTCCATAAACCCTGTGGCACCTTGGTGCTAAGATTAGTCTGCAGACAGTCAGCTTCCTATAAAATTGTTTTTTTCCACCAAATTGGAAAATAAATGTAAATGGGGAAATGGAGAAGGATGGGAGGTGAAGAATAAAAGGAATTCTCCATTAGTTCTACCCTTGGGACTAGGACCCAGAAGTTGCCTTTCTCCCTTCATCAAATCCTCTATAGCAATAAAAGAGTGAGAAAGGAAAGTGTGAATGGGGTTAGAGGTCAGAATTTCCTTTGGATAAAACATGTATGTTTGTAGGAAAAACTGCAAGGATATAGCATTTTAACCCTTTAAGCTCCACCCCAGTAAAGCCCAGGAATACCCCATTTCCATGTCCTCTTAGAAAAATAAACTAGACAATTTTTTACTACCTTTTTAAACCTTTTACACCATCTCCCTCACAATAACAAAAGCTACCTTTATTGAGTTCCACCCAGGCAACAAGTACTCTGCTAGGTTCATAATACACATTGTTTCTGATCTTCACTAATCCCATACAGTCCATACTAATCTTAAAATTTTTAAAAAAATATTTCATTGGCCCAGGTAGCTTAGGTAATTTTGCCATGGACATATAGCTATGTGGCCAAGATTTGAATACGTTCTGATTCATTCTATTTCTGCTGACAAATACTGATTTTGTTTTTTTATCAAAAGGGTGCATTTGATTATATTATTGATTACATATCTCTTCAAGAAGAGACTATGAAAACCAGAATAGATAACTATGAAATAGGAATTATTACCTTAATATAATTTGTAAACAAACTTAAAAGGATCTAGTTTTCAAAATAAGACTTCTAAAATTTTGCCTAATAATTTTTAGAAATTATAAGAATTAAGCATGGACCATTTAAATACTATCTATTTATCATTTAAATCAAATGAGCTCTTCCATGGTCTCATTCCAGGACTTCCTTTGGGAACCGATTTCAGTTATGTATTGCTGTGAAACAAACCGCCCGGAAATAGCTTACAGCAACCGCCATTTTATTCTGTAGGTTTACTGGGTTCAGCTGAGTGGTTTCTCTGCTCCATTTGACGTCAGCTGGTGCTGCAGGTGAGGTGCAACTAGGTGAAAACATTCAAAATGGCTCCCATACATGATGACTGGCAGCTGCTGCTAGATGCCAGCCGGCACTGTGAAATGGTGCAGCAACCTGTGGCCTCTCCTTGTGGCTTGAGCTTCCCACAGTATGGTGGCCAGGTTGTGAGAGAAAGCACCCCAAGAGGAAGAAAACACAAGCTGCCAGTACTCTTAAAATTCTGTGCCTGAAAGCAGAACAAACTATTTCCCCTGCATCCTACTGGTTAAGAAGTCACCGTGCCAGCCTAGACTCAAGGACAGAGGAAATACATTTTGAGGGAGAAAGTGGCAAAGAATTTGCAGCCACAATTAATCTGCTACAGAGGATAAGAAAGTAAATGCTAGTACACCAACCTGGATCAAGAAGAGAGACGGTAATATAGAATGGGATTTGGCAGAATAAAGCAAAATCTACTTATATTTCTGATCCACTTTCATAATATTTCAGCTTCCTTCTAAGTTGGCTTCAAGAAAAAAAATCCTGTAATATCATCAAATAAAAAAATACTAGAATTTCTCTGCTACTTCAATTCAAGTTAGTCTATGAATTCAAGCTAGTCATTCTGCTTTACTTTTATTTACTTTATCATCAGAAGAATGTACGGTAGCTCCAACAGATGAAACAGAATGATAAATATCATTTTGCTTTTGACCTTATTACTCACTTATTTTCTCTTTGACTTTTTTCCTGTATCTTGGCGATATAACTCTAAAATATTATCTCTCTGAAATCTAAAAATACTATCACTGAAAAACTTTATCCTTGCTCCTAAATTTTATGGCTGGCAAAAGAGTAGAATTTACTTCACGGTATCTAACATAAAATAAAAATGATGGCAGCAGTTGTTTCATTTGGGGAGATCCCTACATACAAATGGCAATTATTTATTTATTTGCTGAGGAATTATGAAATCATAATTTTCATAAGAAAGCGCCAGGCCATAAAGTTAACTTTAAAACCCTGCAGCTTCTTTGGAGGATAAAGTATACCAATGGATCTGTCAGCTTCCTCCACCTATCCAAAAAACATGCCCTCAGCTAGGTCTTAGCTCCTTGACAGAGCCCTTCCCATTTTTCCAAATCATAGACCCAGTATTTCTTAACTGAAACGTTTACTGGGGCACATTCACAGTCATGTGTCATCATTTAATTACATCATGTATACAGGGCTGAAGAATGCAATTTCTTTGACGGCAAAGATTATCAGTATTTGATTGTCTGATAGAGCTGGGCTATCCATTCAATACATACATTTGGTTTGGTTTTACTTTTAATTGGGATTGAATTACACAGATTATGGGGTCTCTAATAGATCAGCAGGCTTTATTCATACCCTCTATACTCTCCTCCATTTTTTCAAGTTTTAATGGCCTATTCAGATACTTCCTTATCAAATTTTCTCTGATTGTTCCAAAATATGCCTTGAATTAATTTAGCCCGGTCTAGCAAAACTCAACTACCACAGATCCTATCAGTGGAGGGAAAGTTTGGAATATGCTAATATTTAACTATTTTTTCTTGTCATTCCTCTCTCCCCAGCTAAACAGAAAAGTTCTCTGAGAGCAAACCAAATCCATGTGCTGTTTGATGTTCTTCTACATTATTTATGATGCAAAATGGGTGAGATGAATGGAAGTTATTTTACCTTACTGGGCATGTCTTTTCTGCCCACTTTAAAGGTGAGTCAAGACTGATTATTCTTACCCAGTGAAAATGTTCTCAGAGCAGACAATTTGACTTAATTTTAAGCATTACTTTGTGAGATGCTGTATCAAGTGCTTGATATTGACTGTGCTCTGTGTTCTCATTCTGTAACACGATGAGCAATTTACTCTGGTACATTTTGTTCTTTATGAGTTTAGATCCTTTGTAACTGAAGATACAGTAAATGATCTCAAAGATGAAGATGTGAGAATTTCATATGGAAAGATATTTTAATTGCATATGATAGTTATAGTGAGTTTGCTTTACTTTGGGAGAATCTATTAATTTCTCACTCCCCATAAGTAAAATTATTCGTTTTCTACAAACATAGTTTATTGGTCATTTTACAAGTTGCTCTTCTTTTAAAATTCCACTGGAGAAGTTTTGGAACTAGATGGAAGGGGTGGTTGCGCAACACTGCAATAAATGCAACTGGTTGTGACTCTCAAATGGTTAATTTTGCTGTGTGAATTTCAACTCAAGGAAAAATGAGACTGTTAAGTGTAGGCTGCCCTTTCTTCTAGAAAGTATCAATAGGCAATGTGGCATTGAATCTCAGGCAATTATTAACTTTGAACTCTGAACTTATATTAATATTAATTTACATATGTATATGTATATATATGTATATATTTAGAGTCAGGTTTTCACTCTGTCTCCCAGGCTGGAGTGCAATGGCGCAATCCTAGTCACTGCAGCCTTGATGTCCTGGGCTCAAGCAACTCTCCCACCTTAGCCTCTCAAGTAGCTGAGACTACAGGTGCATGCCACCATGCCTGGCTAACTTATTTTTAAATTATTATTATTATTATTATTATTATTATTATTTTGTAGAGGCAGGGTCTCACTCTCTCACCCAGGCTAGAGTGCAATGGTGCAATCATAACTCACCATAGTCTCAAACTCCTGGCCTCAGCAATCCTCCTACCTCAGCCTCCCAAAGTGCTGGTATTACAGTTGTGAGCCACCATGCCTGCCAATATGTATATTTTAAATAGGGAAATAGGATGGAGTTGAACAGTGAAAAATAATATTTTAGTACATAAAACAGGATAGAAAGATAACGCTTTGCTCATGTTCTCATAAGGCTTTTGAATTCAGAGTCTCAATGACATATCCATTTCCTAGTTTTTGTGTGTGTATGTGTCTGAGCTCTTTGGGATGAAGGACTCCACTGGAAATAAGTGCCAAGGACGAGGGGCAAGTGGCAGTCTTCCAGTATTATCTGTGTTTTCTTATCAAAAGTGTGATAAACTCAACACCAGAACGTCAGCTCCATAAGGCCATGCACTTGTGTCTGCCTCCACTGCTATATCCCCAGTACCTACAGCATGCCTGGCACACAGCAGACCATTTGTTAAACAAATGCATCCAAATGAAAACGACATGGAAGAGGGATGAATAAACTATGGGAAACATCTTTGAGACATGGGTTTTACCAGTCTGAGTAAATGCAAATAATGTTAAATTACTGTGTGTGTGGGGGGGGGGTATGTGTGTGTGTGTGTGGAGTGTGTGTGTGTGTGACAAAAAGAAGAAAAACCAAAAGAAACATTATCTTTATACAGAGTAAACTGAGGTTATGTGGATGAATGGTCATTTCTAACATTTACTAGAGCAATATATGTTGGCTTAGTTACCTTGAGCCAATATCTTTGCTGTGTCTCATTAATATTCACTATGACAGTTAAGTTCAGGGCATAGAGCAGCACAGCTCAGAGAGATTTTCTGTTGTTTGTTTTTCATTCTTCTGGCAAATGTAACAAAAATGCAAGATATAACTTTGCTTTTATGCACATATCCAATGTGTTATCTTATTTAACGAAAATGATAATGGATGTATTTTAATGCAGTGAGAGAAGTTTTAGCTAAAAACAAGGAGGAAATACCTTGATAACCGATGCTGGTTTAATATAAATTCAGCAAAGTTTTAAAAATGGGAGGGATTGAACTTGACATATACTTAAGCACTAGCTATTTGTTTTAAAGTTCAGTTGCTTGTCAGCCAGTTCTATAAACTGGTCCCCCAATCAACCCAGAAATGTAGTTAGTTAGTATATAGCACAGCATATCACTTATAGCAAATGCTCTAGAAATATGTGTTAATTTGATTTTTAAATCTCCTGCTTAAAATAGAGAGAAACAGTTGAGCATGAGATTATACACATGTGAAAGCAGTTATGAATTACTCATAAGAGAGGACCAGCTATTCAAGAGACTGAAACTTCATATAAGCCCATGTGTAAAATATACTTGCACAACATTCCTGGAATAAAGTAAGTTTGAGGAAAGGGATTACCTGAAGTGTTCTCCTTTTAAAAATGGTTCAAATTTCTTTTCTCTTTATTTTTGTTTATTTATTTATTTTGAGATGGAATCTCGCTCTGTCACTTAGACTGGAGTGCAGTGGCACGATCTCAGCTCACTGCAGCCTCCGCCTCCCAGGTTCCAGTGATTCTCCTGCCTTGGCTTCCTGGGTAGCTGGGATTACAGGCACACACCACCACACCTGGCTAATTTTTGTATTTTTAGTAGAGATGGGGTTTCGCCATGTTGGCCAGGCTGGTCTCTAACTCCTGACCTCAGGTCATCTGCCCATCTCAGCCTCCCAAAGTGCTAGGATTATAGGCGTGGGCCACCACACCTGGCCAGTTCAAATTTCTGAATCTGAAAAGACCTTAGCCAGAGAAAACATCTTACAATATACATTTTCCTTAGAGTACACACAGTTTTCCTCTCCTTGTTGCTGATCAAAATGGAAATATGAAGTTGCACCAAAGGGAAAAAAAAAAAGAAGAAATAAAAATATATGCAGTTTCCAGAACTGATTCGGGATTCCCAGTGAGCCACCTAAGTGTCAGGCAACACTACTGTAAGGTCATAACCTTTATGATGCTCATGGAAGCAGAAGTATCCCATTTAAAATGAAATGCCAATCTCATTTTTCTGCTGCAAGGGGTGGAAACTGTTTCTGCATTGTTACAATTTTTATTACTTAAAAAGATATGAATTTGAAAGTTATAAGATAAAAATGTCTTATGATTTGACCTCCAGCTCAAATGTTTCTATCACAAATCACACGATAGATTGCTAGCGTCAGAATTGTTTAAGAATGACTTGTTTCTTTTCTGTCCAACATGGTAGTTTCTGCCTGTGATCCCAGCTACTAGGGAGGATGAGGCAGGAGGACTGCTTGCGGTCAGGAGTCCGAGACCAGCCTGGGCAACAGAAGGAGACCATATCTCTAAAACACTGGGAGAAAAAAGAGAATGGACTTGTTTCTTTTCTATTTCAGTAGTTATTTGGAGTAAAAGAATTTACATTTAATGCAAAGGTCAACTGTAATCTCAATAATAATGAGATTTAAAGTTTTTAATTGACTGAAGGTTGGAGCTGCAACAGGTCTTACCCATGAATTTTATTTATTTAATTTTTAAAATTATACTTTAAGTTGTAGGGTACGTGTGCACAACATGCAGGTTTGTTACATAGGTATACATGTGCCATGTTAGTTTGCTGCACCCATTACATGAATTTCATTTTATACAGGAAGAAAAAAGTTCTTGGGAGGTTAAAAACATAATAACCTGCTTAGAGTCACACAGAAAAGAATTTCAAAGTCAGGACTAGAAATCACATCTATTTCTCTTTCTTTTTTAGTTAATTTCTATAAAGGAAAGCTCTTTATTGCATACTGCCAATACAGATACACACATTTGATTAGATAGTCTAGATTTTCTCTCACTTGGGGCCATGAAAGATGTCTGTACCAATACCTCACTTTGACCATTTCCCTGGACCATTTCTACTTGAAAGTTTACTTTTTAATGCTCCCACGACCACTTGTGGTCACAATTCTACTTAATGGGCCTCTTTCTTAAAGATATTCAGAGACTAATACTCATATTTGAACTCCGTTCTTAAACAGCATTTTATCAAACTAAGGAAGCATACAAAATGTGTGTTCCAGAACCCAACAACTTCCCCTGAGAACAGGCTGGAGATGAGACGCTACCTGAGTTGTGGGAGCATTACAGTTAGCTTTATTGCTTACACAGGAAAGTACAGAATAAAGAAATTACAGAGGATAGGAAGGCAATGTATCCTCAGGAAAGAAGACTGTCACCAAAATGGGAATTGCCCGAACATCACTGCAGTAGCTCAAACACAAACTGTACCAAAAATTGTCACTAGCTGGAAATCAGGGAGCCAAGGTTACATCTTCTTTTAATTTGGAGAATTAAAAGCCTGGGACAGGGGAAGGAGTAATTATTAGGGAACAGGAACAAGAAGGCTGCTACTGGCTGAGTTATACTCTGAAATATGATGACTAGAAAACCCTAAGTCCAAATATGGTGGCTTATTCGAGAGAAACATATATTCTATTTGATAGCATAATCCATGACCCACATGTTTTCTTAAACATTGCAATAAAAGATATATACTATGCATACTGGGATATTTGGGGGTAAAATGAACTCATGTATATTTGAAATGTCATCAAAAAATAAAAAGTTGATAGATAAATGGGTAGACATTTGGTAAGCAAATATAGGAAAATATTAACTGTAAAATCTCAGTAGTGGGCATAAGTTTGTTTACTGAATGATTAATTCACCTTTTCTCTATCTTTGAACATTTCATAATAAAATGCTGGAACTGTTAAAAAAATTTCATGGTGTTTCTGGGTTCATACATGATAAGGAGCCTATCTTGATATACTATGGCACATTTTATTATAAAACTCATTACCTATGCCAAACAAACAAAATAATCCAGCAATTCTACATTTAGTAACCTCCACATGCTTATTTTTTTCCTTCTCTGCATCGTCCTCCAGCCTCCACCCATCACTACCTCTTTCCCCTACTACTTTTATTTTAAGGAATTGATTTTTAAGATGAATTTCAAAATTATATCAAGGGTAAAAGATTCATATAATTTTAACCATTATCTAATGACAATAAGGTATCTTTATATGGTAACCATTAATTGCTATAAAACATCTAAGAGCTTTTTCTGCCCCCCTCCCCTCACCCAATACCATTTATTTATTGAGAAGGGATTTTCCTTAATGCTATACTTCAATCCCTAGGGAATTAGAACATCTATGAATAATGTGACTTGGGAAAATGTAAAGTTCACATTACTGAAAAAATCTGAAAGGTTAGATGGTAAGCTTATTCTGTTGAAATCAGTAGAATCTTCGGGTTATTCAGGACACTCCCATTCTGAACACACCTTTTCCAATGGTCAACTGGTCAGTGGACCATAAGGCCAGAGGCTCCAATGTGAAGGTTGAGCTTCTCTGCTGCTGGATTTTCCACCCAGTGATTCATACAGATATTTTATAAACTATTAAATATGTATGATGCAGTACAAAGCCCCTCTAAAAGCATCTGTATTTAACTAAATCATGTCCCTGACAGCAAGAGGCATGCAGAGCAATTTAACCTAGCAGGAAAAGTACTTCTTTTACAAATCACTGCAGTGCAGAGCTTCAACCATATGCTTCTTTTTGCTCCCACCTCCCGCGCCCGAACACATCCAGTAAGAAAGGAAAGGCTTAACTTAAATGGTTTGAAATGCTTTTAGATAGGATTTTAAAACAAAACATAAGACTTCAGAAGTGTTTCTCAAAAATTTTACCACCTTAAGGCTTTGCCACTACTCTGTCCCTAGAGGTCAGAGAAATAACCCAGCCTCAGGTTAAATCTCCTTAACCCGGGGTTAAATACCTGGAATTAGCCCACTGTCTTCTATCATGCTCTTCCAAATGTCTACTGCTGTTTAGTGACTAATATCAAAGGCATCTAGAAACTATCACTGTACAACTAGATCCCCCATATTCTTCTCTTTCACCCCAAAAAAGATTCAAAGAAAAAAGTTTTGGATGGGAAACTTCAGGGCGCATCAAAAGTTAAATGATTGTTACCCCTTCACAACCGAAGACCGAAGAATCTAGTGAGATAAGTAGTACCAATAAAGCAGTTTTCCAAGGTACCTAAGCATTTGGCAAGGCAAAAGAATAGCAGAGGGATCTCTACATTTTTTAAAAAGTGCAATGACAATATAAAACATTTTTAGAAATCTCATGCACAGAATTAACTGTGCTCCCAGAGACAGGTGGTTTTACAATAACCTGTGGTGGGGGGGAAATGTGTTGAATGAGTACAAAAATAATTAACTTACTGTCAAAAAAATCGGGGCTAAATGCTTGAATTGCCCAACTCAAAATGAAATGGCGTTACTGTAATTCAGCCAACTGATCAGGAAATGTGCTGTGCAGCATTGAAATGAACTTCTTTTCACAATCTGGCCGGTACAAAATGGAAAACCTCAGGATGACCTGCTTTTCAAAAGCAGTAGATTTCAAATTTTAAGGTCACTGTACAGGGTGTAATAAAAATAGCTGCCATTTCTAAAGACCTAATCTATATGTTAATTTACTTGGCTACCCATCCACCTATTCATCCAAAAGATGTTTACTAAACGACCCTATCTGTGCCAGGCATTGTGCTGGGGTTTGTAGATTTGGTAAGAGGAAATTAATTTCCATCTTATAGTTTTCCTTTTCTTCTAAAATAGCAAATGGGATCTGTAGAGAGTGAAGGCATGATTTGAATTTTTAGAGTGGTAAGGTCTGAGTCACCTTAGAAAATGGAAGAGAAGGCTGACTGTGAAAAACAGAAACAGGTCAGACATTGTGCCAAGTAGTATATACACATCAGTTCTTATTTATAATCTTTACAATCAGTATGCAAACTAACTGATATTTTTCTTATTTCACAGATGGAAAAAGTGAGGATTAAAAAAGATGCACAGAGAACCCACAATTACATAGCTAGTAAGTGGTGAAGCAAAGATTCAAACCAACTGAACTTCAAAAGTCATTTTTCTGTACCACCGTACAATATCTTTATACTGATACAAAGTATGGAAGAAGACTTTCAAAGCATTTTAAAAATCATCAATTACATAAGAGATCATTGTTTTTGTTGTTGAGCTCTACAGTAAAATTTTTATTTGGACTTACACAAGACTCAACGGGAGGAAAAGGGGAAGAAAAGAAGAAAACAAAATGTGATGATGAGAATGTACATGTTCACATGCATATTACAGTTTCTACTTTGGATAGATTTATTTTTCAGATCAGTTCAGCTTTTTCCAAAACCAGGATTTAATGTGGAATATTAGGTTATTCATTCAATTATGCTATGCGTCTTAAGTCTGGCCATGATGAAACCAACCCATTTAAATGATGTTGCTAGTAAGTACATGAATCAAAATAATTTAACATGCTAAACAGTATCATGGCCCTCTGTTGCATATTTCTTTGAGCATCAACAAGATGAAGGAAGAAGGCATGCCACAAACTCAGAGTTTAGAATAAAAGTGTGATTTCTCTCTTTCAATTTTTTAAGAGTTTTAATCAGTATTTGAAAGCACCATACAATTACAGAAAATTAGAAATTACTCAAAATGAAAAGGGAAGATCAGGTCAGTAGTTACTGCTTCCTCTGCCATAGAGTTCCCATTTATTTTAAAAAATGTGTGCTTTTTCAGAGTTTTTCCATAGACATTCTAGGTTGATCTTGTCTCTGCTGCTTTATGTAACTGTTTATTTTATTTTTTCAAGTAAGTATCTTGCTCAGCCTCAGACTGCTGGGCTCAAGTGATCCTACTGTTTCAGCCTCCCAATTGGCTGGGACTACAGGTACACATCACAACACCTGGCTAGTTTTTAAAATTTCTTTGTAAAGATGGGATCTCACAATGTTGCCCAGGCTAGTCTTGAACTCCTGGCCTCAAGAGATCCTCCTGCCTCAGCCTCCCAAAGTACTGGGAGTACAGGTGAGCATCTACTCACCTACAGACTACTTCTCCCATCCTTAAGCAACTTCATTCATTCCTTCAATTATTTTTTTAAGCAAGTGCCTCATATGTACCAGACCCTACCTAAGACTGAGAGGAAGAGGAAGGCAGGCACTGGGGAAAGAGACTGCAATAGTTTCTGCTTCTGTGATATTTAAATTCTAGTGGAAGACTTAGTTTTCCTAATCTTAGGTGGGCACAAAAGGCAGACTTCAGAAGTAAGAGTCCATAGTCTTATAATGGATTCTATTTGTGCAGTTGACACATAGTGGAGTAATTCTTTTTTAATGAGCCTGTCAGGAAACACTGGTTATTGTATATGCATGTCTAAGTATCTGAAATTTTCCTTCACTCCGGATCCAGTTATGGAAATGTTTTCTTCTGATAGTGTTTTGTTTGATTAGTGATAGAAGAAGAATGCAGAATTCAATTCCAGAAGGGATCATGCCCAGGCAAGAGGTCTTTGGAGGTACTGGACAATTACAAGCAGAAAAACATAATCTATCTGTTTCCATTCTCGGTAACCATCAAAACAAAACAGCCACAAAAGCAGACTAGGCTGTCATAATAATTTAATGATTGCATTTTTTAAAGCTGGTGGCATGATTGTTTTGGTAGATGGATTAAAATAAATAAATAAAAGAAAGCATTAATGCAGTTTATTATTATCTTTTTGATGAATTGAAGCTTTCTTATTTACTGGTGATACGAAAGCACAATTTTAAAGTACAGTTAGTCAGATTTCCTGAATTGCTAAGGAAATGTGTTAATTTCATAGAAATTCTAAAATATCAGCATAAAAAGGTAGTTGAAAATCAAAGAGGAAAAAATGAATTACATGCATATAGATATATATCTGATTTAAAAATTTGTTGCTTATAGACCCCAGATTAATTAATAAGGAAGTTCTACAGGAATCAAAGAAATAAGTGTTAAACATTTTGACTAAGCATTAGTCTTGATGACAACCTAGCTCTGCGAAATCATTGGCATGTCAAATGCTAACAAGTATGAGAATGAGTTTTAGAATTAAACTTACAAGCTATCATCTTTCTAAATGAATGAGCTGCTCAGAGATGAACTGATGGTAACTAAAGAAATCAATAATAAAATGATCAGGATGAACATCCTGTATCATATTAGAAACAATTTTCTCTTCTTTCAGTTAATTCTGATGAAAATATACAAGGCTGTAGAGCAACAAGTTTCTCATCAACATCTAAATCAATTTGAACTTTGTATCCTTACAGTATAATCTAACACTGAACATTGTCATTGTGTGACATGTCCAATTAAAGCATATCCAGTGAAGAAAAGAGTGTATATTTGGATGGAACTCATTTATTTTATATTAACATGGCTTGAAGTTACATTTTAAAAGTTGCTAAAATGATTTTCACTTTAAAAATCGGTTTCTCGTGTTTAAATACTATTTCCTCTGATGCTCAAAAATAAAACATTAATTTTTAATGCCACAAGTTTACAAACACTTTGAAGTTAAAAGTATAAATATGCATTATTTACTTTTCTATTAACTTATTACCACAGCATTTACCTTTTTCATTACAAATTCAATAATTTGTTATACCACTAAGCTACATGGAGCACTAGATATTATGTTAAACAAAGATCTTGTTTCTATTGTTCTTAAGAACAAGTATGTCCACCCCCCAAAATACAGTGAATTCTGTGCAAATTAAAAGAGATTTTTTAAATGAGTAGTAAATCAGGTCCAATTATGAGCAACAGAGTCTCAAAGGGTCCTAGATTAACCTCACCAGAACTTTCCATGTTGAATTAAGCATGCAGTTTGGTCAGGAACGATATCCTTTTTCTATATCTTGTTTATATCTACTATAAATACCATAAGCATTCCATTAGCATTAACCCAGTGATTAATGCATATGTCATGGACTCAGGTTCTAATCAGTGATAATAACTGCCTACAACTATTTCCACAACTGTTCATCTCCCAACTCTTTTACCCTGACTAACAAAGAAATGCCTACTAAAGTCTAAGAGTTCATGTAGTTACAGGAAACCAGATGCATTATTTATAAGGATGCAGAGGCTAGAAAGTTCGGCTGTGTCGCTTACCCCAGCAGCAGTAGGCTCTAAGCTATTGGCAGTAGGACCATTGCCAGTGCATTAGAAGATGAGATAGAAGGGATCTCTGCCAAATAAAATAGCTAAGTAATAACAAATGTTAAAAAAGGAGAGCCTTGGGGGTTGGAAGGAGTCTTGAAGATCACTCTTGAAGCACAATTCAGGAGATCACCAAGCTTTTGCAGTCAATACAGAAAGAAGAGCTGTAATCTCAATTAATTCTTTGTGTCTTATCTTTCTTGAGTACTTGCTTTTTAATTACAGTTATGCATTTTTTTTAAAGTTACTACAGTATCTGTACATAAATGAGAAATTACAACTATTATAAAAGAGGTAAAGTGCACAGTATGAGATTTCAATTTCAAGCATAATTAATTGTGTGTTTGTATGGTCTGCCCTGTTTAGAAATCCATACCACTGTTTTAGTGATCCAGGAAAAATCAGTATTTTTCTTCTTTGATTTCAAAGAAAAATAAAAACCCAGACACAAAAACCCACAATTTCTTATTCTTCGTATGTTCCAACTGATATACTGCTACAGACAGATACCTGTTGTGGCTTTAAGTAGATTTTGAGATAGTGCCATTCAAGTTTCATTTTCTGTTTAATCATCGTCAGTCACTTGGAATTTACACCACAGCACAAGAGGCTGCATGCTTTAAATGTTAACAACAGCAGGGGATGAGAATGCCATCTTGCCTGAAGAAAAAAAACCCTAAAATCTGACAAAATAAGTCAACTGAAACACAGAAAAAAGAAAACTTAACATAGGGATTGTTAAAACAAATAACCTTCCATATCAATCTGAAATTTAAACTAAAAGCTATGGTTATAGTCTGCTTCTCAAAACTCATCTGAATGTTACCATCAGTTTCAAACATGAAGTAGCTGAGGCTACATACCACATAGTGTGTTTATTCTTTTCTTTGAATAACCTAAGCATTTCAGATGTTTACTGCATATACCTTTTATCTACAATGTCATTCTCATCATTATCTCCTCATCCCAAATGTGTGTGCACTGGGGAGGTAGACGGGATGAAGATTGTGGCATTCTTTTTAATTATCCAAGTACCAAATAAATATAACTTGGTACTTAAAAATGTTCTACTTTTAATGCCTTTTATCATACTAAATTGGTGTGTCTATTTCCGTATCTTGCTTAGGAAACTGGGTTCATAGAGCAGATTTGGTCATCTCATTAGGGAAAAAAGACCATTTCTGAAAGTAACTGCAATGATTATTTGCCCTTTAGACTAGCAGGATAGAGGTCACAAGAAGAGATTTCTGAGCTCAAGAAGTGTTCTTCTGAGCCTTCAACCTCTACCATCTGTGGGTGAAAAGAACACAGGATGAAGAGTCAGAAAGTTTGGGGTTGAATCCTGCTTCTACCACTACTTGACAAATATTGAATTGTCTTGAGTATCAGTCTCCCCATCTAAATAATTGAACTAACAATATCCATTCTCAGATGAAAGCATCTGACACATAGTAGATGCTTACTAAAATATATTATTGTTGTCTATTATTACTATTAAGAGTAAATGAAAAATCCACGGTATTGACACTATTGTGGCACTTCTCTTGTTCCCAAGCAAGTGCCTCTTCAGCACTACAGAGAGGAACAGCGACCAGTTAATAAGTAGATTCTGGAATAATTTGCAATAATCCTATCAAAGGAGAAACAGATTTTTATAAATCACCATGAAAACAAGTATTTATGATGAAATGAAAAACAAATCTTCCAGATGTAAAAACCAGAAGTAAATTTAAAATATACATATGTAGATGTGAATGCTTCTCAAAATGTTACAGGTTCTCTAATAAATATTATTTAAGCCAATATTAGTTTTTTAAAACTTTGATTTTAAAATACTTAAATATCTGTGTCCATGATTTAAGGTGAAGGCAGTTTACTTTTCATTGTATATGTGTACAACTTAAAAAAATGATAATCCAACAAAAAATTCATTAACTCACTGTTGATGTTGACATCCATTTAATAAATACGTTCTGAGAACTGGCATAGTATTAAGTTATGGGACTAGAAATACAAATCAACCAAAATTCTTCCCTCTAGTATTTTACATTCTGGTGTGGGAACTGATGTGCACATTAATATGGATAAGAAGTGGCAAGACTATGGTTCAAGAAAGAGCTATGGGACCACCTAAAGTGAACTGCTGGGGAGTAGAAGATAATCTAACATCTGAGTATAACTACAAAATAATAAGGGGTTTGATTTCACTCCTTGATTGGACAAAGAACATTTTTTATAATTTCAGACCATTATTTTAATAAAATATACCCAGGTCTGCACTTCAAATAAAAAGGAAGAAGAAAAGTTATGACATTTTGAAAATTGAGACTAGAGCCAACTCTATTCTTCATGAAGACCTTCTCCACCAGAAGCTTTTATTAGACTAATTCCTCAGTGCACTATTTACCCAAAAGATCACAGCCAATGTTCTAGAAACCTTAAAAAATAAGCAGGGGCTGGGCGTGGTGGTTCACGCCTGTAGTACCAGCACTTTGGAAGGCCAAGGCAAGTGGATCACTTGAGATCAGGAGTTTGAGACCAGCCTGGCCAACATGGTGAAACACCGTATCTAACAAAAATATAAAATATTAGCCAAGTGTGGTGGTGCACAACTATAATCCCAGCTACTCAGAAGGCTGAGGCAGGAGAATCGCTTGAATCGGGTAGGCGGAGGTTGCAGTGAGCCAAGATCATGCCACTGCACTCCAGCCTGGGTGACAGAGTGAGACTCCATATCAAAAAAAAAAAAAAAAAAAAAAAACCAGAAAGTTTTATTATACTTGCTTCTGTGTGTACACATGTAGTGCATGTTACTTTCCATTTTTCTTTTTTTTTACAAGGTAATTACAAGGTAATTCTCCCACCCCCATAATCTATATTTCCTAAAACACACCCAGGGACCCTTTATATAGTTTATTTTCTCACAGACAACTTGGAGAAAGTCTGAACAAAGATGCATTTATGCTGTGGAACATTAGGGAGGTGAAATTAAGAAGCTGGTATGAGAACAACAGAGGAAAAACATGCATCTGGATCAAGTAAGAGAAATGTACAAAATTTGTGAAAAATCTATTATGGCCACTTAAATAATATTCTCTCAGACATATGTAAGGCTATGCCTCTTTGTATCACATTTCATCATAAAAATATCATGTTTGACAAGGCAGGTTCCTCCTGGTACATTTCATCAGAGCTGGGGCATATTCGATTTTACAGCTTAAAAAAAAATGCAGCAACAGCAACTTCCTTTTCATAGCTTTGTAGACTGAGAATTGTTGGAAAAAAAAAAAAACCTGTTCTCAAAGCTACATTATTTGTGAAAGAAATGGATTTTTATAGGCTGATTCAATATGTAGATTTCTAGGTTAAAATGTAGGACAATATTTGTGTAGAACATTAAAACTAACATTTTAAATATTTTGTCATGTAGAATTTTATTTTTAAATATATCTTAATTCCCATTTGTAGTTGAAATCTTTATCAAATGACACAGAAGTTTCTTGTCAGTTAGTCACTGCTCTTAATACATGAATTTTAAGAAAATTGAGAGAGGAATGATCATAAAGGAAAAATTTTGGTTTTATAATTTTAACAGATTAATCTGCTAGATTCCTCGATTATAACTAGGCATCCTTTTTAAAACTGATCACGTCTCCTTTCTTTGGATCAATTCAAATCTTTAAACAATAAAAAGTAAGAAACAAAACAAGTCTTACTTAATGAATAAGACAAGTTTAGGAAATTGCAAGCTGGGTATGATGGCTCACGTCTATAATCCCAGCACTTTGAGGCTGAGGTGGGAGCATTACTTGAGCCCAGAATGTTTGAAACCAGCCTGGGCAACATAGGAAGACCTTGTCTCTATTTAAAAAAATAAAATTGCAACCTTTTCATATACACACATTTCCAGACAGTCTAAACAAAAGTATCTCCTCAGATATGTAACATAGTCTTTGTAAATCCATCTCTGTATCAAGGATAAGTGTCTGCTCATCAACAATGATTCAACTTATCATACTATAGTTATGCTTTTCTAAAAGTTTCTAGTTATATTTCAAAAAGCTCCCCAAACTACTTGCAAAACCCTATTTAGTGTAAATTAATTTCCAGCACCTTTAATCACCACTAATATTTTATTCTTGGTGGTAAATTATAGAATGTCATCATCTTTTAAAATGAGATAAATTTCAGGATTCTGATTTCTTAGTAAAATGAGCTGTAAATATGAAGTAGAAACAACAATTTGCTATTTTAGAAGACAGACAACAGTAAAACAATAATAATATTTTCTTTTTCTTTTCTTTTCTTTTCTTTTTTTTTTTTTTTTTTTAAGATGGAGTCTTGCTCTGTCCCCCAGGCCAGAGTGTAGTGGTGCGATCTCGGCTCAGTGCAACCTCCACCTCCCAGGTTCAAGTGTTTCTCCTGCCTCAGCCTCCCAAGTGGCTGGGTTTACAGACATGTGCCTCAATGCCTGGCTAATTTTTGTATTTTTAGTAGAGATGGGGTTTCACCATGTCGGCCAGGATGGTCTCAAATTCCTGACCTCAAGTGATCTGCCCGCCTTGGCCTCCCAAAGTGCCGGGATTACAGGCGTGAGCCACCACACCTGGCCAATATTTTCTTTTGAATTACATAACCACAAATGGCTTTTCTATCTTAAGGAATATTTCAAAAAATAAAAACTTGATTGGAAAGTCTTCCTCTTGCCATATTTTACTTCCCATGATGATTATGTGTCATTATGCACAATTAATCACAATTAAACTTTTGACTTCGCTGTGAACTCCTTCAACCCAAGGACTATTTCCTATTTATCTCCCCCAACCATTACACCTCCCACCTCCCACCTCCCAAGAAATATGCATACACATTTCCTAGCCTCATGCTGAAATACAGTAGGCCCTGGTTATTATCTATTCATTTTCATTAAAGAGAGGGAAAGTTTTGGCTGAGCACAGTGGCTTATACCTATAATTCCAGCACTTTGGGAGGCCAAAGTGGGTGGATCACTTGAGGTCAGGAGTTCAAGACCAGCCTGGCCAACACGGTGAAACCCCATCTCTACTAAAAATCCAAAAATTAGCCAGGCATGGTGGCACACACCTGTAATCCCAGCTACTCAGCAAGCTGAGGCAGAAGAATCGCTTGAACCCAGCAGGCGGAGGTTTCAGTGAGCAGAGATCGCACCACTGCACTCCAGCCTGGCAACAGAGCTAGATTCTGTCGCAAAAAAAAAAAAAAAAAAAAAAAAAAAAAAAGAGAGAGAGGGGGGAAAAGTTTTCAGTGACCTAAGGATCAAAGAGCAAAAATAGGGCCATCCAATTTTAATTCACCTACATTCACCACTTACTTGCTATTTGACTTCAAGGGTCACTTAGCCTATCCCTATCTATATTTTGCTTTCCTTACCATTGAAATAATGAGAATAGTCCAAAATTTCTTTAAAAATTTAAAGGAAAGACTGATTAAATTTCTGATAATTACAAATACAAATTCCTGCAACATTTCACAAAGCCAGGCATTCTCTCTCTCTCGCCCTTTCCTTCTGACATTTCTTAAAAAGCTATTTAAAGCTTGGTATTCACTCAAGAGGTAGTGCTAGAATACCTCAGCAAAGAACACATCAAGAGTCCATCGTTGATGGATAAATTCAACCTAAATACCAGCCTGAAATCAGAGATAGTTAGGGACTTGAATCAAAATGAGCACAGCTCTACGCTCAAACCCACAGTGACCCAATTAATTGGTTTTTGAGAGTTTGCTGACCTTTGGTAGACTGAGAGATAAAATGAAAAGTGCCATTCCGGCACTTTTGATGATTAGCTGAACTATGTATACACAGCACCTTTATTAGAGAAAAGAATTCAGTATTCACAGCTTGTATGGGAGATGCATTATAACAAGAGTGGGACAGAGAAAAGTGGAAGATGCCCACAGATGAACTACCAGAGTTGTTATTTCGTTTAGGTTTAAATGGTGATGTCTACAAGTCTGATAAAACCTCAATTCAGTGTTATCTCACAACTGACAAAGACCTGGTGAGTTTTCTATACAATATTAAATGGAATGGGCTAAGCATGCTCTTTTTCTTTCCAAACTGTAAAATGAAAAACACCCAAACCCTAATCAACATACAATTACTCTGGTAAAAGAAACTAGTAATTTTTCTAAATCTCTTTAATCATGGATTTTTTTTTTAAAGGATCCATATCAAGTACTCTGACTTTTCACATCAAAGTTAGAATATTTTACAGATTTCAAAATGTTTCCCATGCATTCTAATTTCAAAACTGTAACTCATTTCTCCACATTTTTCTACTTTCTTTCAAAAGGCAGAATTTCCTGGGTTAAAAAGAGGGCACTGTTAAGAGTAATTATAATGGCTCCTAGGTACTAATGAGTCTTTTAAAAAATGATACTGCAATTATATTCAGTCCTCCAGCTTATTATTTTCTTCAGATTGCCCATCCTGCTTAGTTTTGTCTGCCCAATGAAACACAATTTTCAACAACACCTATTTTTAATTTTCCTTTAAAATTCTGTTACTAATACCTATTTTCTGATTTTTCTAAGGTCATTTGCTTATCAGTTGTCAATGATTGTGTTGTTGTTTTCCTGTCTAGCTCACTTTTCCCTGCTTTTGCTACAGAACTCTCCTCTCTGTAATGATCCTACACCACGTGGTTCCCATGGGGCTGAGCCCATCTGCCCTCACTAACCCCAACACACACAGCAGTGGATACGTGCCCCAGCCCCTACTCAGCTAGAGTCATTAATCTCCCTGGATGCAGTATTTTAGGGTCAGACATGATGCAATCAGGGCCAATCAGATTCTTCCCTAAAATGTGCTGTTTGGAGAAGGAGTAGAATTTGTCTTTTTTTTTAGAACTACCTATTTGTTCTTTGACTTTGGACAAGTCACACATTTCTGAATGTCAAGTCCCTCATCCATGGGATAAAATCTAAGCCACTGAGTTGTATAAATAAATGACTCAAAATCAGAAAATATGCCTTATAAAATGTAAAGTATGATACAAGTATCAATTATATATATATATATATATCTCATACACATACTTACACACACACACACGTATTTTATAGTCCAAAAGAATAATTCTGTAAAGCGTTAATTTCAACCAAATACAAAAGGTCAAAGCTTAATCAAAACTGTTTAGATTCTCTTCTCCATTGGTGGAATGCAATGACAGACAGTGAATGACTTTAGAAAGGGCAAAGGCAGAAGTGAAGAAACAAATTATACTTGCAAGCAGTATTGTTAAAAAAAAAAAAAGAAAAATAAGATATATTCATGTACAGAATAAATGAACTGATCGTGAAGGCAGTAACTTGCTTGCACATATGAATGGCTATAATATACGAGCTCCAACTCTTGCACCAAGTCACTCTAGTATCCCCAAAATCTGTAATTAACTCTCCACTCAACCAAACAGATGAGGTAATACCAGTAGGGCAATTTTCTTTTCCAATTATTATTTTATTGCTATATGATGTATGACAATTTGTCTGTCATTCTCCACAGTGGGCAGAGCCACCAACCCATGAAAAATGCCATGTTTATAGAAATCTGAAAACACAATTTGCATTCAATTAAAAGTAGCTCTCCAACAGTGGCAGGAGAGGTTCACATGTTATGATCAATAAAGATCTGAAATTGAAATGGCATTTTTTTTCCAGCTGAGAATCATTTAGCTAAACTCCCAGAAGTTTTTTCTACCATAAAAGCAGGTAAGTCAGTTACAACTGAGGGTGGAATGTAAGAGCCATGGGTCTAAATTTCAGCAACGGACCACCCAGATCTGGTCCAATCTAATCAATACATATTAGTGTGCCATTCCCAAGTGAAACTGTTCTATCTCATTATGACAGAAATGTCTCTGCAAAGACATTCTTTTCCTTCAGCTAGTTTTTTTAGGTGCCAAATTAAAAACTGAATTGTTCATTTCATTCAGAGATTTCAAAGAAGACTTCCTGGATAAGTTCCTTTAAAATGAAGCCTTAGCCGAGAATATATAATATTTTGAAAAGACATAGTGATTTCCTGGCAAAGAACTGTCAGCACCATCACTTACACTAAAATCATAAACTTGATTCCTTCTCCAACAATAAGTGCATTTTCCAACATTGTTGAAGTAAGATGCAGAGACTCTCTGACTTTTATTTTCTTTTTTAGAGCCATGTCACTTTTCCACACACTAGCTCTCTTCCACACATGAAGGGGCCACCTTAAAGCAAAGTTGTGCTAAATGATTTACATGCATTTTCTCACATTAGACTTTCCAATATATGTTTAAAATAAATAGGGTTCCTCAGACCTAGAAACTGAATATCAGGCCAGGCATGGTGGCTTATGCCTGCAATTCCAACACTTTGGTAGGCTGAGATGGGTGAATCACTTGAGCCCAGGAGTTCGATAGCAGTGTGGGCAACATGGCGAAACCCTGTCTCTAAAAAAATTACTCAGGTGTGGTGGGACACGCATGTAGTCCCAGCCACTAGGGAGGCTGAGGTAGGAAGATGGCTTGAGCCCAGGAGGTCAAGGTTGCAGTGAGCCATGATTGCACTGCTGCACTCCAGCCTGGGTGACAGAGAGAAACCCTGTCAAAAGAAGAAAAAAGAAACGAAAAGGAAAGAGGAGAGGAGAGGAGAGGAGAGGAGAGGAGAAGAGAGACAAAACTGAGTCTCAGGGAAGTTACATAATTTGTTTAAAATTATACCATAATTAACAGCACCAGAATTTATTTGTTTTATTATTTTTGAGACAGGGCCTCTCTTGCCCAGGCTGGAGTGCAGTGGTGAGATCATGGCTTACTGAAACCTCAATCTCTTGGGCTCAAATGGTCAATTTGCTCAAGCAATCCTCCCACTATGGCCTCCTAAAGTGCTGGGATTACAAGCATGAGCCACGGCGGTTGTCCTCAGCATTAGTATTTAGACTTAAGAGCATGAGTCCACTCAGCATTTGTGCTCTTCCCATTTCATTCACCTTCCATGCTTTGATGTGTAACATGAAGATCATATGGGTACAACTGGCCCCAGACAAGTCATTTACTTTAATCCACCACATATACTCCCAATAACCTTTGTGCCAAATGCTACTTTTCAATCCTCTCACAGAATCCCATTTCTTTCAATAGTAAGGACTTTTTCTCTGAGGCAGCAAAACCTTATGTGACATAGCAGGCTACTGTATTATCTGGGGTTAAATGCTGCTGTGTGACTTTGGACAACATATATCAGTTTCATCATCTGTACAGTGTAATAAGTTTTTACAATAACCATGAGCCATCATCCATGTAAAACATCTAGCACAGCACTTGGCACACAGTAGGCCTTCAATAAATGTTTGCTATTATTCATATTTGACACAGATATAACCACCTCAACTATTTTCCAGGGATTTATCTTGATTTTCTTTCCTATTACTATTTGTTAGATGTTTCATTTTGTTTTCCTCATTTATGTATTAAATTGGAATGGATGGTGCTTAATTCAGCAAAGTGGTTGGTATAACAATTTTTTATGGTATTCAACAGAATTGTCTGCAAAATGGGGTCACTAGCAGCTGGCACCTCCAGAAGAAGTCATTAAGGCTTGTTCTAAACAATCAATTTACTTCTGCTGATTCTATAAAAGGAGCAACAAGATAGTCCTATTGACTGTTTTGTAAGGTTCAAGTTCTTCTAAAACTTGTCACTTATCTGTAATAGAAAACTCATTTAGGCAATTACAAGTTTCTAGTCACAGATGCCTCATTTACAAAAAACAAAAGAAAATAAAGAAAATAATAATGTTTATCTTTATTAGGAGACTAGTATAAAGAACTTAAAAATTATAATTAACAACTCTAAACTAGTGAATGAACAATGGAAGTTTCCAATTTCAAAAAATTGACTAGTAAACACTGTTTTACAAAGGAAAGGACTAAGAACTTTGATATTTCACCAATATTTACAAGTGGTAGGAAAAAATAAATAGAAAGGGGGCAAAACTGATAATGTGTTTGGAAATGAAAAATCCCTTAAAAACCTCCAGTCAAGAATGATTTATTTATTGTTACAGTGACCTATAAAATATATTTCTGATTGGTATTTAAAGACATGAGAAAAATGCTTATAATACATTAAGTAGGTAGATGGGTAGGTGAGTGACTTTTATTTTCTTCTTTTTTTTTCTTTTTCTTTCTTTCTTGTTTTTGTTTGTTTTTATTTTTTTAATTTTTATTTATTTATTTATTTTTAATTTATTTATTATTATTATACTTTAAGTTGTAGGGTACATGTGCATAACGTGCAGGTTTGTTACATATGTATACTTGTGCCATGTTGGTGTGCTGCACCCATCAACTCGTCATTTACATCAGGTATAACTCCCAATGCAATCCCTCCCCCCTCCCCCCTCCCCATGATAGGCCCCTGTGTGTGATACTGAACAATGTTTGTTTTTATTTTAAGAGAGACAAGGTCTTACTCTGTTGCCCAGGCTGGAGTGCAGAGGTTCAACCATAACTTAGGACAGCATCAAACTCCTGGGCTCAAGTGATCCTCCCACCTCAGCCTCCCAAGTAGCTGAGATTTCAGGGCTGTCACTAGGCCTGGCTAATTTCTTTATTTTTTGTAGAGATGAGGTCTCAATGTGTTGCCCAGACTGGTCTTGAACTCCTGGCGTCAAGCTATCCTCCCACTCTGGCCTCTTAAAGTGCTGGGATTACAGGCATGAGCCACCATGCCTGCTCTTTTTTATTTTTTTTCTAATCCAACATGAATTACAGAGGAGAAAAGGGAACTTTGGGGGCTGCGAAGTCAGATCCATCTCTTCTGCCTGTATCTGTTTGCTCTAAAAGCCTCCCCTGTTTTACACTGACCTCCAAATCGTAGAGAACTGTTTAATACATAAAATGTTTGCTGAATCCATACTACTTCAGAGAGGCTTTTCAACATTTACTTTAGAAAACACCAATGTCATTAGTTCAAAGAATGTAGCCTGTACAGGCACAATCACATCAGAAAAGCGAGTTCGCCTTTCAAATACAGGAATTTACTACCATCTCCTTGCTGGCTAAAATAAAGTGAAAAGAAATCTATTCTTTGAGGCTGATTATTTTTGACCAGGCAAACTTTTCTGAGGCCTTTGACTTTTTAAAATCTATTTTGCATTTCTGAGTCTGGCTTATTGTTATTGCTGACTCTTCAAGGTTCACCTTCAGCCTTTACTAAATGGAGATATTTGTACCTCACAGCTGTTCCCTGCAATGCAAGTTCTGCGTGTGGCTGCCTTGAAATGGACTGTGTGCTTCATGCTATTTTCGTTATTGTAACTAAGACTGGACCTGGTTCCTGCCATGATTGGTTTATATTTTCAAATTGAAGAGTATATTTTCATGAGATTAAAAAATGTAACAAATCTGCCAATGTACCCATTGAATCTAAAATTTTAAAAAACACACTAGGATTAGTAAAAAATGCATATTGTACTTATAAGGAAACAAGTAAAACAATAGTTAATATGAAGAAGTATAATGAAAAAGCCAAAGGAGAAAATAAAATGGAACACCAAAAGTTAAAAAACAAAAACAGAAGCAGCCTTTGTTTCACCTATGGCTTTTCTCTTTCTCTAATACCTTATATTCAATTGGTTAGGGAATCCTGCTGGCTTGACTTTCAAACTATTACAGACTGACTATTTTTTGCTACCTCTACTGCTACCAGCCTGGGTCAGGCCACTATGCTGTCAGCAAAAGGCACCTAACTGGCATCCTGGATTCTACCTTTTCTCCCAGTGAGTCATTCTTCATACAGGAGCCAGGGTGATTCCACTAAATACCAACGTCCTGACAATGGCCTACCAGGCACTACATGCTCTGGCCCCTGGGTTTGTGGCCCTCATCTCCTATATTTCATCCCTTTGTTTCTTCTACTCCAACCCCACCGGGCTCCTTATGGTTCCCCTACAGGGCACATGAGCCATGCTCTTGCCTAAGGGCCTTTACACAGGCTGTTCTTTGTCTAAATACAGTTTCTCCGATGTTCCTTTGTTTTTTGTTTGTTTGTTCATTTGATTTTCTTGAAACAGAGTCTCACTCTGTCACCCAGACTGGCGTGCAGTGGCACAATCATAGCTCACTGCAGACTCAACCTCCTGAGTTCAAGTGATCCTCCCACCTCGGCCTCCCAAGAAGGTGGGACTACAGGTGCATGCCACCAAGTTCAGCTGATTTTTCAATGTTCTATAGAGCAGAGGTCTGACTAATGTTACCCAGACTGGCCTCAAACTCTTGGGCTCAAGGAATCTGTCCGCCTTGGCCTCCCAAAATGCTAGGATTACAGACATGAGCCACCATGCCCAGCCAGTTTCTCTAGATGTTTACAAAGTTAACCCTTCACTTCTTTCTACTTTTTGTTCAAATATCAACAATTTAATGAGACTTACCTTGATCAACCCAATAAAAATCACAAGTCTCAACTCTCCTTATCCCCTCCCCTTCTCCACGGTTTCTCATTTTTGGACTACATAGCACCTTCTAATATATCATGTAATTAGTTTATTATATTCATTGTTTATATTCTTCTAATAAAATTAAGTTCCACAAAAAAAATGGATTCATGAATCAATTCAATCATATTTACTGAGAACTTACCATGACCTGGGGTGACTGATGTGTGAAAACGGCACATTGAAATATTTTAATATCATGGTACACAAAGCTTCCCTTCTTAGTGTTAAACCATTGCCAAATATCAAAAACTAATTCTGCTGAGAGTTAGGGAACAGAGTCAGATTTCATAATTATTTCTCTCTCAATGATAACGCAATGAATAGAAACGTAAACTGAGAGATTCATTTCAGTTCCCCAAAGCTCAGGAAAACCAAAAGAAGTATTTTTTACATTCCCAAACTGCTCAGATATGCTTAAGGATAGTATCTATGGTCCCACTGAAGATAGCATGAAGGGTTCCAATTATGAGAGTTTCAATAACTTTATTCAATGAATTGCACAGGAGAGAAACTGTTTCCAGACAAAATGCCAAAAAAGAAAAACCTAGTATTTGCTTCTGTAGAATAAACACTTTAAAAAAAGCTCAATATGATTCCTTAATGCTAGCTATATAAAATCCATATAATTACACTAATCTTTTTATAAGCAGAATTATAAAACAAATAGCACAAATTCACCAGCAGAAATGATCATTTTGGAGGATATGATGAGAGCCCTTGGAACACGTAGGAAACTAATTTAGCCCTTTCTAGCATTTCATTTCCTGTTTGATCTCACTAGGCTATTGCCATCTATTCAGCTAAATGAAGCTTTATGTAGTTAAAATACAGACAAAAAACCATACTTCACACAATAAAATATAATTTTATACCATATAGTTACAGTTCTAGTACCACCAACCTGGAGGGAAAGGCTGTAACATCAAACAGGATTTATTTAAACAGATTGACAAAACAACTTAAATTGCCAAAAGGACACACTTTCTTTTCATGAGTTTTCCTACCCTGCTGAGAGCAAAAGGAAACTGTTTCTTCAACACACTCCCCAGATTGAAATAGAATAACTAGGAACATCTATTTATTGAAGAGCTTATCAAACTGAAAAATGCTTTAAATAAGGAGCTAAAATAATGAAGAGAAAGACTGAAGTTATAAGTTTAATTTTCAAGGTTTGATAAACTCCTCTGTGGAGTATCGGAATTTAATACAATGATATTCTCAAATTGTAAGTATCAAAAATTCTTTATGATAGTCCTTGCTAATATCTTTAAGTTCCCCTGACATAGCACAAAATCCCAGTCAATCTAACAGTTATAGAAGTCCACAAGCACAAAGCCCATTTCACATTAAACGGATGAAAACTAATCTGAGATCTTACCTAGGGACTTGCTTTCAAACATTTTCATAATTAGTTACTTGCTATCAAATTTGAATTAAGGGCATCTATATATAGTTTTCTTACTCCATCACAGCTGACTTTATATGAGAACGAAGAAGTTTTGGAACAGAGGCTCCAAACAGCTGGGTATCATGCCTCAGGCAGTTGCTGAAGGCATCCAGACAAGCTGAAAAGACACACAATGTGCTCTATTGCTTGCCAGGAATTAAGCCTCAGAACTCTGCAATTATTTTTCAATATTCAAAGTCACCAGATTACCCTAAAATGAATACATTTGTGGTATATTTTAATATTCTTATGTATACTGGGAGGACAAGATGTCTAGCTGTCCTTGAGCATATTAGGAGGCCATTTCTACTCCAAATAGCAAATACCAACTGTTGCCAAACTCAATACTCTGACCCTTAATAGGGGCAGAGGATAGATGTGAACGTGACCTTCCAAAGAAGATAGTGTCTTGGGTTAAAAACCAGTGAACAGAATATTTAAGTATACTTACATGAAGAAGTATTTGCTCCTTCTGTTGATACTGATATTCTAATGGGAGACTCTATAAAACATAAAAGTGGAATGAGGTTTTATTGAGTCATGCTGCTTGGACTCTTAAATTAGAAATTTGCCAGCCTTGGGTATCACCTAGTAAAAGAATCCTAGAACACAGTGCAACAGAGAAGCTGAAGCATTTATAAGTCAGAAGATATATGCAATACTCAAAGATCACAAAGGAATATTTCCATAGTCTAGACCCGAAGACTTTTAAAAGGGATGAAAATGGAGTCAATCCATCTGTAAGAATATCCCACACACCAAGCATTATCTGAACTCCCAAGACAGACTACTCTGAAGAGATCCACACCACAGGGTGAGATAGAAAATACTTTCTTTTAGGTGTGGTCTTGATTTTTAGAAAACATGAAACCAAAGGGAACAGCCCCCGGATTCCAAGAGAGTGAAAGCCAACTTTCATGCATGCCAAATAAATAAACAATCAAGATTGAGAGTATTTCCAGGCAACCTGGATCTGCATAAACATCCTGACCAGAAAGTGCTGAAGTCCATGCAAAGTCTGCTAGAGCAATAGAGTTATTACATTAGAATCAAATAAACCATGCTAATTAAATAAATCATACAATAGTTGGGGATATCTAGTAGCAAGATTTTCTTAGGTAGCAAAGATAAAAGAAGAAAAAACAGTAGTTAAGTACAGAGAGAATGAAAAATATGACTCATGCAGAAAAAAGCATGGAACGGATGGGTTTTCATTAGTAAGAAATAAAGAAGTCTTAGTATCAAAGAAGGATTGAAAGTCAACAGCCAGAAAGTTAACAAGATTTAAGTCACTTATTAAGAAATAATAGTTATAGTCAATTTCCCAAGACAAGTTCCATATAAATGTAAAAGCTCTTTTTTCCTAATGGCATGTACTGGAGTCACATATAATGAAATCCCTATATTACAGAAATGTGTAGATGAAAGGTGAAGAAATTCAGAATATTTGATTTCTTTTTTTTCTCTCTCTTTCCCTCTTTTTTCCTTCCTTCCTTCTCTCAGAAGAGTAACAACCTCTTAGACTCCAGGATGATACCATTCCACAATACACATACACTTATATCTTAGTAATGACACATGAATATGCCCTAACTATAGCTAAAATAGTCTAGGATACAGAGATGTTTAGCTTTCATGGTTTTAAACAATGGTTTTGAAGGGAAGAGGAAACCAATGAAGGTAAGATGGAAAAAGGCATGTTGATTATAGGTCATTCTACAGTTTCAACAAGGTACCAGCCATAATGAAAAACTCAATGAAGCTAAAATATTAAATGTGGAGTAACAAAAAGAATACTGAACTTGAAGTACCTTCTCTTCTACTTCCTGAGATATATGACTTAACATTTCTAATGCTTCAGTTTTCTCATCTGTAAAATGAGGAAAAATGATGTCTTGTTTCACAAGTTTATTGTGATTATCAAATGAAATGTAAGAATTTTTGTAAAAGAAAAGGCACCAGGCAAAACCAAATTACCATTGTACCTCTGGGATGAATTTCCAATCTCGGGTCTTCAAAAATTTTCTTCCAAATAAAGATTAATTTTTAAATGTTCTAAGGTTCTATTAATTATAGAATTACAAAGAATAAGAAAACGTTTAAAAAATGAAATACATAGAGGATTGATTAAATGCATAGCTTGTGAAGAAATCAATGAATTATGGTTATATATGCATTGCTAGAGTTGGGTTCTAAGTTGCTAATTATCTGCCCAGACTATGAATGCTATCGGCAAATATTATAGGCAAGTAAGAAACCAACAAAAACAAAATACAACAGCATTTTAAAATGTCAGGCTGTAAGTCTTTTTTTTTTTTTTTTTTTTAAGTTTAGCGATCCACAACTGATCATTACAAACCCAAAGGTCACAGATCAGATGTTGATAAATTATCCAGGAATACACTCTGAGGGGTGAAAGAGTAGAAGGCAGCTAAGAGAAGCACCTGGAAAGACATAAAAACTGAGCTTGTAACTCAGATATCTCCTTTATTTGCTTAATGTCATTAAGTTGCATCTAGATGTAGATTTCTTTCACTCATGTATGTTTCTCAGGCCTAAGTTTGAAGATGCAGCAAGAACCATCCTCCCTTAAGTAAAATCAAAAAAGACAGAACAAGGTTGAGAAAAACACTGAAGCAGAAAACAAGAGCGGCTGAGAGGTTTGGATGCAAAAGGGGTTCTGATTAGTAGAAGGAGCAGCCAGCAGTTATGGTTGTCATTCTGGTTAGTAAAATGTGCCAGGCTTATTTTCCTTACCTGAAGACATATATGCTCCTTCAGTTGAGGCTGGCATACCAGTGATGATCTCTGAAAAAAAAAAGGTGATAGGGCATTATGATATATAAGCAGGAGGCCGGGAGCAGGTACCACAGCCTGCCTTCAAACTAAAAGTAAGTATAAAGGAAGGAAGTATTGCAAGGGAGTGAGAAAAGTCCAGGCTTTAACCATACAGAGAGTGAGAAATGCAGAAAGACAGTCCAAATTGATAGTTCTCCTTTCTTAGGCAAAGAGCATAAAATCAGCTGCACTAGAATAATTAGTAAGCATTCACTGCCCCCACTTGGGTCAGTGAGGAAGCATTTATGTCAAAGAGGCAGTAGGCTTCTCAGGAAGAAAAGTCAAAATAGGGGAACTAAGAAAGTCAAAGCTATCAGATCACCCAGCTATAGTAAGAATTTTTAAGTTATGATCTTTAACAAGTACATTTTTGTTCAAAAGTAAAAGTAAGCCAAGTTTCTAATTAGGATTGGTGAAAAACATCAAATTCTGGCACTGAACTCTATTTAAAATTGCCAGTGAGAATGAAGACAGGTGCCTTATCATATGATAGATATCAGCTACCAGGCAGTAAGTATGCAGTTCCCACCCCAAAGAAATGAAGGATGAATCCAACCTGTATACTTCTGGATACATCATTATCATTAAGATTGTGATAGTCTTATTCAAACTTTGACCTTGTTTTCTTGCTGCCTTTATGATGGAATACAGGGTAGTTACATTGTCTAATTCCATATTCAGTTCTTGTGAAAAGGGCTTCAGTTTGGCAGAATCTAACACTTTTAGCAAGGCACAGTTTTATGAGGCCTGGAAAGATGTAGAGATGCAATGGTGAATATCATTCAAGTTTCATTGTGTCATAAGTCTTGCCAAACGACTTAATGGTAGTTCACATTTTCTAACTGGGACAAAAGATAAGTTGAATCTACTGTGATACTATCTACTATACAAAAAAATATGATATCTAACTGAGAATCCTAAGCAGGTCATATACAATTTTATGTTTAAATTAATATTCTGTTAATCATGGAGTAGAAAATTTATTCCTAATATAATCATCTTTAAATACAGATATGGCCATTTAGGGTTTCCAAGATTGGACTAGTCTAGTAGGTAAGTGGAATCAATTTAAGTGGCAATATTTCTTCAAACTCTGAAGTTTCTCTAGGGACAAAAGATTTTGTGGAATTGAAAGGAAAACAGTCATGTGAGACTCAGTAGCAATGTTTAAGAATAAGTGATTAGCAATATACCTTTAGTAAGACCAAATGTGTCTTTCTGCTGCAAATTAAGGGTGGATGATCCTCTCTAATCACAGATTAAGAGGGCAAACTATTCAAGGAGTAAGATTGGTTTCAATACATCAAAGTTGCCTACACTGGCTCTTATATCCACTAAAAATGGGGCTAAGTGAAAGGAATTAGTATGTGAGGGTACATCATTTTCTCAGGATTTTCTCAAGCATCAGACGAGAAACAAGATATTCCGAATTGGTAATATGAAGATATCTGTTTCGGAAGCAGCTCCAACAAGCTTTCTCGATTTGGGCTGCAGAAAATGAAATTGTTCTTCTTTGAGAAAATGTAATCTTAGAGAAACTATATTAGAGATTCAAAGTGTGTGTCCTTCTCTAGAAATATCTAGAAGGGCCATGTTTCCAAACAAAGGACCCACACTAAGAGAGATGCTTCCTTCTCTTGTCCTTCAGGATTCATCAATGACATTACAACCAGATGAAGTTGTAAACTCAAGGTGCACAACTAGAGCACCCCCAATCCCAACTCGGATATCAAGACTCTTTTCAAATTTATTTTTGACAAATTGAGTAGCTGTCCACTGTGACCTTCCAAAAAAAAAAAAAAAATCAGAACTTTTCTATCTCCGGCAAAAAATACCTCAGATTAGAGGAAAGGTTGACCATAATGTTTCATTTTTAAATTGAATGTTACATAAAAATACCAGAACAGGAGGTTACTACTGTAACCTCCACACAGAGACGCAGCTACACAGAGACAACTTAAAATAACCCCTCTTCCTAAAATTAGGTATTTATCTTGGAGATCTTAAAATATCTTTAATGATTATAGTTTCAAATACAAATCTTCTGAATTAATCCTGGAGGAAATACAAGCTCAAAAGTTAACCTATACTTCTGCACCAAAGGAGTCTTCATTTTAAACATAATCTTGCTAGTAAGAAAGTTAATCTTTTTAATTAAAACCACTCAGCAAGCATTTTTATGTGTGCTATGGGTAGAATTTATAGATTTGGAAAACAGCCTTTTGTTAAAAGTAAATTGAAAGTAATTTTATATTACACTTACAGACTTTTAAAAAAGCATTAAATCCTGCAATCTTCATGATGTTTATTTAAGCAACATATTTTCCTATAGTAATTTGGTATATTAAATTTGTTAATTTATAAAGGACAGTCCCTTCATTAGTGCAAATTAATTAGGTTTTAGAATTATCAGAAACTGAACACAGCTGAGCAACTTATGCTGAACAGGCAAGTAAACATAAGGAACATTAGTATATTTGTAATGTTTGAATTCTTTCTTAATAAACTGGGTCTGGTCTCAGGAAAAAGTTGCATGGTCTCAAAGATATCTTCTAGAAAGAAATTTTTCTAATTATTATGAATGTAACATGTTTGCAATTTCACCATGATCATAATACACTAAATGTAATTATGTAGCAAAATACACATATACACATTGTATACAGTATATACAAACATACCTAAAATGTGTCTGTGTGTATTTCAACATTCACTTATGTGACTTTGTTTTTCTAAACTTATAGGTCACTGCTGTACATACAAAAATTTTGATCAAGTGATTTCTTTAAAAGATTTAAAAGCGGACACACTTGTGTATTAGCAGTTATAAAGATGACTTGAGGAACATCTTTGAGTACCCGAATTCTTCCTGTTCATAATGAATGCTTACTCTAAGGCAACGGAGAAATTTTGAAATTAATAAATGGTATAGTGACAGGATGAATACCATATGTTGAAAAGACAAGTCTACCCTATTGTTTTCATGTTGTTCTCACGTATTTGCCTTCCTGGGCATCCTATATAACACAACATACATGTAGACTGTTAAACAAATTATAAAACATATTTTACATGCTTTTCAATGTAACTGCAGGTTGTTTACCAATATCGTGAAATTTCTAACATCATTATCAATTTGGGAGAGGGGGTAAGGCTAAGCCTATTACCAATATGAGTCCATTTTTAAAAGCCGCAATTGATAATTTAATTAAATTTTATAAAAATAATATTTTTCTGCTCATCTCAAATGAAACAGCTATTTTATTGCTACAAGCCCAATTGCTCCTGTGGGAACTTGAATCTCACTCAAATAATTTTTCTTCTGATTAAAAAAGAAAACTTAGGAGAAGATATGATTGATTAGTTATATATTCTCCTATATTAATCTTTTAAAAGAAAGCATTACTTAATTAATTTGGAAACCAGTAAAGTCTATTATTCTCTTCCCTACTCTAAAGCCCAGGAGTTTTCACAAAGCTTGTTAGCTAAGAATTAATTGCTAAGTGAAAGTTTCCCTATATATAGACTGAGCCAAATAAACCACAAATACAAATGAACATATAGTGTGTAGGGTGTGTAAACATAGTGTATGTGGGCCTTTTCCTTTGTCATAGATGAATTCATAAAAGGAATTCACTCATAAGTTATCACATAGTTACTGCCTATGAAATTCTTTGTTATATGAAAACCCAACTGGTCTTTGTAAGCTTTGCATTGTCCCAGAAGTAATAAGCAGATTGCATAGGATGATATATGTCTACTATATGATAAATTACTTTCTCTAATTCTGAATAAAGTAGGGGTTGAAAGGCATTGGAAAAGACAGAAAACACCTACATTTCTAAAATGTAGGTTGGCAAAATGCTTGACTGTATTATTTTCTAAGTGCTTGAAAATAGTAAAAGCACGGCCATTGTTAACACTCAAACATACACTGTTTCAAGGGGAATTTCCTAATTTTTTAATCATTTCATTTCTATTTAGTCACTAATCCGGATAGATCTAAACAATGAGTTTCATTGCAGAAGACTTTTATGATCTAATTTTATTCTAATAATTATTATAGCTGTCTTAATGGGATTCAATATCGTGCCAAACAGCAAGGTCATCTGGGGAGAAAGCAAACAGCCTCCTACGAATGTCTCCCCCAACCTCCCCACCTCTCTTATAATCTTGTATCAAAATATATTCTAAACATCTTGGAACACATAAAAAGTAACTGTGTGAGAATTTAAGTAAATCACAAGGAATCCTTTGAATAGGAAAGAATTAGGATAATTAGATTGCAGCAACCTACCAGGATCGTTCATCAAGGAAACCTGTATAGAAATTCTCAAACTATAGCCATGAACTTCTTGGAAATATATAGAAAAGGTGAAAAAAAGAAATTAATAAAGTGACTGATAGTTCATAGAAAATATAAATTAAAATCTCAAGGGGAGTTCTACATAATGTAATAGTTTGACAGCATGTTCTTATTTTAATAACTTTTTTTTTTTTTCCTAGAATCCCCAATGAAACAATAAATTCCTGGCCAGGTGTGGTGGTTCACACCTGTAATCCAAGCGCTTTGGGAATCCAAAGTGGGCAGATCATTTGAGGTCAGGAGTTAGAGACCAGCATGGCCAAATGACAAAACCTTGTCTCTACAAAAAATACGAAAATTAGCTGGGGTGTGGTGGTGGGTATCTAGAATCCCAGCTACTCAAGAGGCTGAGGCAGGAGAACTGCTTGAACCCAGGAGGTGGAGGTTGTAGTGAGCCGAGATCCTGCCACTGCACTCCAGCCTGGATGACACAGCAAAACACCGTTTATTTAAAAAAAAAAAAAAAGGGGGGGGGAAGAGAGGGAAGGGAAGGGAAGGGAAGGGAAGGGAAGGGAAGGGAAGGGAGGGGAAGGGAGGGGAGGGGAGGGGAGGGGAGGGGGGAGGGGAGGGGGGGAGGGGAGGGGAGGGGGGAGGGGAGGAGGGGAGGGGAGGGGGGAGGGGAGGAGGGGAGGGGAGGGGGAAGGGGAGGAGGGGAGGGGAGGGGGGAGGGGAGGGGAGGGGAGGGGAGGGAAGGGAGGGAAGGGAAGGGAAGGGAAGGGAAGGGAAGGGAAGGGAAGGGAAGGGAAGGGAAGGGAAAGGAATTCTTGAGAATTCCACTCTCTGTCAGCCCAAGTCAATGGTAAATATCTATATTTAGGAAGACATGGTTCAGTGGTGTGGCAATTTATAACCCCAGTAGAAAGTGCCCTTTTTGTCTCTGAAAAAGTGTTTTTGTGCAACCTCTGCCCTGATTCCTAGGAAGACAGGAATGAGACAACACAAAGGCAGTACATCTAAGCCCTGGAGAGCTCAGAACCCAAATGAAGCTTCTTTGATAACCAAGCATTGAACAGAATATAGCAAATTCATAGATAGCAGTGGAAGAGGATAAGGGATCAAGATGATTACATATTTTCCTTCTGGATGCACTATAACTAGGACTCTAAGGTGCAGAGCAAAAAGGGTATCTCCTCCAAGGTACAGGAAACTGGCCTTGTCAATCATGGTGCCAAGCCACAGGCCCAGGTGAGCTGCATGCTCCATCCCCAGCGTTTGAAGAGAGGAGCTTCTGGGCCGCTATGTTTCCGGCTTCACCCTCCCTAGTTGAGGTAGCAGTGGACATATGACCACACAGCAGATAATTTGTAAGTTCTCTTGGTCTTTTAATGAATATGGAACAATCAGCTCTGCTAATAGGATTCTTGGTCTGGGGAATTTCACTGGGGAACCAAGGAAACAATCATACAATAGAGGTTAAAGCTGAAAGAATGCCTGAAAGTGCCATGAAGAATATGGCTCCGTGGGGGCAAGAAACAGGTCAAAGTCTGGAATTATAAAGAGGCAGAGTTTGAAAGTAGGAGAGGTGAGAAGATGTGGGAAAGAGTACAAAAGTTAAAAAAGTATCAGAAGCATATTAAAGTTAGAAACACCAGAGAGAAAAACCACAAACTCGCATTGCTTAAATTCCCAGAGATGCCCAGCATACAATTCCATCTCCTTGAGGCTGAGTTATAATGAAGTTCTAGTTCTTCGCCATAGAATCCCTCACTCCTTAGGCCTCATACCATTCCTTCAACTTCTGTTCTTTATAAGCAAAAGAATTTCACTTAAACATTTGCAAACATATAGTCAGATACAGAGTAAGGCTGGGCACAGCGGCTCACACCTGTAATCCCAGCACTTTGGGAGTTCAAAGTGGGTGGACTTACTGATCTCAGGGGTTCCACAGTGGGCAAAACAGCTGAACTCAGGAGTTCCAGAGTGGACAACATAGCAACACTCCATCTCAAAAAAAAAAAAAATTTTTTTTTTTTTTTTAATTAGCTAGGCGTGATGGCATGCACCTGTACTCCTAGCTACTCAGTGGGCTGAGGTGGGAGGATCCTTTGAGTCCAGGAGGCAGAGGTTGCAGTGAGCCAAGATCATACCACTGTACCCTAGCCTGGGTGACAGAGTGAAACCCTGTCTCATAAAATGAAAAACAAAACACACACAAAAAACATTTCAGATACAGATGGAACTGCACTGTGGTAGAAATAAAGAAAAAAAAAACCAAAACCTGGGTTCATAACTCCTTTTGCTGCTAAATATCTCTGTGATCCTGAATAAGTCTGTTTTCTATGCTAACTCTTTTATTCTTTTTTAATACAATGAAGGGGTTGGCAAAGGATGATCTATTCCTAACATTCCAAGAAGAGAATAAAAACAAGGCCAACTTGCATTGCAATTGAGATTCTTCATTCTCCTTCTTCAGAGGCTTTAATTACATAAGTCCATAGGAACCTATTTCTGAAAGAATTTTTGTTGGTTGTTTAACAATGACTCACTTAAAATATTCCATAAATTTCTCTTTATTCTTGCCAGGTAAAAAGGACTCATTATCAAAAACACTTCGAGTTTCATTTCTCTACCCTATAATTGGTCAACACTATATATTCAAGTTTGATCACTAGACCAAGACTTGAGTGAATCAATGTGGGCAAAAATGAATTAGTTGTTTTTCCTATGTAAGAAATGTAAAAAGCCATATTATCAAACTTTCAGTACCCCCAAATTAATAAAAAAGGAACTCTATGGGTTTTTGCCAGGAATAATAGAGTAAAAAATAATTCATTGCTTAATCCTGTAAATCAGAAACCATGGAATAATCAATGTAATACTTCTGTAGACACTCAGTGAGACTATGACACTAGCTTTAATTTTATTTTCCTGGGACTTTGTGGTATAGCTACACAAATGAAATCCAAGTGTCAAAAATCACAATTGAATAGCATTAACCATGAGGCGACACACTGAACCAAGCCAGTGACAAACCCAGGAGAACAAGCTTCAAACAATGGTTATAGTAGAAAGTAAAAAATAGCCCATTAAAATTAATTTTTTAATGTGTGCTTCATCCTATAGAATTCCACATGGGTTAAAGTAATATTAGCAAACTACTATTGCTTAACCTGCCCTGGTTGAAAAATAAAGTGATGCTATATTTACTCATATAAATTTTAAATGGTTTTACATTTTAAACTGTAATAAACAGGAATCCTAATGGAAACTCCTTTTCCCTGCTCTCTTTTACTCTCTATGAAGGGAGATATTTAAAATGAAAGTGATAAACTTTGATTACTCTGTGATGGAACAGATCCTTGAGAAGTCCAGAGAGGATGAGGCATTAACCTGAATTTTCCCAGCCCTGTTTCTTATTTTTATCTCCCTTCTCCCTTTCTTAGTATGTTACAGAGGAATCAAGTGGCAAAAACTACATCAGCCTCCCATACAATTAACCCTTAAAATTACTTTTACTCTAACTGTGCTGACCTGGCATTTTTACTCTATCACTTTAAGAGCACTTGCCCTTGAAATGCAGAATCTTTCTCATCTCCTACCGAGAAGCCACGCAATTAGGCTTGGTTTTATAACAGATGACAAATTTTGTAAAGGCAATAGTTAAGTGCCATAATTCAAAAAAGAAAGAAAGAAAGAGAGAAAGAGAGAAAGAAAGAGAACGAGAGAAAGAGAGAGAGAGAGAGGGAGGAGCACCAAAGACTTTAAAATAGCATTTGATTATGCTAAAAGATTTAAAGAAGCATTGCTAGGTCATCATCATCATCAGCTCCTATAGATGATTCCATCAAATCATGGAGTATTAGGCTAGTACAAAACAGAAAGCCATCAGCTGTGGTTCTTTTACTTTCCTGGAATAACTCAGAGAAGTTGTCAGAGGTAGATTGTACTTCTTACCTCTAAGTCATTCATTTGTTTAAGAAGGATTGCCTGGTACTATTCTGAAGAAAGCTGAAAATGAAGCCTCTTCATAGTAGGAAATTTATTGCCTCTAAAATGGTCCTAATTTCAAAATTAATAGGCCTAAAAAAAGTTAATGGCCTAACTTTCTACTACCTAGAGCCAGATGTAATGGGAATAAATTGCCAGAATTGAGTCAGGACTGTATTCTGCACACACACAGAATATATGCATATTATATATGTATGTGTGTATATATTATATAGGTATATGTATATACATACTATGCATATATATTATATATGTACATATATAATATGCATATATTCTGTGCATGTGCATATATACATATTGTGTATATATATCCTGTATATATATATGACTGTATTCTGTTGTTCAGAGAGCCAAAGAATTGACTGCCCTCCCTGATCAACTTAAAAAAATTGTATAACCTCTATCTTTTAGCAATCCAACCTATCTCTGCCATTCATGGCCTTATTCAAATCCTTTTGTAAAAAATATATGTAGAGTTAAGGTCTATACAATCTCATGGAGTACAGAAATTTATGAAAGACATACAAGATCCTTGAAACACCTGGTTTTCTTTATTTGTTTTTAATTTGTTCACAATGAGATTTAACACACCAATCTATTATGAGTCTTACCACGTGTCTTGATTACTCTTCTTAAAGATTTAGGAACAGTATACCGTAGGTATCTCTTACCGTTTGAATCCACGATGGTGATATTGGCAGAGGCACTGTCATTTCCTAATTTGCTGATCACTTTGCACATATACTCTCCAGAATCAGCCAGTGATGCTTTGCTAATGCGAAGCTCTGACTTCCTATAAGATCAGGACCAAAGTGGTGTCAGTATATATCACAGAAATCCAGTAAATATAAATATACACTTTTTTGTGCTTTCAGAGTTCTCAAACTGCCTCTCCCCACCTTACACATATGTTAAAATACAACTTCCATTACATTGATCTGACCACATGATTTTACCTAGAGTAAAAGTAAGATGCATCCATTAAGTTATACCATGGATATCATCTTAATTTTATCACCTAAATCAGTAGTTTAAAGGAAGTCCTGTAGTTTTTCTTTGTACTCCCTTATCATCACCAATAACTGTGTTATACCTTAGATTTTTAAACCTAATTGGTAAATTTTCTTAGTTTTCTATATCCAAATGCCATCAGCCACTAGGGTTTAGGAAGAGGAAAATGTATAAAGTCATTTCCTACAAGTCTGTTAAGGACACTTACTGAAGGTTAGAATAGATAAAAAATACTGTGCGCTCTTCTTCTCAGTAGAGTAATATCAAGAATAATGTTAATTTTGAATGAAGAGGATTTATCAATTCCAAAAGGAAGGGAATTTTTCTTTCCTTAAGATTCTCATTGCTGGGAGCATAGTACCACATGAAAGATTCTTAATACTGGAATAAATATTTGGGCAACGTTATCACACAGTTTTATAAAACTCTGAATATTACATCAACATTCACTTTTTTTTTTTAATATGGGCAGCATTGTGATCTGCTGTGTCTGTGTTTTACTGTTGCACATAACCTATAATTTAAACAGTCTCCGAGATATAAGAACTCAGAACAGCAGGGATGGGCTCAGAGTTTACTGAAGTCTTTCTAAAGAATTGTTCTAAAGCCTGGTGTGGTGGCATGCTCCTGGAATCCCAGCTACTTGGGAGGCTGAGGTGAGAGAATCACTTGGGCCCAGGAATTCAAGGTTGTAGTGTACCATGATCATGCCAGTGAATACTCACTGCACTCCAGACTGGGCAGCATGATGAGACCCTATCTGCAAAAAAATAACAACAATCCTTCTATGCTCTAGCCTGGTAACTGTGATTCCCTGGGCTCTTAAGGGTAAACGACAAGGGAGAAAACAAGGGAGGAAGAAATGACAGCAATCCTTCTGGTTGCAAATCTGCCACATTATACTTTGCTAGTTTTCTGGTGAATTTTCTGATCTTGTCACACAATGTTAACTGAGTAAAACCAATTGTTCCAAATATAATTCCTACTAGTCTCCTCCAGTCTACCTGATTGAACCACCCAAAGTTCCATATGTAGGCCCCCTGATTTTCCACCTCTGTGCTTCTGCTGTGTCATTTCTTCTTCCTACAATGGGGATCCTGCATTCCTATGCATCAAAATCTCAGCTGGACCTTCCAGGGCCATGTCAGGTGCCAAATGCTTCACCAAGCCTCTCCTGGTCATGTAGCTGGAGCTGCTCTCATGTGCCTAAATTCTGACAGCCCTGAGTACGTCTCTCATGAGAGTTCCTTCAGTATGTCTCATCTCTCGACCTAGAACATACACTTTGGAGGGGGGAGTTATAATGTCAACTTCTTGCTAGTCTCATGGAGCATACATCAGGCTATGCTTTGTCCTCAGACATTATTGGATAAATGTGTTAATGAATGAAGAAAATATTTGGATGTTTGATTAAGTAAATATTAGGTTCTTGCTGAGTAAGCAGAACCTAATATTCCTATGGCTGGTTGGAGGAAAGGAAAAGGCCATAATGAGAGGGCACAGACCATCAGAGGTGGTCCAGACCAGGAACAGTGATGGTCAAACCAATATCGGGCCTGAAAAATTAACTTTGCGGCCGAGAGCAGTGGCTCATGCCTATAATCCCAGCACTTTGGGAGGTTGAGGTAGGCAGATCAGGAGGTCAGGAGTTCGAGACCAGCCTGGCCAACACAGTGAAACCCTATCTCTACTAAAAATACAAAAATTAGCCGCGTGTGGTGGCACGCATCTGTAGTCCAAGCTACACAGGAGGCTGAGGTGGGAGAATTACTTGAACTTGGGAGGCAGAGGTTGCAGTGAGCCGAGATCACACCATTGCACTCCAGCCTGAGTGACAGAGTGAGACTTGGTCTAAAAATAAAAAAAAAAAAAAGGTAACTTCGCCAGTCATGACTCAATGATGTCAACAGGTAAACCTGAGGTAACAAAGCAATGTGTTCCACATTCAAATAAATTTGGAAAATATTAGGTGAAATAAAGACAGGCTTTTCATTATCTTTATTCTCACAGGATTTCTCAGGGTCTTGAATATGCTGATGTACTGTGACTCCCTGAAAGGGGATATATTATTTATTTTCTCTCAAACTTCATTGACCATGGAATCCTTTTCATTCACAAGGTGTATCTGTTAATATTTTCTGAAAATAATGGTCCACAGAAAAAAGTTGACAAAAAGCGGACGTAATTTAACAGTTTTATCTATCTATGGAATGGGGACACCACCAAGGGCCATTTAAAGAATATTCACACATTAACCAGAGACATTATTCATAGGAAAGTTTCCCCGAAGTATATCCCTATAAGCCATAATGGGCCATTTTGATGACAAATATCTTTGCAAATAGATATGTCTTAACAATAAAATATGACAACTTTTAAAATCATCAAAATAAACCAATATTAGAATATCACCCAATGTCAGGTTGCATTAACTTTTAGGCTGAATTTTGGAGTATTCACATATCATATGATTTTTAAAATGGATTGTCAGCTATTTATCTATTTTGTTCATACATGACAAGTTTCCTTCATGATGGGTATCTTTGAAAAATAGTGCGAAAAAACTGGATGAGTACAGTAAGATTTTGCAGCCCAACATTTAGCATAGTTTACTGGAAGAATTTTCATGTATAACCATGAAACCACTAGCAATAATAGAAAAATTATGAACAATATCAGGGTGGGGCATTAATATCTTGATTTTTCAATGCCACAGAAAGAGTAAATTTCTAAAGTAAGAAAACAGTAGCTTTTCTTAAGTCCCCAAATTCTGAGATGAGATTACAACAACATCCCAAGAATGTACAACTCCAAGATTATTACAACACCCTCACGAACAGCCCTTCTTTCCTATTTATACAGATCTAGGAACAATCCTGTTTGTATGTAAAGACTCCTTTCCTGACCCAATGCAATTAACATTTTAACTATTGAACTAGATGGAACTATAAGAAACATGGTAATCATATTTACAGTTAACATAATCTTAAAGGGATAAGTCTTAAAATAAAACTTCTCCTAATAGGCCTTGGCATTGTTTCCTGGAATACTATTCCTAGTAATGTAATCAAATGTTAGGCTTTAAAAGAAAGAAGATTTAAAAAAATGGTTCTATACTAAAATAAATGTTGCATTAAAAAAGAGTTAAAGAGGTCTCTTTACAACAATGCATCTCGGTAGTTTTTTGCAAATCTGTACTGTGAATTTCTAAGGCAGGTATGACATGTGGCCATGGAATCTTCTCTGTGGAGAACACCCTTGGGAATCCTAGGACAGATCATCAATGGGCCAAGACTAAGATTCAATTTGATAGAGATAAGCATCACAAGTGCATTCACGTTCGAAAATTGGTGACATAAATACAAGAGGAGATATCCCTCGACTACAATATATGCAGAAATAAGGATTTCTAATTAGCCACATGCTTTATTATTAACCCATTTTTAAAACTCTTTTCAAAAAGAAAGAAGAACAAAAAAACCTTAGGTACTCTTTAGCCAAATTAATATTAAAGCGGAGCATCAATCAAATTGGATAAAAGCCCCAATACATTCCTCATTGGCTGGATCATATCTAGAATGCTCAGTTATACTTTAGATACACTTTGGAATGATATTTGATGGGGAAAAAAAAAACCGTAATTAAAGGACGTTAGAAGAGGGTGATCAGAATTGAATAGGGCCTAGAAATCTTATCACTAGAGAGGATTATGTTAAAGAAACAGAGGTCCCACTGGCAGACAACTATGAATGAAATATAAGTAGCTATTTAAATATATTTCCTGGACGCATATGGAAAAGGAAATTATTTGGGATTGCTAAGTCTTACAGGAAAACTAAGTCTTACAGGAAAAAGGAAACATGTTTTGAATGATATTACATAGACTAACTTTTCTGAGCATTCAAAAATGTACAGGGTGTCTTGTGAAAGAGTTAGGTTTTCTCTTTGGAAAGATTCAAGTCTGGATAGCCACCTGCCAAGCACATTCTTACAAGAATATCTCTATGCAGAGAAAGATTAAATTAGATCAGTGGTTTCAACTATTTTTTACAACAAAATCCTGTTTTAAAATGAAAGCTTAAATCAGAACCTCATATTCAAAAATATCACACAGAAAGTGTTCCAGGTCAGAGGGCCTGGTAATCCTTTTTGCAATTCAATAGAAATTTAGCACTCTACAGGGACATCATTGGAAAACCACTGACCTAAAGGAGCATAAAGACCCCTCTGAATTCTAATGATACATGTAACTATGGGATTTGTCCAGCCTTGTGTCCTAGAGTAGGGACAGAATGTAGTAAGGGTGTAGAATGAGCCAAATCTTCCTTGAAAATTATATATTGCAAAAAGATTTGGCGCTTTGATAAGTATGGCTACAACAGTCTTCTTTTTCTCTTTTCTGTAAGATACCATATACTGTCTACAAGAAGGAAATTAACTTGGAAAGACTACCTGATTCCCTTATAGTCATAAATATAACTTTTTGCTCTTTAATTGATGAGTTTTCTGTGGATCTGGAGGAAGGTTGGTGTTTCCATGGATTTTTATTTTCTAAAAATATTAAATGAGTTAATTCGTGGAAAGTGTTTAAAACAGTTTTTGCAATATAGTGACTTCCTAATAAGTGTTAGCTATTATTATAGTAATTACATCCTATATTCCTGAAATATTTGGATTTTCATAACCATACATTACTTTTAGAATGAGAAAAAACAGTACAGTGTAAAAATAAATTAATGCGAAGTAATTTGAAGATAAAAAATTCTGAATATTAATTTCCTTTTCATTTTTTTAATATCAGAAAGCACACTGTGTTTTTTAGTGAGTGCTCACTTACAAGGTGAATTCAAGGTTTCATTAGCTATTACTTAGTTTAGTTTTATTTTAGCTTGATTCTTCTACCATAGTTACAGGCTAAGGAAACTTAATTACACATAGGGAAGAACTCTTCTGTTTATACAGTTTTGGTTCCCTGACCCCTAAGAAATTATACAGACAGTGTTTGTGTGTGTGTGTGTGTCCAACACTGCTTCAGACAGTGTAAAACTGATCATCGTGAAAAGGACAAAGAAGTGAAAGAGGAAATTATGATTTTTTTTTTTTAAAGTATAGAGACAGGGTCTTGCTTTGTTTCCCAGGCTGGTCTTAAACTCCTGCACTCAAGAGATCCTCAATAGCTGGGACGGTAGGTATACACCACTGTGCTTGGCTAAAAGAGGGGCTTCTTAAACAACAGAACCAGTCACTGTACCACGTGCCTCACATAAACCATATAGAATGCCACTGAGTCCCATTTTCTACATGAGAACATTGAGATTTCATTATATATAAAGTTCAAGTGATCTAATAGAGTTGCTAAGCTAAGATGAGAAAAAAATGCACATAAACTTTTTCCATTATAAAGTCAAAAAAGGCAACCATTAAAAATAGAAGAAATAATTTGTAATACTTTTTCAATGTGAATAAAACAATGAGAGCCAATTTTAAACAAAATTAAAATAGTAAAAGCTGAGGCAAAATTAAGGGTATCCAAAAGTGTGTGAAACATACAAATAATAGAAAGTCAGCCTTTGATAAAGCTAAGAAAGAATAGGTATTTAAATGAGGTCAATCTGACAGTCCTCACATATGAATCTGTCACACGCCAAGCTTTTTAACCAGTTTTCTTGATTGAAATCATCCACCAGTCAAAGAAAACAAGAACAAAGAGATAAGCAGACATATAACACGAGGGAAGTTTCCATTTCTTTTAATTGGCCCCACACGTGGGTTAGCGAAAGAAAACAAAGGCTCAGATAGGAATTCAAAAATCATACGAAGAACACATAGGAATGTAGTTTTTAGTAGGACCATGAGCAAAAGAAGGGTAAAGATTTTACAAAATAATAGAAGTTGCATATTGCTGTGAAATTGTTGCATTAAACACCAAGGGATTAAAAGGATATTTTGGCTGCTGCTATGCACAATCTAGATTATAAAAAATGTGAAAAAGAAGTCAAGACTAAAGATTGGAAAAGAGTCAATGTATTTAAATAAAGAGAATCCCAGAAAAATCTTACACTTCAAACTAAACTTCACCTCTGCTTGGTTGATCATAGCCTAAGAAAAAGTTTAAGTCAAAATAACCAACTAACCACTGCAGAATACTAATAGTCTGAATATCTTAGTAATTAAAACTCATTAATAGTAATATATAAATGAATCTGTAAAATAAGAATCTTTTAATTAAAGCCATTATCCTAAGCATGCCAGAGCCCTATGTTCTGACTTCTGACTTTATGTAGCAAAATCACAAATATCTTCTGGAAAAACACAAGAGTTAGAGTCAAGTTTAACAATTCATTACCACTATGATCTACAGGAAGAAACTTAGCTTCCTTCATTTTCAGGATATTAATGTTTTAAATGGGTATAACAATAATTATATTCATTCTACTTATATTTACAGGATAAATTGAAATAATAGAACACCTTGCAAATGTTAATTAAATTTAGATTCAGCTGGATCCTTTAATCTTAAAAAAACCTGACAATGCTTTTTTAAATAAAAAGACGCAATTTTAGATATGACAAAATACCCAATTCTAAAAATTGAAAAGCTGATTATCAAATAGCTGTCCACTCTATACAAAGTATGTCTTTTTAGATCAAATATGTTAACTGTTTTGCTGCAAATGATTTATAGTTGCATCACTTCAATACATTTTTCACCATTTAATTATTTCCAGCAAGACTATTGTTTAAAAGAAGTAATTTCTGACTATTGCCCTTTCTGGTATTATGGGATTTTATTAATATGTAGACAGTGCTCTTAGCTGTCTGGACCTATGAAGCCAATATGAAAATGCTTTTCTGAATACTAATGATACTTTTATATGTCATCGAAGCCATGTAACAAATTACCTCTTTAAGTATACATGTACCTTTTCTAAAGCCTATTCATTCTAGTCAGTTCACTTTTTTAAAGAATTCATTTTCTCATCTTATCTACCGAAATTTCATTTGCTTCTCTCCAGGTAGCATCAGATTGAATATTTGCAGTGTGAGATGCTTTCTTCTAGATGAACTTCTCCTCCCTCCCTTCCTCCTCCCCTGCTCTAGCAGTGTTGTAACACATGATTTCCAGAATTCCCATGTTTTATATAAGACTGAACTAGATAATCTCTATACAGTCTTATGACCCCCGCCCCTGGGTACAGAGATTATAATACCCTATACCTCTTTAATTTCTCCACAGTCCTACCATAAAACCTTTCATGGCACTTAAATATTACTGGTATCCTTTGACAGCCACGTAGAAATAAATGAGACATTACCCTGCATGTAGAGATAACTTCATTTCTTACTAACTTGTTGGATGAAAAGCAAACACCAAAATCGATTCCATCCAAAATCTAGGAGTATTTTTGTCCTGTTAAACTTCTTTATAAGAATCATACTTATCTTTTCAATTCATTCATTGTATTTCCTACTCCCCTCATGCACATATGCTGTTAAATATGAAGGTTCTCCAGTTTTAAGAAAGGAACCCAAGAAACAGATTTGTACCAAATCTATTTAATCTATATAGCAAAATCACAAGTATCTGTTGAAAAGGCATGAGACTTAGAGTCAGACCTATTTCAAATCTAAGTTGAACCATTCATTACCACTATGATCTACAGGAAGAAACTTAACTTCCTTCTTTCTCAGTATATTACATTTTTTAATGGGTATAACAATAATGAACTCAGTTCTCATTGAGTCTCTTACTAGTTATATGACTTGAGGCAAAGCAGAACACTTTTTTGATGCTCAATTTCCTAATCTGCAAAGTAAGATAGTTGCCATGTGCTGTTGAACTGCTACATATTGGAATAATGTAAAAAAATAAGTAATATTAGGTATAAAAATGCCATGTCTCTTTACAATATTACATTTTGTATCTTTGAAGTACCACCTGCTGCAGAAAGTGATACAATACACTTTATTATTCTTCCAAAGCAACAGATCTATCTGACATGATCAATAACTAGAGTCAACATGTAGTTAATAAAGTAAGTATATAGCTTATAAAACCACAGAAACTAGAAACAAAAACCTAATTACAGTCATCAGAGCAAACAAACACTTTGATAAGATTAAATTTAATTCTCACTGTAATCACTTTGCTCATGAATGTGTAACAACTTTCTGGCTAATGTCCTATAAAATCAAAGTACAGGAGAATGTTCTGTTGCTTCTGTTACCATACTTGGGGGTTCACTGTGACATTTGAGTGCAGAAAATGTCATCTTTGAGTTTGGAACCACTATTATACATGTCACATTGATTAAAAGACTCTTTAGAAGCAGAAATCCAACTGACTTATCTCTTCTCTGATTTCAAAATGTAGTTTGATATTAGAAGAAATGATTCTTAAGTAAGGAAGTAAATAAGAATGAAGAGTGTAGGTATGATAACAGAGCATCATTTTAGAGTAGATCCAGAATGCATCCACCAAGATGTTACAGGAATCACATTAAACCCTGTCAAATATGGACCCCCTCAGGGAGAGTAGGAACATTTAAAATTCTTGCTACTTAAGATTACCTGATTTTAAAATCTGCTAGAGTGACAATGTGCTTTATCAGCAGTGTCAGTTAAAAATTCTTATTAGATATAATTATATCATTAACCCCATGTTAAAAAATAGTCTGAATTCAACTGGTTACATTCCAATTCTTTCTATAAATCTAAGTATTTACTGAGCTTTATAATGAAGTTGTGATTTTAGCTGTGTAAGGCACTGGTACTCTACATTATTATATGCATTTGTCTTATTTTAAAGAAATTGGTTTTTTTTTTCTTTTTTTTTTTTTTTTTTTTTTGAGATGGAGTCTTGCTCTGTTGCCCAGGTTGGAGTGCGGTGGCATGCTCTTGGCTCACTGCAACATCTGCCTCCCGGGTTCAAGTGATTCTCCTGCCTCAGCCTCCCAAGTAGCTGGGATTACAGGCACCCACCATGCCCGGCTACTTTTTGTGTTTTTCGTAGAGACGGGGTTTCACCATGTTGGCCAGGCTGGTCTCCAACTCCTGACCTCAGGTGATCTGCCCTCTTCGGCCTCCCAAAGTGTTGGGATTGGAGTCATGAGCCACTGTGCCTGGCCAAGAAATTGAATTTTAGGATCTATTACTATGATAGCATCTGCCACTAATGCACTCTTCCTTCTTCCCTTCCATCTCTTCTTACTTCCTATAGCTCTTTCTCCATCCATCCTTTCTTTTCTTTATCAACAAGTTGTAAGAACCAGAAACTCTGAATTCTTGCCTGTGTGATAAGATGATTTTTTGTCATTATATAATGAAACAGCTTTTCACTTATTATCTATCATGTTTCTGATAGTAAGCTCACTTATTAGGGCCTAAATAACGTTTATATGTTATTTACTTTATTGCTGGGGCAGTCTCTACTATTTTATGGATTATACTTACCCTGGCTTTTTTTGTATCTTGATGTTTTGTGGTTTGTTTTTTCGATTCAATTCATTCCCATTCTTGAACCACTTGAATCTGAGAGAGGAGTATTCAGAACTGGTTTCACATCGAAGGACTAGTTTGGAACCTGCAGCCGACTCCTGGCTTTTCATCTCTTTCAATCGGGGAGGCAAGGCTAAAATAAGAGAAGGAAAAAACAATTCTGATCACCAGGCAATCTTTCAAAGAGAAACATTTAATTTTGAGTTAGCCTGATCAAGGCACCATTCCAAAGGTTTTATTAACAGAGAGAAAAACAATCTCAAAATGGATGAGTGAAAATGGATCTCATCTTGGAGAAAAATAAAATGCCCAAATAAAATATACTCAGAAGAAAAGAGAACCTAGATTAGAAAATTATTCCTTAAAAAAAGTCTAGATAGTTACTTATTCAAGCTTATATTCTCTGATGCCATTAAGAATCCTGAACATTGGTAATTTCAAATAACCAAAAGCCTGTGTTAAAGGAGCATATGTAGGCCGGACGCGATGGCTCACACCTGTAATCCCCCAACTTCGGGAGGCTGAGACAGGAGGATCACTTGAGCTCAGAGGTTGGAGACCAGTTTGGGCAAGTGGTGAAACCCCATCTCTATGAAAATACAAAAATTAGCGCGGCATGTGGCATGTACCTGTAGTTCCAGCTACCTGGGAGGCTGAGGTGGGAGGACCACCTGAGCCCAGGAAGTCAATGCTGCAGTGAGCTATGATCCCACCACTGCACTTCAGCCTGAGCAACGGAGTAAGATTCTGTTTCAAAAAACATTTTTTTTAAATAAAAATAAAAGGAGAATATGTAACCGGGCCATTATTTTTAAAGCGTGTTCACATCCCAAATCACAGTGTATCACAGTTCTGTGAATAGGCGCAGGAAGCATCACATCCATTTTTAAAATCGGGAAGTTTAATTTCAGAGATAAGTAAGTGGCTGACTTTATCCATGGTTACAAAGTTTGTGGGTACTCAGAGCTAGGGCTCATTTCACTATCCTGTCATCAGAGAGGACCAAAGAACACAGAAAACCCATCAATCTTAACAATGGCCCCTTTCTTCAAGACAGAAGTTCTCTGATGCTACCACTCTTTGACTGGACCTACACAGTTGCTATCCCAAACACAATGAATGGACCATTCCAGATGACCACGACTCACATCAAATTCTCTCTTTGATCGGATTTAGTGCATGTAAATAGTCTCAACAGAGACTGTGAGTACTTAAATTATGCATTAACTTGGAGAATACATTAAACACCTACATACCATTCTTATTTTAAGCAAGACAGCTTAAAAATATCTACTGAAATACTTACAGATAAAATGTTATAATATCTGAGATTTGCTTCAAGATAATACGGTGGTGGGGAATGGATAGGCATAAAGTTGAAAAACAATTACCAAGAACCCGATAACTGTGGAAGCGGGTAATACGGACATGTGGTGGTGTGTTATGCAATTCCATATAGTATGTCTAATTCTGTTTATCACAGCCATTTGTTAAAAGCATAGATGAATAAATTTTCCTCTGCACACATAATTTCTCTTAATAAGTATCAAACATCACAGAACCCGAGAATTCAACAACTCTCAGTTTCCTCAGAGTCTCAGAAAAGCCAGCTAAAAAATCTACTTCTGCTCCAGTTCAGGAATGTTAAACAGGAACTCCCAGAAAACAAACCCAGGCAAATGAGTCTGCACCTCCCTGATTCAGTACCTACTTATTCACTGGGTAAGGGGCTCAAGACTCCAAGGACAGTAATCAGGGTCACCTAACCATGAACAGGAAATGGAGTACCTTTCCTACTCAGAGAACTCTATTTGTTTTTCTACGATTCTGCCCTTGCCAAGTAAATCCAAAAAATGTCAAGAATGAACACATGAAGTTTCCAATAAATTTCAGAAAAAAATCATCTGAACACTGTGATTTCTTAGCAGTACCCCTACAGTTACATATCCCCCTTTTTATTTATTTGGTGGCTGGGAGATGAGGTAGAGAAGCAGGCATTTAATGTAGCGGAAACACTGACAAATTAGAAAACTTATTTTAGCTGTTCTTAGCCCCTGATACCTGATGATTTTGTCTGGTTCTTTTTTTTTTTTTTTTTTTTTTTTTTTTTTTTTTTGACAGCTTGAAAATATTTTTTTCTGAAAAGCTTTCATAGAAGTCTTTTTAAAATGTGGTTCATGAATCTCTGTTTTGCAGGTTTTTAAAAACAGACTAAATTCTCATGTATCTGAAATAGTGTCTACATATTTCTGTTAACTCCTTAAGATCATTTTTAACTTTGTGATCCTGGTGATGGGATTGATTGATTGATTGATTGATTGATTGAGACAGGGTCTTGCTCGGTTGCACAGGCTGGAGTGCAGTGGCATGATCATGGCTCACTGCAACCTCTACCTATTGGGCTCAAGTAACCCTCCCACCTCAGCCTCCTGAGTAACTGGAACCAGAAGTGCATGCCACTATGACTGGCTGATTGTTGTATTTTTTGTAGAGACAGAGTTTTGCCATGTTAGCCAGGCTGGTCTCCACATCCTGGGCTCAAACAATTCGCCTGCCTTGGCCTCCCAGAATGTTGGGATTACAGGTGTGAGCCAAAGGCCTGGTGAAGGGTTTTAAAGAAACAAATCTGCTGGTGCTAAATGACACCAAAAAAACTGGTTTACATATATTAAGAAAAATACATTGCCTCATTAATTTATGTATAAACTGAAATAACTAGTTTGAATTCTTCACCCCTCTTAATTTTACATTGAACTTGGGAACACACCAGAACTTCCAAGGTTTATTCCCTTGCCTCTAAGCAAAATGCCTTATACATGAATTTTCTTGTCTCTGCTGCCCCTGAGACAGCAAGACCAATGCCCCTCTCTTCCTCTTCCTTCTCAGCCTACTCAACATGAAGATGACAAGGATGAAGACCTTTATAATGATCCACTTTCACCTGGTGAATAGTAAATATATTTTCTCTTCCTTGTAATATTTTCTTCATGTTATTGTATTATAAGAATACCATATATAACACATATAAGATAAAAATATTTATTAATCAACTGTTTGTGTTATTGATAAGACTTCCAGTCAACAGTAGGCTATTAGTAGTTAAGTTTGCAGGGGTCAAAAGTTATACTTAAATTTTTGACCACACAGGGGATTGGCACCCCTAACGCCTGCATTGTCTGAGTGTCAACCATACTTCAGATACCTTCTCTTTAAGGACCATGTTCCCCACTTACCACTCCATATATTTGCTTATCAATATAGTCTGAACATACTATGGAGACTTTGTTTTCTTCCATTTTGATAAACATTTTATCACAAAATCAGTTTGTCTCTCTTTCCCTCTTTTCTCTCATTCCCTCTTTTCTTTTCTCTCTTTAGCTCATCTCTCCTTCCTCTTCACCTTCTGTTTTCATTAGTTTATTTCTTATTTCTGTATTAGGTGTCTTGATTTCAAACATGAGCAAACAATACGACAAATTCAAAATGATAGATATTCTACAAAACACCTGAAATAGGCTTTAAAATCAATGTCATAAATAACAAAAAAGACTGTGAATGTGATCTAGATGAAAGGAGACTAAAGAGACATGGCAAGTCAATGCAATGTGGAGCTACTGATTGGATCCTGCTCCAAGGGAAAAAGAGCTACATAGGATATTATTGGGACTACTGGGGAAATCTGAATAAAAATATTGTATCAAAGTTAAATTTCTCAAGTGGGAGCACTGCATTGCGGTTACGCAAAGGAATCTCCTGGTTCTTAGACAATATCTGCTTAAGCATTTAGGGGTGAAATGTCATGATGTCTTCAACTAAACTTTAGACGGTTTAGCAAATAGAAATACATTTATACATATACACACTAACACATACATAGAGGAAAATAAAACCGGCAGCCTTGGTCTGTCTCTGATTTTTTGCTTTTCTCATCTGATCTTTCTGCCATTAGATAAAAGACCTAGGCTTCATTAAGTACGCACGTGTGTGTGTGTCTGTGTGTGTGTGTGTGTGTGTGTGTGTGTGTGTCTGTGTGCATTAGTCTGTTCTTTTTTCAACTTTTATTTTAGATGCAGGGGGTACATGCACAGATTTCTGTATGGGTAAATTGAGTGTTGCAGGGGTTTGCTGCATAGATGACTTTGTTGCCCAAGTAACAAGCATAGTACTCAACTGGTAGTTTTTCAGTCGTCACGTTCCTCTCACTCTACACTCTCAAGGAGGTTCTGGTGTCTATGGTTTGCTTCTTTATGTTCATGTCATTAAGTATTTTTAAAGTCTTGGTTAATTTGCATTTATGAAAGAAATTCTCGTAATTATTAGAGTTAATAATTTATAAGTTAAATTTAATAATGAATCATTTAAATTCATTTAAATCATTTAAATTCTGCCGGCAGTATTGCACTGAAATGTTCATATGGTTCATCCTCACAATTGTGACTTCAAGGGCTCCAACCCCACTAGGTCTTTTGATGGAAGGAAACCAATTGTTCATTGGGCAGGTCAACATTTCTCCTTTCCTTTGGGGTCCATACGCAGAGTGGTACATCCCTTGTCTTACGAGATGATCTACAATGCAATGAGGCAGAGACCTTCAGATCCAAGGTCCTTCTTAGCTAAAATATCCCCTCCTAAGCTGACCCTGATGTACGAACATTTCTCGATGTTTGGGGTTCAAGGATACCTCTAGTGACCAGCCTGAATTTCTCTCTCTTGCACATAGTTCCAAATCCATCAGATGTGGAAAAGCTCGTGGCTACTCTAACTTTGCATCCCTAGAAGTCCAGGTGTAATAATGTGCCTGCTGTGTCCTTCTGGGGTAACTTCTATGACATGAGGATATCCAGCTTTTCAGAAAACAGTTCTCTTAAGTTGATAACTCAAAATCCTCCATAGCATAAGTGAAGAAACACATCTGTGTACTACCAACAGATTGCATCTTTGACCTATGGGTGTCCTGCTGTCAGTGGTACCTTCTAGACAAGGACTACACAAAGTTTCTCACTCACTCAGGGTAGAACCCAAATTCAAGTATCAAGGACACAGGGCAATAATTTTAAACCTTTTTTTATCTTTGCGGATATTATTTGAAACTTTTTGTCTTCCAGGACTATTGGAATAACCCTGAATATTTCACAGATTCTTATAAAAATGCAAACTAATATTTGAGTCCATGTGGTTTGTATGATTTTTTTCATCCTTCCATAGTAAGTCAATTTTCAACAGAGTAAATTTTCTTTTGTCATAGATTATATAAATAGCTATCTGTTAATAGAATTCATTTTCATGTTTCTCAGGCATATGCTTTACTCACATGAAACAATCTCATTTATTTCACTGAAATAAAACCTATTCACCAAGTATCTTCCAATACCTAGTAATAACTTTATAAGGCCAATGGTAGTTCCTAAACTTGGGGTCAATTCTTGTTAACTGAGTACTCGAATTTTAAAAGTGCAAAAAAATTTTTTACTTGTCTTGCAAGTCTTATCCATGCATAAAAGATCTGTTAATAAAAAATTGGCTGAAGGCAAGCTCAAGGCTAAGTTAATGCTTCAAATGCAGGAGGTGTTCCGAGAATCTTAAGTGTGATTTAATTGTATTTGGTCTACCGCAGTTCATAATTTTGCTTTCTATGTGTTTCTAGAGGGGTGGTAGTTCCACACCCTGAAACAATTTAATAACATAGCAAGTTTCAAGCAGTCTGTGCCTAAATCTATTTCAAACTTGCTTGACATTAATATAAACATATCCACACCCTTAGAAATGCATCAACAGAGGCAGACAGTCAAGTGCAAAGAACAGCCTTTTAAAACAGACATGCAAATGCCATCAGACCAATGCCACACATTTCACAGGCATTTCTTTTGAATACTTCTTTTTACAGGCTTTAAGTATTTTCAAAGATTTTAAAAGATCACAAATATACTCTTCTGACTCTAACTCAAAACATGCAGGTATACGAGGTATACTTTCAAAGTCTACTTTTGTAATCTGCTTTTCCTATTTGCTATGTCACACGATTTAGGAAAAAACTTGTGGTAATCCAAAAATACTTATATTTCATATTCTGACCACCACAAAAACTCAATGTGACATGTTCATTTATTCCAATAATTTAATGGGTGAATAAATACTTGTGGTAAGGGCAAAATAAATTTCCAAAAAAAAAAACAAACCCTCATTCATCTAAGCAATCCTCTTGTTTTAATCATCTACTGTGCCCTTATTTTTCAAATATTATCCATGCAGCTATATCAAATATTGTACTGTATTGTTAAGAACAGGAAACAAATTTTAGCATGTGTATGCTGCAGAGATAATGCTGATGGCATGTGACACTAGATAAGTTGTTATTTCTGGTCTCTGGAGGATCTGACAATGCAAAGCTAGCTCCTATCTTTACTCTCCACGTTTGTGCAGCTAATCTGAACAGCCTCAACACATTGAACAAATTACACAGGAAATCTGCAAAATATTATCAAGTAACAGTGAGCTTTCAGCTATGATCCCAGTGAAGTCTTCCCTGCATAAATGTGTAAAAAGCCCACCATCACACATGTGCAGATCCCACAGTGACAACCGGTGACTGACAATTATGTTAGCTGATGAAAGCCACACGAACATCATTAATCAATCCTCTATGCAGGCTGTCCTTTTGTTAATAGTCATGTTAGAAGTAGATAAATTACTATGGAGAGTCTCCAAAACTCCCCCGATCATATTTCTCCCTCCTTGGACTAACTCACAAAGTTGATTACGGTCCTGCAACAGAGTGGATAAACTTTGTGCTCTTCCATCTGGTCTTCTCTTCTGAGCTGCACTCACAAATTTGGCTATAAAAGGGAAAGTTTGTCTTATCAGATGAAAATGTGTAAATATAGCTGTGTAAAAGGCAGCACATTCTAGTGGTGATGGTATTGTGGAATGCACCTAGGTTTTAATGCCCTGCTGCTGATGCAGTGGGTGATGTTGAGTTATATCCCGAATCGCCCAACAAGACCATTATTTGTTGCCACCTGTGGTGATGTTGTGCTCACCCTGCCCTGTGTTCTAGATGAATCAGGCTCCAGACGGAATATTCTTGATTCAAGTCGCTTAAATAGAGTTCCCTGTGAGCTGAAATGGAGTTGCGATTTGTCCCTGCTTATTGAGGAACGAGGATGGTACCTTCATTTGAAATAAAAGTTGCCATAAAATTCAGTATTTTGTTATAAAATATTCTCAAGCTGACTCTGTCTACCACTGGCAGCAAACTAAATCCAACCAGCAAACACGCTGGGAATAGGCTTCAAAGTAGGACTAAGATGGCTGGACTCTGGAAACTCCATTCTAGCAGTTCCATGTTCAACTTCTTACATAATACAATGATGTGTATATGAACTACTGAATAATTTATTTGCAAGCATGCTGAATGACGTCACATCACATGCATAGAATGTGTCATTATACAACATAAAAGAAGAAAATTGGGGGCACCATTGCAGCATTTTACTTCTAACACTCATCACAGTGGTGCCACTATGCCAGAGCTGGCTTCCTACTAGTGCTTCATTTTGATTTCCCAAACATATTGGTTTCCTTTGGTGGGGGATTTTACATGCGGATGTCCTCCAAGTTTCACTTCTCACAATTAACTGCTACAAAATGACTGAAACAGTATTCTTTAAGATATTTGATTTGAGGGTATGAGCCACAACTAGCCCAGTTAAATAGTATGCATATGCTAAGGCCATCGAAGATGATTAATCATATTCTACATCTGAAAACCATACTCAACTGACTGCATTTAAAAAATACACGTAGAGGGCTGGGCGCCGGTGGCTCACGCCTGCAATCCCAGCACTTTGGGAGGCCAAGGCAGATGGATCACATGAGATCAGGAGTTCAAGGCCAGCCTGACCAACATGGTAAAACCCCATCTCTACTAAGAACACAAAAATTAGCCAGGCATTGTGACACATATCTGTAATCCCAGTTACTAGGCAGGTAGAGGCATGAAAATCACTCGAACTAGGGAGGCAGAGATTGCAGTGGGCAGTCCACTGCACTCCAGCCTGGGTGACAGGGTGAGAGTCCATCTCAAGAAACAAAACAAACAAGCAAAAAACACATGTACAAACACAGGGCCATTCAAGGAATTTATCCCTACCAAATCAAACAAGGGTAGGCGAGTTACTAGCAGGGGGTCACAGTCCCTATTTGGAGGATCAGGCTATTGCCTGACTGTGTATGTGTCCATTTTGATTGATACTATACCTAAACATCAAAATTACTAAATTTATTGAATGGAAGATACACAGGATCTCAGGCTCTCCTAACCCAAAGTAGGACTTCAAGTGTCTGCTGAAAGGATGAGGAAGAATCTGGAAGACACCGACAAAGAAGAAACCCAGGTACAAAATGATTCCAGAGGCCCCATCTATCTTCTCTATGACTTTTTATTACTATGAATCGTGAGGCCCTGTGACATTGTTTGTGTTCTGTATGCCACTGGGCTAGGACTCTTATGCTGCTCTGCTGTCAGACACTAACAAAAATGACATGTAAATCTAATGGGAAACTTGTCAAGTAGGTTGAATTATCTTTACTTTGAAGTTTTCATGTTCTGTATTTCTCTTATCTGGTCATCACTGTTGGAGGACTCTCAAACTGGACCCCGCCTCAGCTGAGACCCTGGTCGTTTCCTTGCTAGCTCATTTATTTCACCTGATTTCAGAGTCTAGCCAGATGGTCAGATGGTTCTTGTATTATTGCAAGAAGAGTGCATAAATTTTCACATTACCTTCTCTGCTTTAATTTTTTTTTCTTTTGGAGGCAGAGTCTCACTCTGTCACCCAGGCTAGAATGCAGTGGTGTGATGTTATCATAGATTACTGCAGCCTTGGAATCCTAAGCTCAAGCTCAAGTGATCCTCCTGCCTTAGCTTTTCATATATCTGGGACCAGAGGCACAGGCACACACCACCATGCTGGGTTTGTTTTGTTTTGTTTTGTTTGGTATACGGAGATTCACTATGTTGCTCAGGCTGGTCTCAAACACCTAGCTTCAAGCAATCTTCTTGCTTCAACCTCCCAAAATGCTGGGATTATAAGTGTCAGCCACCATGTCTTCTATGCCCTCAAGTCAAAGTTGCTCTTCTCCATTGACTGACCAGAGTCTACAGGATACTTAACTGTTAATGTGCCTTGTTGTTACTACATATTCCCAAAATTACCATTTGGTCAAATCTCCTTTCATCTGCAACAGTTCTGGTATGTATTTCATGAAAGATACATAATGATTATTTCCACTTACAGGTGAGGAGACGGAAATTGATAGGGGAACTTAATGTTGTAAGTCTAACAAGCTGTACTTAAACCTAGGACTGTTTATCATACCTAGTTTTCCTACAAAGTTTGAAGTGGAGGTAGAAAACGGAGAGAAGGACAGGAGATTAAAAATCTGGGAAAGATTACTCCATTTCATAGCCACTACGGTAAATTTTTTTGTTCTTATGAGCTATATAAATCAAATCATCTCTCCCCATTTGTGAGAAATTTACAATACTGTAAAACTCTACAAGGGAAAATGAATGCAGGTTTATTAGGTAAGATAATTTTTCACCCTGATAATTGAAATTAGTTATTTATTGAAATTAGCAATCTCCCTTTTCTATATAGTTCCTTGCCCTGTACTTCCCAGTTAGGGGCTAAAGATAAAAAACTTAAAACAACTATAATATATTTTCAAAGCCTATGAGATGAAGTTAAATAAAGTCCCTTTTATTTATAGTACATCTATATACAATATATATAGTAGTATGTAGTGTGTATATATATATTTTATATATATAGTACTTTCAACCATAAATGCCTTTGAATAATAACAGCTGATACTTATTGAGTACTTACTACGTGCCAGGCATTGTTCTAAGAGCTTTACGCTCATTAACGTTTTTAAGTTTCATGATAACTCCAGGAGGTATGTATTATTATCATTATCCTCAACTTACAGATGAAGAAACAGAAACAGAGAGGTAAAGTAACCTGTCTATAGTCACACAGCTGGTATACTATCAAGTCAGTATCTGAACCCAGGAAGTCTGACTCCAGAGCCCTGGCTCTTAACTACTGGACAATGTGCTAAAGATTCTATTTATTGATCTATCAATAGGGACCATATTTTCCTCACAAAACCTGGGATACACCACATGACATTATTTCCGCACTTATTCCACATGCAAAAGACAGTCTGAGAAATACAGTAGATATGCAAAATTGCTGAATTTTCTGAGCTACTTGGATAATTTAAGGGGAAATAAAACAAGACAATACTCGCAATTGGTGTTAAAAAAAAAAAAAAAAAAAAAACTTTGTTTGAACTATGTAGTTGTCTGTCATATGCCAAATGCCACAAGGGTTAACAGTGCTGTATCTCACTCCTGTGTTCACTGCGATGTGATAACCCCCATGTGAGGATACAGCAACAAAAGTATCTTAATGGATTAATGTTCTTTCGAGGTGTAAAGGCAATACACCATGACAATGAACACTGGAGCAAATCACTGCACCGTGGCCAGCAGCTGGAAAGTAAATGTTCCACAGGCCTAATTGATTCTATCACCACAGCTGCCCCCAATTATAAGAACATCTCACTCTCGGACATAAAGATGTCCAGCAAGCTTCACTGAAGGCAATCAACTCACAGGGTTAAAATGGATCCAGTACAATTTTACCTAATTGATGTGTAGCAAATTTCACGTGACATAAGCTTATAAATATGATTTTTTCCATTGTCATAAAATAGGAGTTTTTTCTCATGTGTTATACATACCAGCCATATTCACTTCCAAAATGTTAAACAGAAAAATTGAGAAACATCTAGTTACTAAAAATTTAATATATATTTACTTATTTTCTTATTGTCAAGTTTTTTGTTCTGTTCTGATGTGTTTATTGCTTAGGTAAATTTAGCACATTAACATGACTTTGATATGTTAATATTTGTCTTTATAACCATTTCTTTGTTGAAATATATTTAATTTATGTCACTAAAATTCTCTTTTTTATTTAAAGAAATTTACTTACATGTTCTAAAGTAAATAAATTCCCAGGTAAAATGAGTTAGCACTTGATTATAGTTTTAAACAATGATAACTATGCGAAAACTTTTAAGCATTGCATATAAATGAACAAAGTTCCTGATACATGATCTAAGAACATTAGTTCCCTATAATCTATTTTTTTCACATAGCCATTTAAAACTTATTCCTTCTGTGAAAAAGAAAAATTTTAGCAGAGCTAATTCTGAAATAAATGTGTCCTTTCAGGACTTCTAAAATCTTTGTTTTTTACTCAGATCTACTTTCTTAGTAATTATGGTTTTCTGATTTTTTCATTTTTGTCCACAGATGACTTATTAAAGAGAACGATACTAAAACCTTAGTACCTGCCAGGATTGAAAGCCTTCTTTACTCGTTGAGGCCTACAATATCAAAGTTAAATTTCTCTCTGCTCCGTTCACTACAGTTTTAGGTAACCAACGTTGCATCCCTTCTTCAGCAGGGTCCACATTTGACTTTCTGAGGACCTTCAGAGCTTTCATAGCCTCCTTGCATTCTTAAGCAGGCCAATGGACAACTTAACAATTGAATTCCTTTTTTTGTTTTTTTTTGGGGGGGACGGAGCCTCCCTCTGTCGCCTGGGCTGGAGTGCAGTGGCGCAATCTCGGCTCACTGCAAGCTCCGCCTCGCGGGTTTTCGCCATTCTCCTGCCTCAGCTTCCGGAGTAGCTGGGACTACAGGAGCCCGACACCTCGCCCGGCTAGTTTTTTTGTATTTTTTTAGTAGAGACGGGGTTCCACCGTGTTAGCCAGGATGGTCTCGATCTCCTGACCTCGTGATCCGCCCGTCTAGGCCTCCCAAAGTGCTGGGATTACAGGCTTGAGCCACCGCGCCCGGCCAACAATTGAATTCTTATCATTTTACTTCTACCCCACAAGAAAGACCAGGGAAGGCAAATTCCTTATCTTAGGGTTCCCAGTGACATGAATTTGCTGAAGAGGTGGAAAATAACCAAAGTCAAATTAAACAGATCATTGACAGTAAGAAACCTGGTGCTATATTATTCTGTGACTACATTCTGTGGCCAGTATAACTTCAAAGCTGCTACACTTTCCCATACAGTCCTCCGAAGTCAAACTGTATGATGGAAGTCAGTGCCCTTTGGTGTCATAAAACACACAAAAAGAAATTCCAGTAAGAAAGAGTCCAAATGTGTCGTCTCCCCTATTTTACATAAAGCATAAATTCCTTAAAGAATCTTTTGAAAGTGAAAGTGAGTTGCTTCCCATACATTCTGACACAATCCACTGACTCCCAGAATGTAACACAATTTTCTCAGCACAAAGACTCAAAAATGTTACACAAAAGAAGCCAACATGAAGGTCACTTAGCCTGTCAACATGTAGCTTTCCTTACCCTACTATTAGCTACACTGGAGACCTTGCATGGATTGCACCATCTTGTGTACAACTTTTTTCGTGCTGAAATGAGATCATGTATGAAAGTACTTTCTAAAGAGTAGGCTAAATAGTGATAGTCTAAGAAATGCCTTCTGGGTGAGCCCAGGGTAGGGCACTGATAGTGAAATTTGCATTCTCTGAAGGGAGCTTTAAACAATCTAACCATGAGCTCTCTATATTTTAATTTCCTTTAATAACACAATCAGTTCCACCCATGAATTTAATTAATTCCCTATGAATCCCTGAAGACACTGGCACTCCACTAGAAATATCTTTTGTTTGTTTTTACTTAGAAAGAAGGTTAATTAGATTCTTTGTTAATAGTTTGTAAGTCCATGAATTTAAATTACTGCACTCTACACATAACATCTTGAGCTTCTGCCACAAGCTTGATAGACCCTATCAAAAAGAATGGAGACAGGAAACCTGGGTGAAGCACTTGTTTGGTCTGCAGGACGAAGCAGTCACAAAATTACTCTGAATCTCAATCATCTTGAGCAGAAAAAGGAGGGGAAACAGCACCTGCCATACCTATTTCAATACAGTTGTAAAAAGCTAATTAAAAAGAGTAATAAAAGCATTTTGCATATTTTAAAAATTAATATTATTAACTCTGATTTAACCACCACCATCAATAAATATCTTTAAAAAGCCAGAAAATGTTAGGTTACATAAATCTAGATGGCACAAAATTACATAACTAATATCTGAAAAACTACATATACCTTTGGTCATTCTTGAGAGACAAAAAAAAGCAGCTGGAAACTATCAAGAAAAGTCATTGAAATGCTCAAAGGAAAGGGCAGCCGATATAAAAGAATACACTAAACGTTATAGAATCACACAGACTGATACCAGGAAGGCCAGGAAGAAAGTAACTGTTCTTTAAAATCATGAAATCTTAGAAAGAGCAAAAGCAGTTTTTGAGAATTTGCAAAATACTGCAATGCTCAGAAAACCCTTGAAGCATGAAATACGTAGTTTCAGAATAAAAAAGGAAGTGAAGTTTTGCACAATAAAAAATATAATTTGGAAAATGCTTATTCAGGAGGGCTACACAGGAAAATGACTCAGGAAACAACACAAAGGAGAAAACATGGGCATTGAAGTCGGGTTAATCCAGGTTCTGATTCCAATTTTCCCACCTAAAGTCTCGTGGCTTGGCCAAGTTCATCTGTTACCTAGGTGAACTTCATCCTCATCTGCAAGGTAAGTTTACCTTCCACAGGACGGGGTGAGAGAATCAAAGAACTGTATCACATACTCTGAATAGGATACTGTCATGCACACAATAAGCATCAATAACAGTTCATTTTATTTTAATAGCAAACTTATAAGGAATTAATTAAATTCATGGGTGGAACTGATCATGTTATTAAAGGAAATTAAAATATAGAGAGCTCAGGCTGGGCGCCATGGCTCACGCCCTGTAATCCCAGCCCTTTGGGAGGCTGAGGTAGGCAGATCACTTGAGCACAGGAGTTTGAGACCAGCCTGGGCAACGTGGTAAAACATCAACTTTACAAAAAATACAAAAATTAGCCAGGTGTGGTGGCATGTGCCTGTAGTCCCAGCTACTCAGGAGGCTGAGATAGGTGGCTCACTGGAGCCCAGGAGGATGAGGCTTCAGTGAACTGAAACCATGCCACTGCACTCCAGTCTGGGCGACAGAGCAAGACCCTGTCTCAAAAATAAGTAAAACAAAACAAAACAAAATAAAATAGAGCTCATGGTTAGATTATTTAAAGCTCCCTTCAGAGAATGCAACTTTCACCCTCAGTGACCTACGCTGGGCTCACTCAGATGGCATTTCTTAGACTACCCTATGCAGCCTACTGTTTACAAAGACTTTCATACACTATTTCCCTTTAGCACAAAAAGTTATAAGATGGTGCAATCCAAGTAAGGTCTGCAGTTTAGCTAGTAGTATTGTACCAATGTTAATTTCTTAGTTTTGATCAATATAGCAAAGCCATGTATTATTAAACGAGCCGAATAAAGAGTATAGAAGAACTCTCTGTCCTACATGTGCAACCCCTCCATAATTCAAAAATTATTTCTCCTAAAACTCAAGATGACTAAATTCAACTTGTGTCTTCTGAATAAGTGTCTCTTTTGAATAATAAGTCTCCCTCTTCCATGTTTCTATAAAACCATTATTATTCCATTTAATATAAGGTATTTGATTTTTACAGGTGTTTGTTTCACTTAGGAGACAGAGGCTCCTGGAAGTTAGGAGCTTTATTCTTTTAATGCATCTTTTATCCTAATAACTAGCACAGTGCTCAATAATGTTTACTGAATGGAAGAACGAATAAGCAAGGTCAATCTGGGATTCAAATACCCCATATCAAGTGAGCCACTAGTTTAATGCACAGGATTTATATAAAAACATATTGAATTTATCAGGGTTATCACTACCTTTATTACTCTATCATCTTAGCCCAGGATATGGTCTGTTCCTAGCCAAACACATTAGAATGTTCTATATTCTTCTTCTGGCATCCAACTAGTATATAGATCCCACCTTATTCATGTAGATAACTGGCTTCATTCCCTTAGGTATTTATCAGTATCCATTCATTCAACAAATATTATTGTGCATCGATTATATCACTCTCACTGGTTTAAGTACTGGACATACAGAATTGAGTAAGAAAACCAAGATCCTTGTTCTCCTGGAGTTTACATTCTGGTTAGGGTGCAAGAGATAGAGATGTTAATAACCAATTAAATTTCTTTCGCAAACAATTTATTTGTAAAATAAATCCTTCCTCTTTACAATCTGAGAGCACAAAAAATTGTTAAAGTACCTATATTCTTTCCACTTAATCACGCAACATAACTTCCTTTTCTATTTAAATTGAGGCTTTGAGAACTGATCACTAAATCAGTATATAACCAACTAATATTAATCAGTTGAACACTGCTCAATGGGTATTATGTCATTTGGAAAGGGTTTATTCCTAGTAACAACGTATTTTCCTTACTAAAACAATTATTTATTAAAAATTACTAAGATATTATATTCTCAGTACTGCATTATACTATGTTACAAATTTACCACTTTAGGGCTAAACATAAATAGTTCAGTATACAGATTAAAAGCCTGGGTCAGACAAACCCAATTTCAAGTCTTAGTCTCCCATATGCTAGTTGTTTGACCTTGGGCAAATATTTAAATTCTCTAAGCCTCATTTTACCTTTTCTAAATGTAAATGAAATAGAACTTACCTAATAGGGCTACTAAAATGATTAGATAAGATATTGCAATTAAAGCACATAGCACTCAGTGTGTGTCACATTGCAAGCACTCAACAAATGTTGGTAGCTATTCTTCTTATATTATCACTTAGGTTCTCAGAAAATTTTAGCAGTTTATGAAGCTCTCTAAATTAATATAAAGTTTTTAAATAACTGCCCACTTAGACAGAGACAAGTGGAAAGAAATTCATTCCTGTAGCAGGCAGAATAATGGCTCCCAAAGATTCTAAATCCTGATCCCCAGAACCTGTGAACATGTTACCTTACACAGCAAAAGGGACATCACAGATGTGATTAAGACCTTGAGATTAAGGATCCTAACATGGGGAAATTACGCTATACAGTCATTCCTCACTAACTGGGGGATTGGTTCCAGGACCCCCTGTGGATACCAAAATCCACAGATGTTCAAGTTGCTTACAGATGACCTCCTTATCAGCAGCTACGAAACTCACACATAGGGAGGGCTGACTATATTATCCAGGTTCACCCAATCTAATGGTGTGAATCCTTAAAAGGAGATTATCTTCCCTTGTGCAAGGAGGAATAGTCAGAGATGTCATGTTGTTGGCTTGGAAGGGAAGTCCCTCTAAAAGCCGAAAAACGCAAGAAAATGATTTCTCTCCTGGAGCCTCCTGGAGCCCTGCCAACACTTCGATTTTAGTCCAATGACACTCCTCGCAGAATTCTAACATTTAAAACTGTAAGATAATAAATTCGTGAACTCATGTTGCTTTAAGCCTCAAAGTTTGTGGTAATTTGTTACAGGAGCAACAGAAAACTAATATGGTTCCCAAGGAGAAATCAATTGTGTTGGTTTTCTAATATTTGCAACTCTGGAACTCATCTCATTAATTAATACACAGGACTTTAGTATGTAAAAACAGACAAACCAGAGTGAGGTAGAAGAATTAGCTACATGTCACTTCACCTCCATACCCTCCTACTCAAGGTTCAAGAAACAGCCCCACACCAAAGGGATCGAAGAAGCTGAGGAATGGAGGTGGCAAACCATTAGGAATTCAGGAAATGAAGTTCAATCCCAGAGGCTGACCTCAACAGTTGTGACCCGGACAACCCTTCTTTCTCTCCAGCCTCAGTTTCTTGTGTGTAAAATGAAAAGTCAGATCACCTCCCAGTGCTGTTACACTCTAAAGTGAGCCATGCAGATCTATTCTGGTTTTTTGTACATTGTGTTTCAGGAATCCACGAACAGAGAGTCACTGACCTAATTTTTATATTTAAACATAATTTGTGAATGCTAGCATCCCAGTGGCAATAGTATCCAAAAAAAAAAAAAAGAGAGAGAGAGAGAAAGAGAGAGACAGAAGAAAGAACTTCTACAAAATTTTCCAAGGCTTTCAAAAGTTTTGGGTTTCAGAGCCCAAACCCAAATACTGGCAGGAATGTGCTTAAACCTGACAGTTAAGGTAACAAAACAAAATAAATTATTTTTCTAGTGACTACTACTTATGTAGCAGTATTTTTATCTTTGCTGATAAAAATATCATCATTTAGGAATTTTAATAAACCTAAAAATTTAAGCAAAACCCTCACAAATAGCCTTTACAGATTAACATTACATTCAATTCTAAGTCAAGGCCTAATGAAATCCCTCACTTGGGAAGTACACACCATAGTTCTATGACATATTTCCTGCTTAAACTCTAGCTCTAAAGAAAGATATTTCTTGCATTACTTTGGTATACCTGAAATATCTTACATATCCCAAGGGAAAATTATAGATCAGGTCCAAAAGTTTGCAGCCAACCTATTGAACAATTATCTATTTGCAATGGGGGAAATCATTCTGAAATAAATTAAAAGCTATAGAGACATAACACTTAAGAACCTATAACCTTATGGTCATGAAGGCCATTCCTGAACAATTGTATTGTCAGCACTGTGGGGGAAAAAAATCCATCAGCAATGCAGTGGACCTCTGTGATTTAACCATCGGAAAGTACCTCTGAGAATTCAAACCCTTAAGAATTTTATCATGATAGTAACAAAAACAAAGGAGAACGGAGGATGTCTGCAGTGGTTCTGCCAGCGTGTGTTAATGTGGTAAGTCAGACCTCAGTAGACACATGATATCAGCACATGAACAATTCGAAGCAATAAGGGACTGGCTTTTTGTGATTAAAGAGACAACCTTAGTATTATAACACATGAAGATCTTATTTAAAAAGATCTGGCCGGGCACGGTGGCTCATGCCTGTAATCCCAGCACTTTGGAAGGCCGAGGTGGGTGGATCACGAGGTCAGGTGTTCGAGACTAGCCTGACCAACATAGTGAAATCTTGTCTCTATTAAAAATACAAAAAAATTAGCTGGGCGTGGTGGCAGGTCCCTGTAATCCCAGCTGCTCAGGAGGCTGAGGCTGGAGAATCGCTTGAACCTGGAGAATCGCTTGAACCTGGGAGGCAGAGGTTGTAGTGAGCTGAGAAGGCGCCACTGCTCTCCAGACCAGGCGACAGTGCGAGACTCCATCTCAAAAACAAACAAACAAGCAAACAAAAACCTCCATGAACTAAAAGGCCCATAGAGCTGCCTTCCTTACTGCAGGTGGTGGCTGGTTTTCTCGCTTCCAGAACCACTTTATATTCCTTTTATGTTAAACTATCTGGAAAAGCTGATGGCACAGATGAAGTTACAAAGACAGCTCCCCATTTTTGTAAGAAGTACTATAATGATGGTATATACCAGTTAAAAAAAAAAGAGAGAGAGATGGATAAAGAAGTTAACATTGATTTCTGCTAGAAGAAAATGTCCTCAAGAACCAAGGTCTGGGAAAAAAAAGTCTGAAGTTTAAGGGTACAAAAAAGATTCAACTAAGTTGTTGAGAATAAATGTTGTTAGAGCCATAACTATGCTAGTTTTTATTAGGTTCATTATTATTCTTGTTGTTGTTCCAGTTATAGTTTCGTAAGTTTTGAATTCTCTTCACCTAACCCTACTTTTTCCAGAAGTTACTTTGTGTGTCATTTTGCAAAATGAGTTTTGTTTCGTTTTGCTTTGTTTTTCCCAAAAAATGCAAGCATGGAGTTACAGCAGAAATGTCTGTGGCAGGACAGGGACCTGTCAGTGGTGCTGCAGACAACTTCCCCAGGCCAGAGGTTCCCAAACTTATAACTGTATATATAAGTCACTTGAGCAAGTTTATTAAAATGAATATGAAATATTCATGGAACCCATTGAAAGACTCTGAATCAGTCATTCAGAGAAAAGCCTAAGAATATGCTCTTTTACATGGAAACAACCTAGGTACCCATCAATGGCGGACTGCATTAAGGAAATGTAGTATATACACACTATGGAATACCATACAGCCATAAAAAGGAACGAAACTGCATCCTGTGTAGCAACATGGATGCAGCTGGAGGCCATTATCCTAAGCGAATTAATTCAGGAACAGAAAACCAAATACTGCATGATCTCACTTATAAGTAGGAGCTAAACATCAAATACTCATAGACATAAAGATGGCAAAAACAGACAGACACTGCGGATTACTAGAGCGGGGAGAGAAGGAGGGAACAGGAGTTGAAAAACCAACTGTTGGGTACTATGCTCACTATCTGGGTGATGGGATCATTCATGCCCTAAACCTCCGCACCATGCAATATTACTCATGTAACAAACTTGCATATGTAACAAACTTGCATATGTAACAAACCTGCATATGTACCCATTGAATATAAAATATAAGTCAAAATTATTTTTAAAAAGAGAAAAATATAGGGAAAGAAAGGGAATCTGCCTTTTTAAAAAAGCATCACAGGCGACTCTCATACAGGTGGTTGATATGGACACAACTGTCTCATAAATATTAGACTGTGCCAGGGACAGCCCTCTCCAAAAGTCATACGGCATTTACAGAGTTAATGTTCACCCCACAAAGTCTTTCCAGTAAAAATGTGTGTGTGGTTTTTTTTTTTAAGAAAAAATGTTTAAGACTTATTGCCCTGGGTAAATTAAAGGGAATTGAGACTTAATTTTGCCCCTGCAAAAATTCAGAATCTTGTAGAAAGAGACAAATGAAAATTATGGTTCAATTGGCATCAGGATAGTTATCTACAAGGCTCAAATTCTTACCACTCACATTCAAAATAATAGCTAGGAGTCAATACAGGGTTTAAAAATTTTTTAAAAACAAACAAACAAAAAAAACCAAAAAAAAAAAAGGAGAGAAAATGAGGGAAAGAGAATCAAATATTCCAAAAAGTTTCTCCTGAGTTAAACACCTCATTCCATTTTTATGTGTCATGTGAGGTGGACTATTCTCTATCTAAGGGCTAAAATTAATTTCATAATATTTAAACAACTGATTTAAAATAATTACATTATTTGAAAATTGCTAAGAGAGTAGATTTTAAATGTCCTCATGACAAACAAATGGTATGTGAGATGATGATGCATATGCTGAATAGCTTGCTTTAGCCATTCCACAGTGTATGCATATTTCAAAATATCACATTGTATACCATAAACACATACAATTTTATTTGTCAATTTAAAAATTAATTAAAAATAAATTTTTAAAAATAAAACATATTAATCAGGAACACATTTATTTTGGAGAGTTCCTATAAAAGTTGCTTTAAAATACTTTTTTCCTAAACTTTAAAGCTATGTAAGACAAATAACCCATTTTAAATTTGTGCTTTCTATAAGACTAGCATATCTGGGTCCTCAGATTTAAACGACTACATCTAAAAAATGATAGTTAAGAATTATAAAAGGTGTTAAGAACTGCCACTCCCAGACCAAGTTTAACCCTTATTAGGACACTCAAGTCTTACTTTGGTGTCACCATTTAACTTTTACAAGAATACTTACTCAAAATTTCCTTACTTTATAATTATTTTCTAGGCAACCATGAGCATTAAATGCCCATGGGGATAGTATTATCTCCAGTGTAGATCTCTCCTTTGAGATCCAGACTTTGTTAATGTTGCTTATCTAAAGAAGCATAAATATCCATGCAGTTGAGCAATGACTTTTCATTTACTCACGCCCTATCTCCAGCCCACTACAAAGCTCAGTTAATTTTACTACCACCCACCCCCGCTTTCCCATCCCCAACCCTTCCAGGAAGGGAACTTTTGTAGTATTAGGCAATAAGCAGAGCCAATGAACTAGTAATTAGTCAACTATAAAGCAACCACAAAAGTAGGAAAGAAGAGAAAGAAGAAGTAGGCCAACCACAAGGCAATTGAACATGAAGTGAGCTAAAACATGCATCCTAGAAGAAGAAGAAGTAGCCAAGAATGAAGCATCACGAAGCATGGCAATGCCTATCATGAATGTCCATGCCAGAGGGGTATGTCCAGCCAGCATGGAACTAAGACAAAGGTCAATTGTGAAACCTGGGGAAAAATCCGAAGCTGGAGTTAGAAGAAGAGGTATTCCTAGGGAGCAAGGAATGGGGTTTATAATCTGCTGCTTAGCTTTATTCTATGTTTGGCTTTAGATTTGTCTAGGGTTTACTTCTGTTCCTGAGTCATCTGGAGTTCCCTGAAAGCAGAGAACTCCATGCTTTCAAGGCTGAAGCATAACTGATTCTCTCACAATTTGGCATTCTGAACAGGATTCAAGGTTCCGAAATTCTATGGACTAACAGAGGTGAGTTAGGTGGCAAAGCTGTGGTGTAAACTGTATGAAACAAAGATTACACATTGCGTTAGGCCATTCTTGCATTGCTATAAAGAAACACCTGAGGCTGGGTAATTTATCAAGAAAAGAGGTTTAACTGGCTCACAGTTCCACAGGCTTTACAGGAAGCCTGATGCTGGCATCTGCTAGGCTTCTGGTGAGGCCTCAGGGAGCTTTCAATAATGACGGAAGGCAAAGGAGTAGTGAGGACATCACATGGTGAAAGCAAGAGCAAGCAAGCAGGAGAGAGAGAGAGACCACACACTTTAAAATGACCAGATCTTAGTCATTATCACGAGGACAGCACCAAGGGACGGTGCTAAACCATTCATGAGAAATCCACCCCCCTGATTCAGTCATCTCCTACCAGACCCCATCCCCAATACTAGAGATTACAATACAACATGAGATTTGGGTGGGGACAAATATACAAGCTATACCACACAGTGATCTGATCAACCACTGAATGTGAGATTTCTTAGAATTATACATTTGGGTAAGTTTATTAAAGGCCTTTTGAAGACCTGATGAAATGAGAGAGGGAATGAGGCCTGAAGAATGTAAAATTAGAGACATAATTATAGAATGTCTCACCCACTTGGAATCTGAGTAATTGCATCTACCAAACCAGGTTAGTAATTTATAAAATCTTCTATTCTGTTTAAATTTGAGATGTTACAGTATTTTGCTCCTGAGGTCTTTAAAATGCCTTTGATAAACTTACCCAAATATATAGTTCTAAGAAATCCTAACTCAGATTCCTAGTGAAAAGATAGAACTGGCTGGAACATAGAACTGCATATAGAACATAAGCAATGCCAGGTAAAGAAAAACTGAATATTGCTACAACAAATGGTAAGGATATATATTTTATGTTAGGATATTGGGATAATAGTATCTCTTCAAGGAATATTACAGAGCAAAGGTCAGCAAAATACGGCTCACAAGCCAATTCCTGCCTACCATCTGTTTTTGTAAATAAAGTTTTATCAGAGCACAGTTGCATTCATTTGCTCATAAATTGTCTATGGCTACTTTTGTGCTACAACTGCAGAGTTGGGTCTCTACAGAAATGTTTGCAGATCCCTGTTGCCGGGCATCAATAAGTCATCATGGAACATCTGTAGACTTTCATCTAGCAATAAGAATTGGCAGGTTTCATAAAGCTAGACAGCAGAATGGGAATAATCCATGCAGGGTCTGCATTTTGAGGTCTAAGAACAAACTGGATATATAGAGTGGAATATTCAAAATGTTATCTGAGAATGCTAAGGGAACTAGAACCCCATTCAGATAAGGAGAGGAAGCTGAGATATACTTATGGTAAATGTTGCCATTACCCAGTTCAGGCAAAACATTGTTTGCAAGTGGGGATAGGATATATAGATTAGGAAAAATGGTGGAGAAACTAACCTCAAAGTCAGAAAATAAATGTTACAAATGTGTAGATTAATATATTATTTGATATATATTTATGTGATATGTGTAATTTTATTTGATGATGATTTCCTACTTAGAAAAAATGAGATGACAGATTCACCTAAACTGTGACTTTGTAGAAACCCCCTGGGTAAGGACAGTTATCACAGAGAGGAAATGAGGCCTGTAGAATCTAAAATTAGAGACATAATTATGGAATGTCTCACCCACTTGGAATCTGAATAATTGCATCTACCCAACAGAGGAAAACGCTTCTGTTGCTGGATTAGTAATTTATAAAATCTTCTATCCTGTTTAAATCTGAGAGGTTATGGCATTTTGGTCTTTATAACTATCAATGATTTTCAGCTACTGTATAACAAAGATAGCTGAAATAAGATGTAACTGAAAGTTAGGATAGTACATTGCAGTTAAGACGACACTATCCTGGGATTAGAACTGTGACAGAGGATTATTATTCTTGGAGGAATAAAGCTTTGGCTTAATACATCAAATGTGTACAGTAACAATAGTAGAAGAAATTTTAAATGATATCTTAGAAAATTAATCCTGTACCTTGCTTATGATATATGGATGACATCCTGTGCAATTTATTCCTATGAGGGCTCTAAGATTATTCACATTGCTTATAAAATTGTGCTGAGTTTTTCTGAGGGAATTAGCAGAAAGAAGCTAAGTATGTAAATTTAAAACATTAAGACACTGAAGAAAATAGATTTTGGAAAGACTTCAGGAGTGTGCCACTTATGTCGTAAGCATTTCTAAAATGTGTTGCAATTGTTTCTTTGAAAACAGGAAATGAGAATAATAAAAGTGGGTGAGAAAAAAACACTTGCGGTAAAAAGTCAGAAGACAGGCACATTTTAAAATGTGGGCAACTTAAAAATATAGAGAAGATAGGACATAAAAGTGAACATAAAAGGACAAAAAGCTAGTAATAAACTGTATATAAAAATTACATGGGGTTTGGAATCAGTTTAGGGACTGAGTTCCAGTTCAGACTCTGACAATTTGTATGGCCATGTGTGTATATTTGTAATTTAAAATGAGCATATATGGTCACTGCCTGTACGTAATTATTTACTAAGTTGTCTTACCATGGACATTTTCCTACTTATTTCTGAGTAACTTTGAAAATTCTGCTTCTGTTGTACCTTAATTGCAAGTCACTCAATTTACTCCTATTGGTAGTAACAAGAAAAAGATGAAACCAGAGTTTGGAAATCGACAAGAAGCAAAAGTAATGGCAAGAAGACTAGAGGTGTTTGCAAATAAAGCTTCAAGAAAGATGTGAGTACAAGGAAACCTAGGCCTTGAAAAAAAAAAAAAAAAAAAAAAAAAAACTAGCTTCTGCTGGCTGATACAAAGGCAAAAGAATCTAAAATTCGCACATGAAGCCTGAGCCAGGGAGGTGGGAAGAGACAGGAACCAAGCAGGAAGAAGACACAAGTCAAAATCCTGAAGCTAAAACCTGAATGTCAACACCTCCTCACAGGTGCTGTAAAACCACGATGGCATTGACTATTTGACTATAGGCCCAGACCTTTGGTAAGAAAGTGCTGTTGAAAATCTCCTTGTTTGCACATTATTTATAAAAGAGCAAGTGAATTTATAAGCATCCCAAGCTGCAAAGGAACTAAGATCCTAAAACATTTCTAGTGAGTAAGGAATGCTAAGCAGAAATTAATAATAGGGCCTGGCATACATTATTACTAGTTTCAAATGTAGATGTCATGTCATTGCAGTATCTTTAATTTGGAGCACTGTCTTTATTGTTTTATATTATTGGCTATAAAAATATTTATGAAGACTATAACAAGTTCACTCCTAACTTCGATCCTCTTAACCCACCTTTCCTACCACAGGCTTTTCTAGGACCTAACCAGGCACAGTTCATGCGGACATCTATATACATGTTGCCCATATATTCACATATAAACTCTACTCTTCTTTCATACATAATATGGAATAAGGAAGGCACTTTTTAGAAATTTGGTTCAGATTAACTTTCTGGGCATGACAAACTCAATGCAAATTCATATCATTCATCTACACTCCTGTTACCAATACCCTATAGTCATAATTCATATTAACATAATTATCTTAGTATTACCTAAAATATCCACAATCATCAATAATTTGTATCAATACAAAATAAAGTATGTGACACTTTATCATAAACAAAGGGTTCTTTCAAAACAAGGGTTGATAACAAGGACTTTCTGAAACTGGGAAATTAGGACTTTCTGAAACTGGGAAATTAGGACTTTCTGAAACTGGGAAATACATTGAATGTATGTATTTACATACATTTGAAAATATTCTGATTGAGATTTATTCATCTGAACAATTAGCTTAATGATAGAGTGAAGCAAACCACTTATTTAGAAATATCATTTAAATTTTTTCTGACGAACTGGATGAAGTTCAAGGAGTGGACAACCCAAAAAAAAAAAAAAAAATTAAAAGCAGGCCCTTCCTTTTCTGGAGTTTTTATATATAAGTAAGAGTTTTATTTAAAAGTACTTCCTACATCTTTAGAATATAAGCTCTTCATGGATAAGAATCATGTCTGTTCTACTCTCTGTTTATTTCCAGTACCTAGTGCAATGTACGGAATGTATCAGGTACTTAATAATTATGTGTTGAATAAATGAATGTACAAGCTTCCTATAAGACCTAAAATAAAAGTTTTTTTTTTTAAAGAAACAGCAGAACATGCATGTTATATAGAAAATATAAAGATAAATATCAGAGGCAAAGAGCAGTGGCTCACGCCTCTTATCCCAGCACTTTGGGAGGCCAAGGTGGGTGGATCACCTGAGGTCAGGAGTTCGAGACCAGCCTGGCCAACATGGTACTTTTCCCATCATTTTCAGCTCTAGTTTTCTTGTCTAAAAACAAGCCCTCTCAACAATTCTAGGTAATTCTTTTTCTGATAGTTATCTTCTTTTTTTTTTTTTTTTTTTTTGAGATGGAGTCTCGCTCTGTTGCCCAGGCTGGAATGTAGTGGCACGATCTCAGCTCACTGCAACCTCTGCCTCCTGGGTTGAACCAATTCTCCTGCCTCAGCCTCCTGAGTAGCTGGGATTTCAGGCACACACCACCATGCCTGGCTAATTTTTGTATTTTTAGTACATGTCTGTAATCTCAGCCACTTGGGAGGCTGAGGCAGGAGAATCACTTGAATTTGGGAGGCAGAGGTTGCAGTGAGTCAAGATCGTACCATTGCATTCCAGCCTGAGTGGAAGAGCAAGAGACTGTCTCAAAAAACAAAAAACAAAAAACAATACGACAAAAAATGATCTTGGCTAATCTCGGCCTTTCAATGTAACTTACTACTTCCATAGGGTAGACTGAAAAACTTTTTTTTTCCATTTCAAGGATTTTCATCTTCACATGGCTGTTGCATGAATTACTTTTGTACTTATTGATCATCTTTGTTTTTTTATTTCTCTGTACTAACAAGATACTGCCTGTAAGTAAAAATTTGTTTTGACACATTTGCTAAAACTATACAATCACAGAAAGTCTGTCAAACCTAGATACTATTTTCAAAGATCTCTTTTGACCCACTCAGGCATGCAAACTTTCATAGTGGGCAGGATTCTCTGCAGGCATGATCCTAAAACTTTGGGGAACATCAGAATCCCACAAACAGCTTATTAAAACACAGGTTGCCAGGCCCTACCCCGGACAGCTTCATTCCAGGAGCTCTGGGGCGAGGCCAGGGGATTTGCACTACCAACGAGTTTACAGGTGATGTTGATGTTGATTTCACCCAGCAGAAGAATCTCTTACTAAATGTCTCCTGGTGTTCTATCATTTGAAGTACTTGGATATATTCCCAAAGCGTATCTCTATCATCCATCCTTTGGTAATACTTGAGTTTTTAAAAATAAGCCTGATGATTTTAATTTATCTAAATTTAACTTAAAGAACTGGTGGATAAACCAAAGCAAACTCCAAAGCCCACAGTGTAAAGCATAAAAAGCTCAAAGAGATTCAATGAGTTAGTATTCTCTTGAAGACAAAGTGATAACAGCTCATTTGGAGGAAACTTCACTATTGAAACAAGCATTTGGGGATTTATGATGTATTTTAGACATGTAGGAGCAACTGTCAGGAGAGAATGGGCTCTATTGCAAACAAGTGATTCCCAAGCAGCAAATGACCAATCCCCTCCCATTCATATCCTAAAACATATTATTTTCTGCTTTAATAATACTTAGGCCTTAAGAATAACGGAAACACCTGGAGTTGATTTTAACACTACTTTCTAACCCAGGGAATGGTCCAAATCCCATCAGGCTAAATCTCACCCTTGACCTGCCAAATATGATTACTGGAGTCCAGTCACTTCCCTGCATTCTGCAGCTGTTCTTCCCCCTTCTCCCTTCATAATTATCACATCTACTTCTCTGCCCAGAACTCGAACAGCAGTAAGAGCACACACTGCCAATTCAAGTGGAAAAACAATTTCTTCAATTGACACTCCAAAACAAGACGCCTGTGTTGACCTCTTCTGCCAACTATTTGTCTAGGCAATGCACATGCCTTCAGACATTTCAAAGGCACTTTCATTGGTGATGGCCTGAAGCAGGCACTGCTAGGGTGAAACAGCAACTTAAGAGTGCCAGGGCAATAAAACACAACAGTTTATATAAAAAAGAAGTGAGGGGCACCCGAAGTTTTTACGTCCCAGACAAGGCAGAAAGTGAAGTTCCAAACCCATCTGCATAGATCCAGTGGCACCAGGTAATGGACCACCAGGCTGCGACCCTCTCCCTGCCCTGGCTGTGGGACTTTGGTCAAGTCATCTAACCGCACACCATTTTTCTCTTGAAGGCTACGCATCAGACTAGGCCAGAGAAATTTCTTTTTTTAATCTAATTTTTGATGCACTGGCAAAACCTGGTTTCTTCTCTTGTAAACTTGGTAGCAACCACAGCAATTGCATTCAGTGAGATTTACACCTTGTCAAATTTTTCTTAGCCATATTTTGCCCCATTTCATTGAGATTTTTAGGATTAACCCATTGATATTTTGGTTTATAAAGTCCATCCCTTCCCCACTTGAGGCATTTCTTAGAGATCTTCTTTCTCAAAATTGACCAGATATAAACTTGCTTAGATTCTGAAGGCTAACAAAACCAGAGTCAATTCATCCACAGAATGCTACTGGCCGGGCAGAGTGGCTCATGCCTGTAATCCCAGCACTTTGAGAGGCCGAGGCGGGCAGATCACTTGAGGCCAGGAGTTCAAGACCAGGCTGGCCAACATGGAGAAACCCCGTCTCTACAAAAAATACAAAAATTAGCCGGGTGTGGTGGTGCATGCTTATAATCCCGGCTACTCAGGGGGCTGAGACAACAGAATCGCTTGCAGAGGTTGCAGTGAGCTGAGATCACGCCACTGCATTCCTGCCTCGGCAACAGAGCAAGACTATGTATCAAACAAAACAAAACAAAATGCTACTTTCTGAAAATCCCTAACTTAAGAACTCTTCAGATCAACAAATCTTTTCTGAAGCATTAATATTTCCCTAACATTTTTAGCTCCTTAATGACTAATGATTCCTTTTCCACTCCTGGAAGGTAAGTTTCTCACAATAACCTTCTGGCTGGAAACAATTAAAAGTGCTGAATGAAATATAATAAACATCACCTTAAAAGAATTTGACAACAAAGATCATTTTTTGGACAAATTCTAAGGCAAATCTCAAACCTTATAGATGCAAAATAGCTGGACAAGCGAACTACTTTTTGAAGATGGCATTTGCTCATGCTGGAGAAAGGGATAGAGGCTCCAGGATCTTCCTAAAGTGGGGAGTCTTAGAGTAGACCCTCTTCACATTAAGCTGGGACCCCAAAAGGAGTAAAGAACCCCAAAAAAGCTACACCAAATCTAAACATACCCATTTAACCCCAGAGAACTAAAGACATGCTTTTTTTTGAGATGTTCTGTCGCCCAGGCTGGAGTGAAGTGGTATGATCTTGGCTCACTGCAACCTCCACTTCCCGGGTTCAAGCAATTCGCTTGCCTCAGGCTCCCAAGTAGCTGGGATTACAGGCACCCACCACCAGGCCCCGCTGATTTTTGTATTTTTAGTAGAGATGGGGTTTCGCCATGTTGGTCAGGCTGGTCATGAACTCCTAACCTCAGGTGATCCACCCGCCTCTTTGGCCTCCCAAAGTGATGGGATTACAGGCATGAGCCACTGTGCCTGGCCAGACACATTGTCTTGATCCTGAGTTCAGCCAGAGGGAAAAGCTGAGTCTACAGACAGGTTTCTACATGCCTAGGCGTGCACAGGCTGATAGGCCACAGAACCTCAAGCCATGAACTCAGTAAGTTTCCAAGTACCCAGCAGTAACACTTATCTTCTCGGCAGGAACGTGCTTCTATCCAATGCCGTGAGGAATGACACAGATAATTTTTACAGAGCAATGGCCCACACAGGGTCAGAGACCAACCATGAAGCACAGAAGGAACTGAGACATAGAGAGTGAGAACCAACACAAACTGAAATTAGCACACACAAATTATGAAACAGCAAGGCTTGCTCTGCTAAAAGAAACAAATAACAACCTGAAAAATATCTACAGGGACCATGAAAATATAAAATACAACACAGAAGATTTGAAAAGGCACCAAATAAAACTGCTAGGAATGGGGGGAAAAACAGTCCTTGAAATGAAAAATTTCATGGGTGGTTTTGGCAGCAGACTGCACATAGCCAAAGAGGCAATGAGTGAAGTGGAAGATAAGTCAAAAGAAACACAGCGGGAGAGTGAAACAAAATGATGGGAAATGTGACAGAGGTAAAAAGAACCGGTGATCAGAGAAAGAAGGTCCAACATACTCTTAGTTAAAGTTCTAACATACTCTTAGTTAAAGGCATAATGATTCACACCTATAATCCCAACACTGGGAGGCCAAAGTAGAAGGATCGCTTGAGGTAAGGAGTTTGAGAGCAGCCTAGAAAACAGCAAGACTCTATCTTTAAATTATAGGAAAAAAAATTCCAAAAAGAGGGAAGATAATGGGATACAGGAAATTTTTGAAGAGATATGGATGAGAATTTTCCTGAAAGCCAGTTTGTATGTTTGACAAGCCCAATGATTCTGCGTGGGATAAAGGAAAAGGAATGCATGAGAGTGAAACTGAAGGGGGAATGGGAATGGTGGGCAGGTTTAAATGCCATAACTTCAAAAAAATTTGCTGGAGAACAATTTTTTTTTTTTTTTGAGACTGGGTCTTTCTCTGTCACCCTGGCTACAGTGCAGTGACATGATCATTGTTCACTGTACCCTCAAACTCCTGGGCTCAAGCAGTCCTCCCACCTCAGCCTCCCAAGTAGCTGAGACTACAGGTGTCTACCACCATACCCTGCTATTTTTTTTTTTTTGGTAGTGGGGAGGGGAAGACAGTGTTTTCCCATGTTGCCCAGGCTGGTCTCAAACTCCTGAGCTCAAGCAATCCTCCTGCCTCGGCCTCCCAAAGAGCTGGGATTATAAGCGTGAGTCACCACACCCAGCCATAGGACAAAATCTTCAAAGCCTCCAGGGAAGAAAGGCTGATCACCTTCAAAGGAATTAAGTTAGACTGACATTCCTAACTTCTTAACAGCTCCTGATTGATTAAAGTACCCTGATGAGACTAGCTGCATCTTGGTTTTAGACCAAACTGTATGCTTTATCTAATACCATAATTGCATGCTGACTAAGCCCTTTCTCTGAACTCTTTCTCAAGGTAATGGGAATAAAGAGGATGTAAATTTCTGAAAATAATTCTGAAACAGTCGGCAGCTTTTAACTTTATTACCCTATAATGTGGTGAAGCCACTGTACTAGAAATAATGGTGCTTGGCTTATAAGTTTTGTCTGTGTTAAAATCTTCCCACTAATCAATTAAAACACCTTCCTGGAGTTGAGCCACAGGGAAAGAGAAAAAAAAGCGAAAAAGTGGGATTGATTCTTTCCTGGAAATAAATGAACCTTCAGGTGATAGACTTAAACATATTTTTAGGCCATTCATGAAGTACCCAATGCTTGCTCAATATTTCTTCTTTTAGATTACGTTTTTGAGAAACAAAGCTTTTCTTTCATCTATTTCCCCTAAGATTTTTGATTTATACTTTATATCCTATCAGCCAATGCTTAATTATTATTGTAATAATGACAGACAGCATTCTCTGTTTCTCTGTGTGGGACTCAGTGACTCTGATTTTAAAAGGCCATCAAAATGATTTATCATACACATTCACAAGGACGATCACAGCAGCATAATCCACTTCACTTAAAAAGCAGTCTGCTGCTTGTCTAAGACAACACTCATTTTATCGAGAGGAGAAGAGATACATTTGGGGATCTTAGTAATAGAAAGTTTAAGAGGTATCCTTTCAATGAATATCTTGATGACAATTCAGAGTTACTACAAATAAAAAACATGATATGGTGTCATAAATCAACTTAATATTATGATCCTTCTGTTAAGATGATCAACAGGGTTGAAAAAGTACTTGATGAGTTTAGGGAAAGAGATACTTCTGGAAACGAAACAGAGCCTATATCCAAAACGGAAGTATCAGCTATAGAAGGTTAAGTATGGAGAAGAATCAAAACTGAATGTGAAGAACATAAACCACTGAGAAAAAAAATGATTCTCAAAGGCTCTGTTTAGCCTGTATTTTTCACTGCTTCATATCTTTCTGCTGCTCAGCAGAGGTTAAATCCCATAACTTCAACTGTATCACATACTCATGAGAAACGACTAAGTGAAAGGTATCTGAGAGATCACCATTCATAACCAGTACGCAGTTTCTATTGAGAATTTCATAAAAGGCTTCTGCACTAGTAATTCACAAATATACTTACCATATTCTATATTTTCACTAAACAATTCACATACCTAAACAAATCTTCTAGATGTTCACCAAGATAAATTAACACTACAATTTCAAACCCATCAAAAGTTATTCTATAGAAGATAAACTGTTTCCTACATAAAACCAATATGCTATTTGCCTAGACCTTATGTGACTATTATTCCTCAAATACCTTAGGCTTTCTAAAAACATATTCACTACGCAAGACTCTTAAGTGAGGGATGTCCAATCTTTTGGCTTCCCTGGACCACACTGGAAGAAGAAGAATTGTCTTGGGCCACATATAATATACACTAACACTAATGACAGTTGATGAACTGGAAGAAAAATCACAAAAAACCTCATAATGTTTTAAGAAAGTTTACGAATTTATGTTGGGCCACATTCAAAGCTGTCCTAGGATGCATGAGGCCCATGGGCCATGGGTTAAACAAGCTTGGTCTAAGTGAAAACGTACCAGGACGACATCACACCAAATCAGAGACCATTGATCTAAACAAATGCCGATTTGAATCATAGTTTTCTTCTACCCCTAAAATTGTTATACCTCGTGTACATCAACCTTGTTAATTATCAGACAAGGAAATAAATCCAAGATGCTTTAAATGATTGCCCAAATCATATACATTTAGTCCTCCTCAGTCTTCTTGACTGCTGCCCAGAACAGTGCCTTTCCATGCCAGTACATGGTGTTATTTCACCAAGGTTCCTGATTCCCTCTCCTCCTAAGAGACAACCACTCATGATATACTTTTACAGGCTCACACACTTACCCAGATACTCATACACAGGTACATACATGCACATTCACACACTGAAACCAGGCTGTCATCCTTCGGCCCTCTCAGTCTGGCCCAGGCACGCTTCCTGGTTACAACCCAGAAACGACTTTCAATCCATCACTGGCGAGTCAGGCAGAGTGGCTCATGCCAATAATCCCAGTACTTTGGGGGGCCAAGGTGGAAGGATTGCTGGAGCCCAGGAGTTCTAGACAAGCTTGGGCAGCATAGCAAGACCCCATCTCTACAAAATGAAAAAAAAATTAACTGAGCATGGTGGTATATGCCTGTAGTCCCAGCTACTTGGGAGGTTAAGGTAGGAGGATCACTAGAGCCCAGGAGTCCCAGGGTACAGTGAGCTATGATCGCACTATTGCACTCCAGCCTGGGCGACCGAATGAGACCTGTCTCAAAATAAAATAAAATAAAATCCATGACTGGTTGGGAATCAGCAGTTGTCTGTACCCCCAGCTTTTTGGATGGGCTCCAGTGAATTCTTAAGTCCCTTTCTAGCCACTCTTTAATTCTCTTGTTAATGGGGCCAGCTGGATATGAATCCGCAGACTTTAAGAGTCTCTACCACCCTCAAAGGATCTATATCTTCCTGAGGGCAAAGCTCCTCCCTGCTACAATCTACAGAGTGGCATTCTTCCCATAAACGGGTCCTAGAAATCTTTAGGACAGCCATGTGAGGCCCGGATCAGAACCACGATACTTGGGTCTTCCTTTCTTTTAGGATGCCAAATCCTACAAATAAAGAACTAAATAATCTTAGAAATGTGGGGAAAATAACTGCAGGTCTCATTCCCCCAAGCTCCTCCACCCCCCGCCCCCCAAAAAACCCTAAATAAATAAATACAAATAAATCCCCTAATGCAAACTGAACTACTGCCCTGGAAATTTAATAATGGACTAGGAGGCCTTTGACCCCTGGGTCTCTGAGTCAAAGATAATTCAGGTTGTTAGTGATAAACTGTCACTGCAATCAGTGACTGGTCAGTGGCTCACAGATGCAAGTGAGTGACTCAATGGTCTCAGAGCAGCTGTCAAGGGATAAGCACTGAGGACCCTTTTTTGCATGCACACCATTTACAGAGAGCCCACAAAGATCTCTTGCTTGTTTTCAGGGTCTCCTGTATAAAGGCTTTGGTGCTAAAAAAGTTTAAGAGCACTGAGGTAGCTCATTACTATACTATACTAATTCACATTCACACACACACACCCATTACCTTCCTCTTCCATGTTATGACATTAGGACTACTTACTTTATGGTCATCTTGTCAGTCAAAATTATTGAAGCTACTTGGGTACAAGATACTGCAACAAGGAAGAAAAAGATATAAAGATTCAGTTGATTTACAGCCTTCAAATTCCTATGAATCATAGGTACCCTAAGCTGTTCCTCAATGGCATAGAAATACATCTCTTATCTGGAAGCATAATAACACCCAAAGCACTATACAAGTGAAGCTGAATTCATATACAGTGCCATCTTGAGACTGAAAGTATAGCATGAGAATAATTAAAATCCTTACCCTGAAATCTGGAGATCCAGGTTCTAGTGCTAGGATTGATGCTCTTGATGTTTGTACCTTGTGGTTTTCCTCATTTAAAAAGATGAGATTCGAGCAGATGACCTCTAAGACAACCTTTTCAGTTCTAACACTCTATGATTTTTCTCAGGACTACTGTAGTTATATTTAAGACCTTACTTTTTAGGCACTACTAATATTGTTTAAGATTACTTTCATTACCTACCAGGAACAGTGGTTGTTTATTTATATAACAAACTCTTAACATAGCAAACATTAGGTTCCAGGCAATGGCCAAAGTAATTTACAAAGATTAACTTCTTAAACTGCAGCATCTTAATCCATTTATTAGTTGCTTCTATGTACTCAAAAGAAAATGTAACAAAATATTTTAATGGTAGCAAGAATCGTGGACTGAGCAAACCTCTAACTCCGATTCATTAGTCTGAATAATTAAGCACTGATTATTACTTACTGAGAGCTTCAAAATAAACATTGCAAATTTCAACCACAAAAATAACAATTTAGGAACAAATCCATGCATCACTGATACTGGTGAGCTGCACTCATACTTTCTTATTAACTGATAGTAGCATAATAACTAAACTGCTACCCATCAACTCCTACAATTCAATGTTTTAAGCAAACTAGCCATACTTCCTCATTCGGTCAGTTACTGAATAAATTCTTAAGAACAAAGACTATGTTCTCAGCACCGTGATAGCCCCTGATGATATGACAACATAAAAGACAGATACGACTTTGTGGCTTTTACATTCTAGAGATGTGAAATGCTAAACTCTCCATTTATGATCACTCAACCAAAAATTCTTCTGGCTGAGGACAATGGTTTTTTTTTTTTTTAATTAAACTACATGAATGCCAAAATAAAATGCTCAAAATAGAATTGAACTTGCTCTGACTTTGGTCTTGCAAAAAAAAAAAAAAAAGCAAAAACAAAAAAAGGACTCAGATAAATAAAATATTTAAAGTATATTTTCTGTATTATAGAAAATAAGGTGATAAAATGTAGAAAGTTACCAATTCATTTATGAACATTTAATGATGTCCTTACAGCTTAACAGCTATGCATTTATACCAAGTCTTGAAAATACTATTTCATTTATATCTTATTTTATTTTATTTTGAGACAGGGTCTCACTCTGTCACCCAGGCTGGAGTGCGGTGTCACGATTCCAGCTCACCGCAACCTCCAAGGGCTCAAGTGATCCTCCCTCCTCAGCCCCCTAAAGGGCTGGGATTACAAGTATGAGGCACCATGCATGGTCTTGAAATACTATTTCAGGCGGCTAGTAATCACAAAAGTAATCCTTTAAAAGGAAAACCTGTCTGACCATTTAAAAAGGTAGCTCTAGTCAATTTAAATGTATTGATACTTTCTGAAGCTAATTAAAAAGAAAACCTGTATCCATAAAAAGTATATAAGAACATTTTCAGGCAATCTGCAAATTTAGTACTTAGAACCATGCATATATATACCACATGCAATCATTTCTCATTTCTTATTTTCCAGAGTGACCAGGAAAAGAATGACTTCTTCCATGAAACTATCAGTCATTAATCAAAGAAGTAGCTTTTAGTTACAAATGTACCATAAAATACAACAATTATTAGAATGTCCATCATTGGCTTAATTTGTCAAGGGAGTTTTCAACAAAGAATTGCTGTATTCATAATCAAAAACTAGATTCTCATAAGATCTGAGTAGTGATATATATATATATATTTTTTTTTACATTTTAGAGTGAGATGACATATTAGTACTACCAAAACATTGTGAATTTTCCAAAGGGTTATTTCTCCCTGTAAATTAATGTGAGAATTCCAAGACAATTTGGGTGGTCAATAAATTGTTCTTTTGATATGGCTGTAACTTTTTTTTTTTTCCCCTGAGACAAGTCTTACACTGTTACCTACACTGGAGTGCAGTGGTGTGACAATAATCCCTCACCACAGCCTCAACCTCCTGGGCTCAAGCGATCCTCCTGTCTCACCCTCCTTAATAGCTGGGACCACAGGAACATGCCACCATGCCCGGCTAATTTTTCCGATTTTTAGT